>NC_056733.1:1234170305-1234505305 GCF_019279795.1 Protopterus annectens | reverse complement strand
TATATATATATATATATATATCGGTCTGTACATACACATGCATATACACCTACATGCTCATTTACATTTCCCATACCATTGAATCATCGCCACCTACTGTCGCACATACACGCTTGTATACCCGCTTACGTCTTGGGTTGCCACCTTTTCATATGGCCAAAGCGGGGCATTTCCGGGACACACATCAGATTTTACAGGCCGACACATACCCATGGTCAGTACAAAGGTTAGAACTTTACTTATTTGCCTAAATGAACACTTATTCTTGTAGCGGTTTGTTTGCTTAATCTGTTTCTTGTAACTCTGAGTATTTTACATAAATAACTGTTTTATGCAACTGTTACTTGAAATATGGGACATAGTTCCTACAATCACAGGACATGTGCCATTGTATTATATTTGGTCTGAACACAACTGCCCAAAAAGGGACTGTCCCTCACAAGGTGGGGCAGGTGGTAACCCTACTTACGTCTGCTTTACAGTGCCTTAAGCACCCTGTATCCGACTGGTACTATGCAAATGTGTAAGGTATATATTCCCGATAATGCACATGGGGAGACGTGCATCACGGTCAGGTGTTTAATCCCGGGTCATAGGTTCTGAAGGACCGGATGGAGGCTGAGCAGTCTTGTGGACAACTACTGCTCATACAACTACTGCTCATATGACTTGTGTCCAGATTTATACAGGACTGGACATCTTGTCGTGACACCAAGTCTAATGTTTAGAACAGATACATATCCTATGAGGGATATCCAAAAATTGTGGGGACCGATGATCATCTTTGCTTTACAGCTGTAAGGTAGGGTTATACATGCAAGGGATACATAGTTTGCAATCCTGAGATTGCCTAGGGTGAGACTGCCTACTAGAAATGGGTGGGGGTCACTATGTGCAGATATGGCCGTGCCTATCTAGCAGCCCGAGTACAGCTGGTTTTGGTGGATGTTCAGGAAGGGGATGGGGTGGTGTGCTGTGAAGGGGATGATGGGTATTCAATTATGTATCCAGGTGTGTTGGTGTTGGATGGCGCAGTTCAGGCCAGACCATTATGTGGGTATGTGCCGGTAACGTTTCTGTACATGTGTATTGCACATTTTAATGTTCACATGTTTGTGGGATTGTATTGCGGATGTGTATATTTGTTCTTTGGTTATCTTCCTGATTCACCCACCGCTCCCTTGTAGACCTCCAGTTCACCTATTGTGCATCCAACCCAGTCTCCACTTGGTGAATTATTACATTACCTGTCACACCCCAACCCATTATTCCACAAACAACATTCATCCCTTCTGTAGTTGATGGCCCATGGCACAGTCAAGGGAACACATTGCTTACACTACATATCTCTGGGACTGCTATGGTTGTGAGGTCTACACTAACATTTCAGATCATCCACATGCTGTACTTCACGCACATAGGTACTCGCAAATACTTATCTTTCATGACATGGTAGGTAGACCAGGGTAATACCCGTTCATCTATGGGCCGTCCTGACAAGGACAACTTGGACTGTGAATGGGCAGATATTGGGTGAATGCTCTGACCATTGGTAGGGTTGCCAGCTTTTCATATGACCTGGATGGGACATTTCTGTGGCACACGTCTGCGTTTACAGGCCAACACATACCCACGGTCATTACAAAGGATAGTACTTTAGTTTCATGCCTACATATAAGCTTCTATTGTTGTAGAGGTATAGTTGCTTATTCTGTTTCATTTACTTGCTTATTCTGTTTCTTGTAACATATAAGTATTTTATATATGGACATACGTACTGTATGGGACTATTACATAACATATGGGACATAATTATGTCCTACTATCGCAGGACATTTCACATTTATTATGACTTTGGTATGGACACACCTGCCTAGAGGGGGACTCTCCCTCACAATGTAGGACAGGTGGTAACCCAAACCATTGGGCTAGGCTTGGCAATTGGCGGTGTGCTAACATGATGCGTTTCGCTTCCACTTGGTATAACTAGCAACACTACAATGGAATACAGGCATGGGGTTTTAAATATCTTTGTACGAGGGATGGGGACTCAATATTTAGCTACGTGCCTTTGTGTTTACTTCTTATTATAGAAAACAAAGTAACTGTGTTTCAGTTCAACTCAATACTGTATAACGCCACTTCTGAAACACAACAGCACCACCACGATACGAAAGCAACCTTTCTTGGATAGAATAAGATGATTTTTATTTTGTATTATATGTATTTTATATTTTATATTATATTATAGTAAATATTAAATGTTATATTATGCATATTTAGTCATTTTATATTTAGCTGCTATATCTCTTTAAGAATGGTTGATTGATTTTAAATTTGTTGGCGCCATTTCATGTATTTAAATGGATCGCAGAAGTGAATGATTGTTCTGATGAAGCTCACAGTTTTCGTGAGTGAAAGCGCTTAACATTTTATGTATGAAATACAGTTGTCGTGTAGTGGATGTACTTGCTTTTGTATCATGGTGGTGCTGTTGTGTTTCAGAAGTGGTGTTATACAGTATTTACTTCTTATTATGGTGTTTGCAATGATGTCTTGTATGCTTTGTATGCATTTCAGTATCCACGGACACTGACAGGAGTGATTACTATTAGAGGCAGGCTGTACTAGTCAGCATTTTAGGTTGCACGTCTGCAGCCGACATGTTCACAGCCTCCGTGCAGCGCTTGGATATGCCCCCTGCACTCGTACACGTTTCCTATGCATGTGGCCATTACAGCAGCATGCCTTCATTAATATGCTTGTGGTGCTGCTGCGCCATCTCTACGCCGCATGGTCGGTGCAAGGCTAACGCCGTCCTTGCGCCGAGCTTCATGAATTCTGATGTATTTTTCTTTGACATCAGACCTGTCCTACTGTATTATTTTAAGTTTCTGTGTGATCTCTGAACTCTTAGATATCTCTGTGGCATAATAGTATTGCCTTGTGTTTTAATTATTTATTATTAAATATTTTAAAAACCTTTACCTGTGGCTGGTTTGTGTAGTGATAGACTCTAGAGTACATTGCATATTTATAGAGGTTATCATAATAGGCCACTCTAATAAGCCTTAGACTGAATAGTCACATTACCAATTGGATAATAATATTGCCCAGTAATAATTGGACACTCTTTCAAGGGCCTTTGGGTAGCTGATAATATTAGCTGGTGGTGGCAGGAATTACTACCGTATAGTCTGGGTAAAGGGGCACAGCCGGAGAATCTGTGTCAGTCTTTCCCAGTAGTGTCTGTGAAGTTGTACAAATACTTATTTCAAAGTGTGGGTGTGTGTCAGCTACCTGGCCAGGGACACAAAGTACTGGATGGACAGAGAGGGTACTGGAGGTTAGCTTGCCAGCTAGGCTGAGATCTGGACCCTATAGCTGTGTCAGTGGGGAGTCTTATTGGGGACCTGGAGAGCAAGGGAGCAACCAGCCACAGGCTGACTGTGATCTCTGTGTGCACTTAAGGGAAATTGTACTTTACTGTGTGTATTAGTTATCCATTCCTCTTCTAGGGGATGACCTCCCTGGTGTTAGTGGTGAGGATTGAGGCTCCTTGATTGCTTGGCCAGGGCACGGTCGTCACAAGTGGTGCAGGTGGTTGGGATAAGATATCCTCACAAGTGTTTGGCAGTGGTGTGGGTAGAGTGAATCCTGTAGCTTATGTACAGTGATCTCTGAAAGTGTTTTGTACTCTAAATCAGCCACGCAGTGTATACTCAGAGTTCGGATCACAAATGTTTTATTTCTTTTGTTAGCTTAGTTAGTCAGGGTGAGCAGGCAGCATGTCATCACAGGAATATGGAAAGCTGACAAGGAGCCAGCTGGTGGAGATGTGTCAGGCTAGGGGACTGCTGCATGGAAAACTGACTGAGGCAGACCTGATTGCAGCCTTGGTTACAGCTGCATCAGAAAACAGCATCCAGGAGGACAATCAGACTGGCAGTGGAGATACAATATCCTCAGAGAATGGACAGCTCAACCTTTCTGCAGAGGACTTAAAAATCCAGCTGGAGCTAAAGAGAATTGAGTTGGAGGCCAGGTGTTTGGAGATAGAAGCTGAAGAAAAGGAGCATCAGAGGAAGCATGAGAGGGAAATGCTGACTCTTTGCCAGAGTCATGGAGGTAATGGGGAAGGGAGTAACTGGACCCCAGAAGCACAACAGGTCAGTAAATTTCTTCCACAATTTAAAGAGGGGGGATCATTTTGATAGTTTCATTCACATGTTTGAAAGGGTATGCAAACAGTATAGTGTTGACCAAAGGCTCTGGGTACAGTTCCTGACCCCCTTACTCAATGGGTAAGCTGTATCTTGTATATCACAAATGCCTGAATCTGTTTGTTTTGATTATACTGCTGTAAAGAAATGTCTGTTACAATGTTTAGGAAAATATTTCATGAGCATAGACACACGGCAGATGAAAATGTATGTGAATATGTTGTTGAACTGAACACTTATTTTCATAGCTGGGTGAGTGGATGTCAGGTTACCACTTTTGAAGGCCTGTCAGGCTTTTGGTAAGGGAACAAGCCCTTAGCACTTTGCCTGAGGACATGAGGATCTGGTTAGCTGATAGACAATGTGCTACTTCAGATGAGTTGGGGAAGAAACGAGACCTATACCTGGCCAGCAGGGCAGACCTGCAGGGGACCCCCAGTACTGCTCATGGGTCTGAAGGGACCCATGATGGGCAGCACAGACTGCCCCAACAGAATCCGCCAGTAGAAGGGAAAGCCACTAGTCTAGGTGCACATCCAGGAACTAGGGTGAAATGTTTTGAATGCAACCAGTGGGGCCATGTGGCATACAGGTGTCCACGGAGGCAAGGTGGGGAACCAAAGGTGAGGGAAACAGTAAGTGGGAAAGACAAAATGCCAATAGTGGGTTGTCTTCAGACAACTGGGGTACAGAACTACCATCCTGCATATGTCCACAGAGGAAAGAATTTGGATGAGGCAGTATTATGTACTTATGCAGTTATACACAGTCAGGCATGGAGACAAGCATGTAAGTCTGGTAGCCTGGGGAGACCCAGGCAGACTGCATACTTGCAGCCAGGGCTGCTGAGGTGGTTACTTCAGGGAGTGTGCTATGCTGTAGCAGTGAGACTGAATGTGAGCCACAGCTGCTTGTGGGTACTGATGTTCCCTTGGACAGGGTAACTGCAAAGGCAGAGGTGAGTAGTAGTACCCAGGCTGACAGTGAGGCCCCACTGTCAGAGGATGCCAGACTTCCTGTGGAAGGGGAGCTGGGAAGGGTTACAAGGACAGAGTTGAGACAGGCTCAGCTCTTAGACCAAACATTGCAAGGCCTAAGGCAGGTAATTAGGGAGGCACCTGATTCTCAAGGGAAGGGGGAATCTGTATACTGGGACAAAGGGTTACTATACAGATAGTGGACCCCTGTGGGAGGGCTAGAAGGTGAGAGAGTACAACAGTTGGTAGTATCTAGAGCTTACCATCTGGCACTTCTAGCCATAGCCCATGATATTCTCTTTTCAGGTCAGATGGGCATAAAATGTACAAAGAGGCGTATTATGCAAAACTCCTATTGGTCTGGAATTTCCAGAGATGTAACAGGGTACTGCAGGATCTGTGAGCAGTGCCAAAAGGTAGGCAAGACAGGAAACAAGGTGAGAGCTCCTTTGAAGCCTTTGCCTGTGATTGAGGAGCATTTCAGAGGGTAGCTATGGATATTGTGGGTCCTCTGAGTACCCCAGATTCCACAGGGAAAAAGTATATTCTAGTAGTAGTGGATTGTGCTACATGATACCCTGAGGCAGTGGCTTTGCCCTACATTGAGGCAGATAAGGTTGCAAATGCTTTGTTAGAGATTTTCATCAGGGTGGGTTCCCAAAAGAAATACTGATTGACCGACGTGCTGATTTCATGTCAGACCTGCTGACTTGTCTGTGGAAGTC
The DNA here is from genome assembly GCF_019279795.1 of Protopterus annectens. Classification (NCBI taxonomy): domain Eukaryota; kingdom Metazoa; phylum Chordata; order Ceratodontiformes; family Protopteridae; genus Protopterus; species Protopterus annectens. Next base: position 1,234,499,380 of record NC_056733.1, on the reverse strand, counting down.
CTGTGGGGTGAAGCACATGTAGCCCACCCCCTACCATCCCCAGACTAATAGTCTTGTTGAGAGGTTAAACCTCTACAATCAAGTCCCTGCTAGGGGCATTTGCAGATCAGTTTAAGAGGGAGTGGGACAAATATTTGCCCCATCTGTTGTTTGCTTACAGAGAGGTTCCCCAGGAATCCACAGGTTTTTCAACCTTTGAGTTGCTGTATGGGCATAGGGTGAGGGGACCTCTAGATTTAATTCGAGATGAGTGGGAAGGTGAGTGTGAGGCTCATAAGGAGTCTATTCTGGCATACGTCCTAACCCTCATGATAAGGGTCAGGGAACTCATGGGCTTGGGCCAGGAGAACCTGGCAGAAGCCCAACAACAGAAAAAGGTGTGGTATGACAGGAATGCTCGAGCTAGAGAATATGCTGTGGGGCAGCAGGTAATGGTTCTCTTTCACAAGCAGCTTGGGAGGGACCCTACAAGGTGGAAAGAAAGGTAAGTGATTTTAACTACATGGTGGAAGTGCTAGGCAGATGGCAGGGGCACAAATTGTGCCATGTTAACATGATGTAACCTTACCATGATAGGGAGGCCCTTGTAATGAGCATTTGCAGTGGATTGCAGGAGGGGTCTGAGGGAGATCTGGGGACTGATCTCCTCAGTGAGGCTAGGGCTGACACCTTGGTGGAAGGGGTAGCAATATCCCAGCAGCTCTCTCCTACCCAGGTTCAAGAAATCCAAGCAGTGTTGCAGGAATTTGGGGACATGTTCACTAGGAAGCCAGGGTGCCCCCACCTGGTGCAGCACCAGGTGGATACAGGACCCTAAAGACCTATTAGGCAGACCCCCTATAGGGTGCCTGAGAGACTCAGACAGCCTCTGAGGGAAGAGGTACAGGAGATGTTGGAACTAGGGGTGATTGAAGATTCCAACAGTCCCTGGGCCTCACCAATGGTGTTGATGCCAAAGAAGGATGGCAGCACCAGGTTCTGTGTGGATTACAGGAAATTAAATAGTCACACAGAGTCAGATGCTTACCCCATGCCTAGGACAGATGAGGCCGTAGAGCAGCTGGGTGGGGCTAAGTATCTTACAACCATTGATCTTACCAAGGGTTACTGGCAGGTGCCCTTGACTGACAGTGCTGGGGAGAAGTCAGCCTTTGTGACTCCTTTTGGCTTCTATGAGTTCACAAAGATGCCCTTTGGGATGAAGAATGCCCCAGGGACTTTCCAGAGGCTGGTGAATAGTATCCTAGCAGGAGCAGGAGGGTTTGCCCTTGCTTACCTAGATGATATTGCCATCTACAGCCATTCCTGGCAAGAGCACCTTCAGCATGTCAGGGAGGTGCTGGGCAGACTACAGAGGGCAGGGTTGACCATTAAGCCAAGCAAATATCAGGTGGGTATGGCAGAAGTCTCCTGCCTAGGACATAGAGTGGAGAGTGGTAAGATAAGGCCAGAACCTGCCAAAGTGGAAGCTATTCAGGCATGGCCCTCACCTGTTACCAGAAAGCAGGTGAGGGCATTCTCAGGGACCGCAGGGTACTACAGAAAATTTGTCACTAGTTATAGTACCATAGCTGCTCCCCTCACAGACCTGACAAGGAAGAACAGGCCAGATAAGGTAGTGTGGACCCCAGCATGTGAGCAGGCATTTCAGAAACTTAAAGAAGCTTTGGGAAGTCCCCCTGTGTTAGCTAGTCCAGACTACAACAAATAATTTGCTGTGCAGGTGGATGCTTCAATCCATAAGGTGGGAGCTGTACTTAGCCAGATTTCTTCAGAGGGGGAAGAGCACTCAGTGGTTTATCTCAGTTGTAGGCTCCAACCCACAGAAGAATGCTATACAGCTGTAGAAAAGGAATTTCTAGCTATAGTGTGGGCATTGCAGAAACTTCAGTCTTATCTGTATGGATGAAAAGTCAGTGTAATGACAGATCACAACCCTCTAATATGGTTAAACAGAGCCAGTCAGCAAAATGGCAAGTTGCTAAAATGGAGTCTGGGGTTGCAAGCATATTATATGTCGGTGCAGCACCGCAGTGGGAGTAGCAATGCCAATCCAGATGGGCTCTCAAGACAGGGAATGGGGTGAGGTACCCTCAGATAGAGCTAACCCTCTCAAGCGGTGTTTCTCAAGGGTCACTTGAAAAACTAGCTTGAGTTCTCCAGGGGGGATGAGATGTGAAGATTGGGGAAAGATGAGCGAAGGCTGCCAGCCTAGTCAAAATAGAATTTGATACATAATTCTACCATTTGTATAAATAAATGTAAAATACAGGCTTGTGTTCTTAAATGAAAGAAAACAATGTAAAATGTGAACTTCAAGACTGTTGCAACACTGCCATCTGCTGAAGTAAAACCAAGCCAAGCATTTCAAATGTTCCTTGAAGTTACAATTATCTAAAAAATGGTGCCGAAGCATCTGGTTGAACACATTCTTTCTATTGTCTTAACTTAAGGAATAATTGTTAGAGTATACACGTGAAATGTATTTTATTGATGTAGTTTCCTGAGCAGGTGTTCACTTACTAAATAATGCAGTTTGTGGCATGGGAACTCCAAACTAAGTGCCAAGATGATGTAATGTGAATACTGGGAAAACTTAAGTGTCAAAATTATGTAATTTGGGAAGGCCTTAGCAGAGCTGCTTGTTAATGTTTTAAAAAACTATTGTTCAGTGAGAGACTGAAAGCATTTTTCTTGGACCATCACCCCAGCACTGCTTATGCCCTATATGTCTATAAGTAGGATTATAGCACTGTGTTTTCTCTTAAGAATAGCTAAAGATTAGAAAGTTAGATTAAGTATTTTTCTTTGACATCAGACCTGTCCTACTGTATTATTTTAAGTTTCTGTGTGATCTCTGAACTCTTGGATATCTTTGTGGTGCATTAGTATTGTCTTGTGTTTTAATTATTTATTATTAAATATTTTTAAAGCCTTTATCTTTGGCTGGTTTGTATAGAGAAGTTGGCTCTATAGTACATTGCATATTTATAGAGGTTATTGTAATAGGCCACTCTAAAAAGCCTTAGACTGAATAGTCACATTACCAATTGGATAATAATATTGCATAGTAATAATTGTACACCCTTTCAAGGGCCTTTGGGTAGCTGATAATATTAGCTGGTGGTGGCAGGAATTACTACCATATAGTCTGGGTAAAGGGGCAAAGCTGAAGAATCTGTGTCAGCCTTTCCCAGGAGTGTTTGTGAAGTTGTATATATACTTATCTCAAAGTGTGTGTGGTGTGTCAGCTACCTGGGCAGGGGCATGAAGCACTGGTGGGACAGAGTGGGTACTGGATGTTAGCTTGCCAGCTAGGCTGAGATGTGGACCATGTAGCTGTGCCAGTGAGGATTCTTATTGGGGACCTGGAGAGCAAGAGAACAACCAGCCCCAGACTGACTGTGATCTCTGTGTGCCCTTAAGGGAATTTGTACTTTACTGTGTGTATTAGCTATCCTTTGCTCTTCTATGAGATGACCTCCCTGGTGTTAGTGGTGAGGACTGAGGCTCCTTGATTGCTGGGCCAGGGCACGGTCATCACACAGATGAGAGGTGGGGGAGATAAAAAGTCTATTAACAACTGTATAGGCTTCTATTTTTCACAACAATACTGCTCGATTCTATACAGGTCTGCCCTCACTTTACATCTACCTATGGCCCACAGCTTTTGTAACACATACATACCTGTCCAACTGTCAACCTGTAATGGTATGGGGCACCCTGGGCAACTATGGCTACATTACTGGGGGGGGGGGCTTGTAAATATCAGGATTACATATCTGACAAAGAAGGGGTACCCTGCACTGATATTGTGTGTGTCTGCTACAGGCATACTACACCTGGATTCCTATCTGTGCCCAAGGTGATTGGCAGCAATGACCATTATTCTTGACAGTGTGATACTTGAGAGACATGTATCAGGAAGTGTGCATGGTGTATGAGCCCATCTTGCTGTCATTCACAAGCATGGGGTTGGACAGTGGGACAGTTGTATATGGTGTATTGGTATACCCTTCATACAGCTACTACAAACATTTATTTACCTGAGTGTATATAAGCACACACCTCAGTACCACTCCCTGGATTTGAACCATGTCTGTGTGCTAAAATCACAGCAAGGCTATTTCTCATCACAATGCGCTATTGGGGAACTGCTGTCTTTTTTTACTGATTTCTGCTTATTACTCTGTGGGTTAGACAATCTGACCTTGTAATCCTGAGATTCATACATAACAGAAAGTTATTGTACTGTATATTAATCCTTTGAAACAATACAATCTGGAAAGCAAAGGTTAGCACAAGGCAATGCTGCAGGGGACACACTATAATACATTAGATATTACTATTCTGGGTTCAGATCTTAGTGCATAACATCTTTCATATTTCATTTATATCTTGTTTTACAGCTTCACAATATCCTGTTTTGCATAATAGCATGCACTCAGAACAACCTCAGTAAATTCATGCTGTCAAAGCCATATTTGCTGTGAAGAACCTGTACACATTCTATTTGTACAACAACATACCAGAGTGAACACTACAGTTCGTGGTTTAGGACTTTATTGTACTTATATGACACAGTGACTTACTGCTGCATATCTTGTAGATAAATATTAGTCTGCCAAACCTTTATTTATTCATTAGACACAGAACACAGTACACCTACCGGCAGTAAACAATTTACCCTTTCTTATTTATTTCAGTATATACTGCAAGGTAGATCTGTACTCACCAGTCTGTCGGTGCAGCCTTGTCAGTCTGTCGGCATGAGCCTTAGTATTGCTAGCCCTCTCTGCTGCAGCTGTAGGAGGAGAAAACAAACATTATGCATACCTGTCTATCACATAATCAGCCTAGGATTTGGTACAGCTATGAATGAGATACTTACTAACTACTGGAGCATTCCATGCCCATGCATCTTGGATCCACTGGGCCAAGAGCTCCTCCTTCCTCTGCTTTAGGTTGGCATAATGATACCATACTTGCTTACCAGTTTGGGGGATTCCAGTGGCACTGGTGAGGTCATGTGCCAGATGGTCCCAGGCCTCTGCTTGTACTGAGAGCCCTGGTACTGGCCCTGCAGCAGTCTGTCATCAAGGTTTTCTACAAGGATCACAGTCATGACCCTGGACTCCTGAATTCCCCAGGGCTGCACCCAAAAGCGCGCTCCCTCTCCAACGACAGACATGGTTCCTGCAGAGATCAGACTACAACAGGCTATGGCTGTATTCCTGCCTGTGTGATTTAAGTAAGGCCATATTGCCACCCTTTGCTGGACCATTTTGAAATTGCTAAGCTCAGCTACGTGTTGCACAAATCTGCTAACCTGAGTTGAACAGTGCTCAGAGGGGTAAATGCTGAGCACTGATTAACAGTGCATAAATCCATTCAGCTGAGCTGACTACTTCTTAGCATTTATGTCTAAGCAAAGCTTAAACTAGCTAAGCATAGCTGAATACTGATTATCATTGCTCAGTTTTCATTTTAAGAAAATATCAGACTTGTAGATTAATTAATTCATTATTAAGTGTATATGATTTACTTTACATGACATCCCCCTATGTGCTTTCATTCCATTACCTTGGGGTGTGACTATACTGTATGGGACACTTGTGTATACATGGGTGATTTTACCTGTTATATGCACTCACACTTCCATTTTGAACTAGCTACACTGCCCTGGGTAACAAATATCAATTGCTACATAATTTAACATAATACAATTAATTTTAGCCAATACTTTTGCATGTAAAAATAAAGTGCCTGTTTTGGTACTTGACCTGTGAACTCCTGCATGCAAAGCCGGGACTCTAACCACTATGCTATGTCAGCATTAAGAGCTTTAGCTATACATCTGTATTCAGCTCCTATGGGATGTTTAAGCAATGTTGAGCAGAGGGCCATAACACACAGACCCACTCAACTACATTTAAACTTAACTTAGGATGTAAAAAAAAATAATAAAAGCACTTTACATGTATCACTACTACTTGTAAGTCATATTTGGTAATGCACTACCTGTAATTCTATCAACTTCCTAAGTCTATATAGGACATAGCAGGACTTGAAGTCATTACATAAGGGCATACATTTGGAGTTTCAAACTTCTATTCCTTCCCTACATGTTGTTATGTTAATACAAACCCTGTTCCTCTATCAACTTTCTAAGTTTGTAAGGGCAATATTTATGATCTGTCCTTATTTGTCCCCACATCATTTTAGGCTTTGGCCAATATTTTGCTCTAAGAGTTTAAGACATGTTAAAGGATCCATATGGCACTTTCTCAATGTAGATGGTGTGTGGCAGTACCTGTCACATACCTCCTGCATTGCTTACTATCTAAATAGCTGCTTTCAGTGTCCACGGACACTGACACAGTTAGAAAGTGCCACACGGCACTTTGACAATGCAGGGTGTGTGTGACGGTACCTGTGACACACTTCTGCATTGCTTACTATCTAAATAGCTGCTTTCAGTTTCCACACACTGACAGCAGTTAAGAAAAATTGTATCGCACTTTGACAATGCAGGGGGTGTGTGACAATACCTGTCACACCCCCCCTGCATTTCTTCCTATCTAAATAGCTGCTTTCAGTGTCCGCAGACACTGAAAGCACTTAGAAAGTGTGGGACTTTCAAAGTGCAGGGGGCATGTTGAATGTGCGAGCACTACTAAAACATGCCCCCCTGCACTCAGTAGTGTTCATATTTGCGTAGCCTTAGCAGTTGAGCACCTTCATGAATATGTAAGGCACACTGCTGTTAAGGCTATGCGGAAGCAGACACTGTTCACTCCATGCAGGAATAGCACTATTCCTGCAGGGAGTTTATTAAATCCTGGGGATTATCCAATTAACAGCAATGCACTTTACTGTCTCCAAAGCAGATGACAGACCTTCAAGTTTCCAGTGTAACGTCACACAGCCAACAAACAAGAAAAAGTTTTAAAAATCTGTGAGACACCAGAACACATTCTTCAAGCAACTTCAAATCATAAAACTATGTGAGAATTCATTATTGTTATGCATTTTCTAGCTAAGTCATACAGTAAATCTCAGAAAGGTTTAAAAACATCAGTAAAGGTAAAGTGTATAAATATGTCCAATAGTACTTTTACAGTAAATACACCAGTAACTGTGTGGTTTAAAGTTAAAAACTTGGTAAAACAGCCTACAAAAACATGTTCCAGAAATGTTCATTCAATTTTAAAGGTTATTAATCCAGGAATGTTAAATCTTTCTATATGCAAGATAGTGAAACCACAGAAGCACACTGCAAAAGAGATATTCCCCTGGATTCAATAAACTCTGTGCAGGAATAGTGCTATTCCTGCACAGAATGAAGCGTGTCCATTTACCCTTAGCTTTAACAGCAGCGCGTCTTGCATATTCATGAAGGCACGCTGCTGCTATGGCTAAATGGACATGACCACTACTGAGTGCAGGAGGCATGTTTAGGTAGTGCACGCACATCTAACTGAGTGCATCTCTGCACTCAGAAAGTGCCATATGGCTCTTTTTAAAAGCATTTCGGTGTCTGCAGATACTGAAATCAATAAAATCAGCATTTCAGTGTACCCAGACACTGAAATTGATAGGGGAGCAGGAAATCAATGCAGGGGGTATGTGACAGGTTCTGTCACATACCCACTGTATTGTAAAAGTGCCATATGGCCAGATCCCTCAACTGTACAGGTTTCCACAGAATGCCCAGATGCCTGTCTCACATACCTCTCGAACTCCTAGAGCATGAAAGCTGTACAAAGCCATAAATAATGGGGGGACAAAGGCATTAGAATAGGGACACTTTTTAAATATTGCACATACAAACTCAGAAAGTTGATTGAATGAAAGGTTTGCATTACCAAGGACTTCCTGAATCATATGACGACTGAAACCCAAATGTCTGCCATTGTAAAAGTGCCATACAGCCATAGCCGTCAACTGTACAGGTTTTGGCAGAATGCCCAGATGCTTGCCTCACATACCTCTCAACCTCCTAGAGCATGAAAGCTGTACAAAGCCATAAATAATGGGAGGGAGTCAAAGGCACAAAAGTAGGGACACTTTTTACATATTGCACTTACAAACCTGGAAAGTTGATAGAATAAAAGGTTTGCATTAGTATGGATTTCCTAAAGGGAATGACGTCTGAAACCCAAATGTCTGTCAGTATGTTATGACTTAAACCTTGAGTGATTTGCCAATGATTTTCTAGAAAACCACAGTCATAGTTCTTAAGCTTGTAAGAGCAACAATTAAAATATGTCCCTATGTGTCCCTTTACAATTTCCCTTAATGTGACTGACAAGGAGTACAGATACATATAAATAATGTGGGTTTATTATTTTTTTTACCATCCTAAGCTATGTTTAAGTGTAGTTGAGTGGATGTATGCATTATGGCCCTCTGCTCAGCATTGCTTAAACATCCCATAGGAGATAAAATATACAGCTAAAATCCTTTCACCAAGACTGCATAGTGATTAAGGTCCCAGCTTTGCATGCATAGGTTCATAGGTTCATAGGTAGGTACTAGGCTATTGGCCCTAGGGCCTATATAAGCCTAGCCAAAAAATGTACCCTGGCTTTCACCACCCAAGAAAACTATTTTCCTGTGCCCCTGTTGAGCAGAGCCACAGAAGTGATCCCTGGGGTGAATTTCCCATTTCTCATCCAATCATCAAGATTTTTCTCGAAGAGTGCTAATGAGGAGCTCTGTTTGACATAGATAGATAGTCTGTTCCAGAGTATGGGAAGTCTCTGGGACAAGACTCTATCCCTCCAGCATGTACTGTTTATTGTGGTGACAAGATTTAGGTCCCTAGAGCATGTAGCTTGGAGGGATTGGGATTTTTTTTAAGTGGAGCATGTCCAACAACTCTGGGTTTGACATAACTTTGTATGTTAGGCAGAGATCGCCCCTGAGTAGGCAATATGCGATGGAGTAAAGCTGTAGTTTTTTGAGATGATCTGCGTAGGGCATCTGTTTGAGGCCAGTAATTCTCTTTGTGAGGTATTTCTGTCGTCTTTCCAGTTGTTGTAGATATCTTCTGAGGTACATAGCAAAAGGGGCATTGTACTCTATAATGGGTCTAATGAGAGATGGGACGTTGTACTCTATAATGGGTCTAATGAGTGATGAGTAGAGGGGAACAATGACCTCTTTTTTTCTGGATGAGAATCCTTTTGTGATGAGATGAGCCATGTAGAAGGATTTCCTGACGACTGTGACAATGTGATTATCAAAGAAGAGACTACTGTCTACCTGTGTCCCAAGGTCTCTTATCACATTTTTGGCATTAAATAGACTACCAGCTATGTGGTAGTTCATGGGTACAGAGTTTTTACCAAAGGGATGACAATACACTTTTTGGCATTGAACTTCAGGCCATGGCTTTGACACCAGGTATCTGTCTCAGTGACGCCCTTTTGTAGTTTGTCCACATCGCTAGGAGTTTTGATTAGGGCTCCTAGTTTGCAGTCATCTGCAAACTTTGTTAGCCAAAGACCTTCTGTGTTAGCCTGCACTTCAGAGAAGTAGATACCAAACAGGAGAGGACCCAGGACTGAACCCTGTGGTACTCCACTTGTCACTGGTCTGAAGTCGGATTTGGAAACCGCTACTTTGACAGTGTGGGTTCTCTTCGTGAGCCAGTTGGCAACCCATCTTGTGACATAGGGATTTATACCTAGTTTAGTGAGATTATCTATAATTCCAGAGTAGGGGATGGTATCGAAAGCCTTGGCAACATCTAGATAAGCTGTGTGAACCATTTTACCCACAGCTATGGCTTTGGTGACTGCTTCAAAGAAGTCAATCAGGTTTAGGAGACATGATCTGCCTTTTACAAATCCAAACTGGGTAGGGTCCAGAGTTTGGAGATTACCAATGTCTTTGTTTATGAGTTCTACAATGATACATTCCATGGCCTTGCAGACCAGGCTCATCAGGCTACTGGGGCAGTAGTTCCTAGGTTCCGTCGTGGCTCCCCCTTTGTGAAGTTGGATAACCGTTGTGGTGCACCATTCAGTAGGTACAAAGCCTGAGGTGAGGCTATGATTGAACATGGTACTTAGGTAAGGTGCCAGTTCATTCTGTAACTTGTGTAGAATGCAGCCTGGGATATTGTCAGGTCCCATGGATGCTGTGTTCTTGGCTTTGGAGAGTGTGTTTTTTACCTGTTCAGCCGTGATTATAGGAACTTTGCATTCTTCCGGTATAGAGATGGGCCCTGTAGGGGGTGAGAGGGGGTAAAGTTAGCATTGAATCTATCTGCTAGGATGTTGGCAATATCAGTTGGTTCTGTATATTTAGGCATTCACAATTCAAGTACCAAGACAGGCACAGTGTGAAAATTATTTTAATTTTAAATTATGTAGTAACTGATATTTGTCAACAAAGGTAGTGTTGCTGGTCTAAAATGTAAGTGTGAGTACATAAAATGTGAAAGTGCCCATGTATACAAGTGTCCCATACAGTATAGTCACACCCCATAGTAATGTAATGAAAGCAAATAGAGGGACGTCATGGAAAGTAAATCATATACACTTATTAATATGTTAGTAATGATTCAAGTCAGTATCCTGATATTTTATTAAAATGAAAAGTGAGCACTAGTTAGCTGTGCTCAGCTTTGCTTAGTTGGTGTAAGCATTGATTAAATGGGAATGCTAAGCAGCAGTCAGCTCAGCTAAATGGATTTGCGCACCATTAAGCAATGCTTAGCGACTACCCCTTTAAGCACTGTTCAAACCAGCTTAGCGGGCTTGCGCACTGCTTAGCTAAGATCAACATTTTCAAAATGGTCCAATGACAGCAAAGGCTGGGAATATAGCCTTATTCAAATGATGCAGGTGGGATTGCAACCAGAATCTGTTGTAGCTTTCTCTGAGTAAGAACTATGTCAGGTGTTGGTGAAGACTCACGCTTTCAGGTGCAGTGCTGGGGCATTTTGGAGTCCAGAGTCATGGCTGGACTCCTTGCACCAAACAGTGATGGCAATGATGGCAGACTACTGTGGGCTAGTACCAGGGCTCACAGTATAAAGTGGAGGCCTGCAACCATCTGGCGTGTGATCTTACCAATGCCACTGGCATCCCCCTGACTGGTGAGCAGGTATGGCATCACTATGCTGATCTAAAACAGAGGAAGTGGGTGCTCTTGGCCCAATGGATCCATGATGCTCGGGACAACCATGCTCCAGCAGTTTGTAAGTATCCCAAATATAGCTGCATCAAATTCTAGCCTGAGTATGTGACAGACAGGTATGCATAATGTTTGTTTTCTTCCCCTACAGCTGCAGCAGAGAGGGCTAGCAATGCAGAGACCCACGTGGACAGACTCTAAAGGCTGCACCAACAGGCTGGTGAGTACAGATCTACCTTGCAATATATAGTGAAATGAAGAAGAAGAAAGTTGTTATCTGTGTGCTGTGTCTAACCATTAAAGAAATGTTTGCCAGCCTAATAGTCATCTACAGCATATGCAGTGGTAGGGTACTGTGCCATATAACTACAATAAAAACCTAAACCACCAACTGCTGTGTTTATTCTGGTATGTTGTTGTAAAAATTCAAACCACTTAGTTCCACCTAAGACACTTTTACCCTTTATCCTTTATTACCACTTTCTACCACTAGGTGGCAGCACCTTAACACTACATACCTAGAAAGAAAATAGTTCTTTAGGGCCTCAGTACCTAACACTGGCTATACTTTCCATTTTTTAAATACATACTACCTACCCCCTTTATTTTTATAAATCCACTCCCTCCTTGTTATATCTCAAACTCTCTTTTTTCACCTTAACATCATTTCTGTGTTCCCATATAGTAATCATTACCTACCCACTTACCTTCTTTATTGGATTCCTATTGCTGATACTTTTTCTCTGCTCCTCTGTCTTGACTTGCTTACCATCTACTGTGTTTCTCTTTCTCCCCTCCTACTCTCAGTCCCCTTATAGCCTATGTTTACCTTTCTGTATATCCCCTCCCCTATTAGGTACCTTCCCTCAGAGTTTATTTCTAGGCGTCACTTTACTTTGGTGTAATTTTTAAATACGCCAACATAGTTCAACAGCTCCCCGGTCCTGTGGTCAGGCTGCTCAGGCTCAACTTTCTGGGAGGTTTAAATACAGAATGTTCACCTTTTTTGTGTGTTCTAATTGTTAAACTGCTACGGATATGTGTCTTATGTAAAATATACTGCTGACTTGCATTCTAACTCTCTCAATGCAAAAGGGAAAGTGTGCTTATCATTATATAGGTGCTCTTGGAGCACCAAATGTGTAACCTATGAGTTTGTTGGATGCATATATGATTATGTTGCAATATAGCTGATTCTGTCTAACCCTGTCATAGCAAGGTGAATATTATTGCCACTAGACTAGAATTAGTAGTGGCAAACATAGCCACCAGCTCTCTATCTGTTTGCAATGCTCATATACATAACAGCTGTCTTGACCTTTATCTTGATATCTGGACAGGGAATATTTGTCCCTCTTAAGTGTGAGTTTCTTATATAGTGGATTACTCTACCTGTCACTCCATTGTTTTCACGTGGAATCGCTTATTTTTGTAGCGATTATTGGCTTTCTGTATATCTACTATTTTATTCTTTTCTTCTGTCTGCTACACTTTATTGGGCTGTGACGGCTGAATTTGGTGGGTCCATTGAGCATTTATACCATTTCTTAGAGTGTTTTATACATGTTCCTGACTGGTATACTACCATATTGTATTTATTTAATATATAGTTTGGGCAGTTGTGCGAGTGAGTCTAGTACAACTTATTGGGCTTAAACGCCCGGTTTGGCAGGATCATATAGCATTTTGTACTTCTTCTGGTCTCTTATGCTACCTTATTGTATTTTTATTAATTTATAGTTTGTGCAGTTGTGCGAGTGAGTCTGGTAGAACATATTGGGCTGGGGTGCTCGAATTTGGTGGGACCACAGAGCTTTTTGTACTTTTTCATACCTCTTATGCTACCATATTGTACCGTCTTTAATTTATAGTTTGGGCAGTTGAGTGAGGGAATCTGGAAAGACATATTGGGCTGGAAGTGGCCGTATTTGGAGGGACCATAGAGCATTTTGTATTTTTTCTCGACTCTTATGCTGCCATATTGTATTTTCTGTAGTTTATAGTTGGGCAGTTGAGCGAGTGAGTCTGGTAAAACATATTGGGCTGGGATGGCAGAATTTGGCGGGCCCATAGAGCATTTTTTATACTTCTTCTTGACTCTTACACTGCCATATTGTATTTCCTTTAATTTATAGTTTGGGCAGTTGAAATGTATTTAGCCATAGAAACAGTGTTTTCTTCTTTTCACACCGTGTGTTATACTGTATCTCACTGTTAGACACTTGCTTGTTATTAGTACTTTATTTTCTGCTATACCTGTTGCATTATCCAGATGCATGATATGCATTGTATGAATAAAGTGTCTAATACTGACTGCTCCTTTGCTGTACTTTAACCTTATCCTCTGCTACCCACTACTACCTTTTTTATCTACTCTCCCAATACTTTCTATCCCTCAACCTTACTTTATCCCTTGTCTTACTCACTATGTAATATATCCTTATTAACTTTTCAACTCCTCAGACTTGCTTACTTTTTTTCTTCTACCAATCCCTCAACACTCATGACTTGCTATTCTTAAATAACTTAACAAAATGTGTATCTCTCTTCTGTTTTATTTTACAGTATTCCACCCGGGTGCTCCCTCCCTGCCTATATATTCAAAAGGAAGATCTACTGCTTAAACCTAGAAGAACTCCCAGAATTTGCCTGCTAGCCTTGGTATCCTACTAAGCAACCTACAGCAAGGACTCCCTATAACAAACTGTGTATGAATGTATGTAGCCAAAGAAATTACCTCTGAACTCATTGTTTAGCTACTATTATTACTCATTTATTGTGCTTGTATGCCCTCCCGAGTGTGTGTTCTTTAAAGCAGCCTACCGCGGACCATTTGCTACTGCCCCCCTCCAATCACTAAACCCTTCAAACCACTCAGTTCCACCTAAGACCTATATATCACTTTTACCCTTTGTCCTTTATTACCACTTTCTACCACTAGGTGGCAGCACCTTAACACTACATAACTAGAAATAAAATAGTTCTTTAGTGGCCTCAGTACCTAACGCTGGCTATACTTTCCATTTTTTTAAATACATACTCCCTACCCCCTTTGCTTTTATATATCCACTCCCTCCTTGTTATATCTCAAACTCTCTTTTTTCACCTTGTTAACATCATTTCTGTTCCCATATAGTAATCATTACCTACCCACTTACCTTCTTTATTGGATTCCTATTGCTGATACTTTTTCTCTGTCTCCTCTATCTTGACTTGCTCCAACCCGCTTCTGCCTCAAGTCTCACTCCCTACCCTACCCCCAAATCCCACCCACCCAATGCACCTAAACTTATTTTCCTTAAACCACACCCCTTGCCCCATCAACCAACCACTAACTCCTTCCCATTAGATACCCCACCTCTACTTCCTCCTACAATTTAAAGCTACTTTGCACCTTATATTACCTCGCTCTACCTTTACCACCTGAACTATAATCTTTAATAAACTTCACACTGTTGTTCTACTCTTCTTTTCTACTACTTCCTATACTAGACCTTATAGCATACCCTCTCCCTCTATCTATTCCATCTCTTATCTACATCCTCCTCATGGCCCAAATGCTAAAAACTACTTACACACACCTTCTACTCACAACAATTATCCTACTTTCACTATCTATTCCCTACACTCTAACCAGCTATGAACATTCGTCACTTAGTAAACTTCACCTCACCCACCAGCAAACACAATCAGTTTCTCAGGTAAACCATATAAACATAACCTCTACGTCCACCTACATACTTCCAAAATTTCATAGATCCATCCACATCATCTATTTCCAAGGCAAAAAACTAGTAACTACTATAAAATCACAAGGATTATACAAAAACCTCAACAACACCCGCTATTAGATGGTGACATTCATCCAAACCCTGGCCCTACAAATAAATTCACCAAGGTACCACAGAACCCATTTCTCAATGCCCATACCCAAACAAGACCCTCTAACTTGCTCCTGATAGCCCATCTTAACATCCGTAGTATTAACAATAAAATAACCCACCTTCATGCACTCTTAGAAAGACACTCATTTGATATTCTCTGTATTACAGAAACTTGGCTAAAGCCTACTACTCACAACCAGGAAATTACCCCATCTGGATATAACATTCTGAGATGTGATCAGATAACCCAAAAGGGTGGAGGAGTAGCCATCCTCTACAAATCTGAACTTTAACTTACAACCTTTAATGCATACCTACTCTCAAATACTAACGCGGAAACCCTTAGTGTCAAACTACATATCAACAACTGTAAATCTATGTACATAGTTTGCTCCTATCTGCCCTCTGGAAATAATATTAACACTCTGGAAAATATCCCCAGCTACCTCTCTACTCACCTACCTCAGGAAATCATAGTACTAGGTGACTTTAATATAGACTGGTCTACTTGCAGCTCACCTAATCCTACCTCCCACATCAATCTATATGGTTTTTCCCAAATTATAACCACCCCTACTAGAATCCATAAACCAAGTAATAAAGAAAGCACCCTAGACGGGATCCTTATAAATAGTCACCCCAATACTTATATACCAGGTACCCCTCCAGATGACATTAGTGACCACTCTCTTCCATTTATAGTTAAACAAAAATTCCATAGTCCCAATTCAAATATTTTCAAAACCTCACACTCAAAAAAACACTTTAATCAGGAAAACTTCCAAAATTAACTTAATGCATGTGGCTGGTCACCAGTTCATCATCTTCAGCAAGAAGAAGCAGTATCTTACTTCAATACAAAATTCCTACACATCCTTGATCGCCATCCCCCTTCTTGCTCTATCAGAATACGAACCAAAACTGCTCCATGGCTCATCAAAGAAACTAGACAAACGATTCTTTACGTAATAAAATATGGGCCAAATGGAGAGCTTCAAAAAACCCAGCAGACCATTTTTACTTTAAGCAGCTACGAAATACTACTAAAAAATAAATTCTGCTAGACAAAAAAAACTACTACCTTCAGCTAAAACAAACCCACCAGCATAAACTACAAAAGTTCTGGTCAGGCATTAACAAACTACTTCAACCAGGGCACTCCAAAACTCCCACCCCATCAGGTATAACCCAGGATAACCCTAAGCACATTGCTGACGCCTACAACAACTACTTCACTGAAGCTATTCAAACTCTAGCAAATACACTACCCCCTGTTAGCATGAACCTATCAATAAGTATAAATAGCCAGCTCCTTCATTTCATCTGCAACCAGTACCAACATCCCTCATCTGCTCCCTCCTGCAAAAACTCAAACCTTGTACTTCAGCTGACCGTCTACCAGGTGAATACCTACAAATTGCATCTAAAGCCATTGCCTATCCTATATCCATCCTTATAAATAGAACAATTACAGAAGGAACAATCCCCACCATCTGGAAAGTTTCACACAGCATCCCTCTGCACAAGGGTGGTTCCTCTACAAAGATTTCTAACTTCTGACCAATCACCTTACTCTCTCCAATAGCAAAAATAATGGAAAAAATGTATCCACCGACAGGTACTCATCCACCTTCTCTCTAATAACTTACTTGCTGTCAGCATGTATTTAGACCTCACCATAGTACAACCACTGCCTGCTTACTATCCTTTTCTGACTGTATTAACAAACATCGTAATAATAACTCTCTTTCATCTGCACTATTTATTGACCTGTCGAAAGCCTTCGACATGGTTAACCATCACCTACTTATTGATATACTAAAATCCCTATCTCTTGACCCACAATCAATCCTTTGGTTTAAATCATACTTAGATAACAGACATCAAGCTGTTCTCTGGGATAATAATTTATCCACACCCTTCCCTGTCAACATTGGAGTGCCCCAAGGCTCCATATTAGGCCCTCTTCTCTTTTCAATCTTTATTAATGATCTTAACTTTAAAATTCCACAAGCCACCTGCATACAATATGCGGATGATTCAACTTTAATATGCTCTGGCAACTCTGTTTCCTCACTCCAGACCCTCACCCAAACTATATTTCATACTGTTGAAAATTGCTTCATGAGACATTGCCTCCTCCTTAACCCCAAAAAACTAAATTATTGCTCTTTACTCCTAACCAAAGGTCTCCACAATGTCACTTCACAGTAACTTCTAACAATGGAACTACCATATCCCCAGACACTACAACCCAACCCTTAGATATTACAATGGACCACAGCCTTAGCTATGATGATCATATTCATACTACAATAAAATCAGTCAACAGAAAACTAGGATCCCTTTATAGAATCAAACCCTTCCTCACACCACTAGCTAGAACTACCATTGCCCAAACCCACCTTATCTCTACCCTGTTTTATGCCTCTGCCATTTATACTAACCTGTCTAAAAACAACCTTAGCAAACTTGCACCCAGCTATAATAACACTGCCAGATTTGCTACTGGCTCCCCTTTTAGAACCCGTCACTGTCACAACCTTAAAAAGCTAGGATGGTTAGAACTACAGAACCAACTACTTTCTCAACAACTGAATATTACCCAAAAGATTCTCTACCACCCTAACAAGACTCCTATCCTCACTAGTATGGTTACCCCATATAATAATCTGGCAACACTACGCTCTGCTAATAATCTTCTAGTCTCCACTACTAAATCAAACAACAAGGCTGGGGACTCACTATTCTCCAACACAGTGGGAAAAACCTGGAACCAGCTTCCTAAAGAATTATCATCACTTTCTTCCACATTACTCTTCAAAGAATATCTTAAAGAATGTTTCAAAACACACTGGCTATGTCCCTGCTCTAACCCTGACTAAAATCTATTTCCCTATCTCCCACTCCCTTTACCTCTCTGCTCTGTTGTTTTATTATGCCTATCAGTTGTGACTAGAACACTAACCACTTCCTAGCATTAAAGAGACTTCCTCTCTGTACTGTTTCATGACTTACTTCTCTAAAAGAACTCACCTCCTATTGTCTAATATAAAGTAATGTAATGTAACTTCCTTCTATAATATATAATGTATTCTAAGACAGTATTGCCTATATTAGAGCTTTTCTCCCCAGGCCTCTACTGAATATGTACTGTATGTAAGTATAAGATTGTATGCCTGTAACCACGCCTCTAATTTAAGATAACAATTCTTGGTATTCTTTATCTTTTTATTATATGCTATCCAATGTTTTTTCCAGGCGACTCTTACACAATTTTTGTTTTGTCTATTCTAAAAGAATGTAATGTAATATCTGTCTAGTGTATATACTGTATGCTATGATACTATTGCCTATGTTGGAGCTTTTCTCCTGGGCCTCTACTGAAAATGGACATATATCCAGTTATACCAGCCCGGTCAACAAATGTAAAATAAAATAAATAAATAAAATAGAATGTGTACAGGTTCTGCACAGAAATATGGCTTTCACAGCATTAATTAACAGAGGTTATTCTGAGAATCAGCTAGTATGCAAAACGGTAGCTTGTGGAGCTGTAAATCAAGATATATATGAAATGTGACATATGTTATGCACTAAGATCCGAACCTTGAATACTAATGGCAAATGTATTATAGTGTGTCCCCTGCTGCAGTGCCTTGTGTTAACCTTTGTTTTCCAGATCGTATAATTTCAAAGGATTACTACACAGTACAGAAACTATCTGTCATACATGAATCTCAGGATTACAAGGTCAGACTGTCTAACCCACAGAGTATTAAGCAGAAAACATTCAAACAAGAGATAGCAGTTCCCCAGCAGCCCAGTGTGATGAGAAAGAGCCTTTTAGTTCATTTTAGCACACATAACCACAGTTCAAATCCAGGGAATGGTACTGAGATATGTGCATATATACACTCAGGAAATCTGGAATATTTGTAGAAACAGTCAGATAGTGATAATCAATATTTTCTCCACAGGTCTTACAGGTAATGAAATGTTTGTAGTAGCTGTTTGAAGGGTACAACTGTCCCACTGTCCAACCCCATTCCTTTAAATGACAGTAGGATAGGTACTTACACCATGCCCTCGTCCAGATACATGTCTCTCAAGTGTCATAGTGTCATGGCTAGTGGTCACTGCTGCCAATCACCTTGGACACAGGAATGCAGGTGAACTATACTAGTAGCAGACACACACAACATCATTGCAGTGTACCCCTTCTTTGTCAAGTATGTAACAGTGACATGTAAAAGCCCATTGCAGTAAAGTAGCCACAGATCACCCAGTCTTCTCCATACCATTACAGATTGACAGTCTAGCAGGTATGTATGTGCCACAGAAGCTATGGGCTATTGGTAAATATAAAGTGAGGGCAGACCTGTAGAGTATTGAGCAGTACTGTTGTAAAATATAGACGCCGATACAGTTGTTAATGGACTGTTTAATCTCTCCCCCCACCCGTCATCTGCATCAATAATTATTACTCATATACTATGGGTATGTTGTTCTCAAAACCTATTGATAACATACTCACCTATGGAGCAGTAGGCTGGGGGTTCTATCCCCACATCAGATAGACTGAATGCGAACACTGCAGTGCAGCAGAAGGTGGGTGCTGCATTCCTGACCATGCCATACTTTGGATTGCAAGTTAAACCAATGCCTCTTTTTCTTGAGTTGGTGGCAACTCACACCTATGAACCTATGTTTTCCATTATTCTTCATATATTTCAGTGGTTGCATATTAACATACCATGTTCAAATACCATTACTGGCAGCCTGTTGCCATCAATGTAACTTGCATGCTGTTAAAATTCTTATTGTTGTTCCATTTAGTCATGTGTTCTGTTTGCTATACAACTGTTCCAAATCTGTTGGTTTGGGTTAATGGGAACACCCATGCATGCTGTTATAATTAATTTTTCAATGTGTTGTTCATGACTAACCAATATATCTGGGAAAAACATAATGCCATAGCATGTTTGAGAAGGCAGATCCAGATGGATCTGCCTGTCCCTCCCCATCTGTCCATGGCACTGGGCCCCAGAACATCTGGGACACAACCTGGAACATCTTCCTCTGCAGGTCCTGCACCACGGGTGGAACTGCCTCAGGGGACAGGGCCTGTCCCCCCCTTGGCACAGGTACAGAAAGGAGCCCATCACCTGCAGAATGTTCTGGGGTATGTGCACAGCATCATCCATTCTGAGTTGGGTGAGCAGCTGTGCCAGATGGAGGTCCACCTGGTGCACCTCACGGGACAGGCTTCTCCTCTTGTCCAGCTGCCAGCACAGCCACCTTTGGGGCCGTGAAGGTGCAGTGATGACAGCCCATGGGTGGAGACCTCAATCCCACTGTATCAATTTGGGGGTTCATGGGCCTCTGATTCCCAACAACCCTCCCTGTCCAATGTGTTTACTCCCCCTTATGTGTCATATGCCACCCTTGCTTGCTATCTTGTGTGTCTTGTCTGTCTGCAAATGCTACCTATCCTGCCAAACCTACCTTCCCAAACATACCTACAGCCCTTCAACAACATCCCACTCTCACCTTAATATAAAAAAGGGTATCTGTCCCACAAAAAAATCGTTGCCCCATACATAGCTCTACATTTCACCCCCATGTACAGTGAAATTAATCAATCTACCTACAAATTATTCTACAAATGTCTGTTGTCAACACCCTTCTCTATGGTGTGTGAGGCTGTAAATTCCAAATTCTATGCATTATTCACAGCTGTTGCTGCAGAAGAAATGTAGAGCTATGGTCCTTTCCTACACTCATCCTGCACATCTCTAGCTGGTTTTCCTAATGTTTTACCCCCTGCCTGCCCCCATTTCACCACTTTCCTATCACCCTTTTTTCTTTTCTTTAATTAAAATTAGCGCAGCTGTAAGCGGGAGTAAGCTGGGCTAAGTGAAGCTAAGAAGGCTTAATCGCCATTTAGCTCCGAGCAAAACCACGTAAACCTGTTTACAACTGCTTAAATGTGTCTTATTCTGTTTCCATCAGCCCTTGTTCTGCCCAGCAACAAAATAATCAGTGCTGCCAAGTCTCAAACCTAGGACACTGGCACTACAATCACAGCAATGTACCACTACACCATCTGAGCTTGGGGAAATTCTAATGTTTTTACAAGCATATCATGCATTCTGGTCATTTAACATTAATGAAAAAAGTCACCACTTCCAAGTCTTGGACCCAGGACCCTGTGCACTACAATCACAGCAGCATACCTCTACACCATCAGAGCTGTAGGAATTTGTAATGTTTTTGCAAACAAGTCATGCACTACAGTCATTTAACATAAGGGAAAAATATATAGTCGTAATACTCTTGTATACATATATATGTATATATAAATACAAATATATCTATATATATAAATACAAATATATATATATATATATATATATATATATATATATATATATATATATATATATATATATATATATCTTTACCAACCTCTTACCGCAAGACAGCTGCAAAAAGCCTAACAAAGTGGGAAGATACAGGGCAAACATAAGTGACATCTTTGAAATATGGCTGTTATATGCATAGAAGTCTGCTAAGTAGCACGGTTTGATTTAACATATAATTCCTGATAGATTCCAGGTCTGGAACACAAATGAATGTCATCATTTACTGATATCAATGCTGACATCATCCCAGTGATTTATCAGAAACCCACAACTGTTATGAGGAACAGACCAAACATATAAGCCACACATCTTGACAGTGTCTATACATCTGGACAGTGGAGAGATATAACTGCAGTCATGTAACAGAAGAGAAAAAAAGGGAGAGCTGCCAACCATTTCACTCAGCACCTTCTGAACCACAGTAACACCAACATGACACTGCCCCAAATCTGATCTGTGGAATTACCCATGTATATCCAAATATATCATGCACTACAGGGATGTAACTGTAGGGAAAAACAGCTACTGGTGCGGAAATGTCCACCCACATCCATTTGCACCACAGTCACAGCAACATACCAGTACCCCAAATAAACTCTACAGTATGACTCTTTCAACAAACATATCCTGATTGCCTGTCACACACTACGCTGACATATACTGACACAATTCACAGTCTACTGGGAATTCTGAGGTGTTACAGGAAATTTTTCAGTCTGCCCCTACAAACATGTACACCTGATAGACCACCAGCAACTGTAGCAGCATGCACAGTCAGATAGAAAGGGATGTATGCCACTCACATCTGCTACTCTCCCAACTCAGCCCAACAGACATGTGCAAACCACACTGCTACACAATCTTGGTAGTCTGTTAACAATAGCCAAAAATGCATAACTCACAACTGTAGAGATTTCCACACAATGTCCATGGTGTGGGACCATATTTATGGCCACTGCTGCATACCACTTTCAGGTGTCTTCTAAGTCACTGGGATGATATCAGAAGTGCAGTCACTAAATAATGATGTACCATACCTCTATACCTCTTACTGCAAGACATCTGGACAAAGCATGACATACTTGGGTGACAGGGGAACAGAAAAAGGGACATATTTTACATAATGATGTTACAAACTGAAACAGTTGCTGGTGTTACAGGGTTTGTTGTAACATAACATCCCTGAAGGATATGATGTCTAAAACACTAATGGATGTCAACATCTACTGACTACAATCCTCACATTATCCTACTGATGCCTCAAAATCAGATATTGTTTGAAGAACAGACCAAACATAACAGGCAAACCTCTGGGCAGTCTGTGGACATCTGGACAGTTGAGAGGAATGTCAGAGACATATCACTGTGAGACATCAAGTCACGCAGAAAATGCATGTCCAGACAAACCCTGCTAATCTAGCAATCCTCTATGTGTATAACAGCAATACGTACTTACAATCTATACTCAGTTCTGGAGCTTTGTCCTCAATATTGTTGGGCTGTCTCCACATGTCTTGTCCTGAGATGTATTTCCACCTACTGCCTGTGAAGCTTTAACCCCCACAATGTCACAATGTCCTCCACACAGGCAAGGAAAAGGGGCAAGGCCCACATGAAGGACTTAATTATAGCACTATGTTGCTATGGCATTGGCTAAGGGAAAGACAACATAGCTGCTCTTAATGCAAGTAGCAAGTGGGAGACACCAATTGGTTCATAGACCATCACCTGTTCATGAGCATTACCTACAAAAGCCAAGCTGCTACCTATGCAACACAGGTCTGAAGCCATCTACACAAAGGCAGACTGCGACTACACAAACCTAACCATTACCATTATTCTGAGGAAACTCTTCAGCACTATAGCAGGTATGTCAGGCACATAAGCATGTAATGGAATGCAGAAGGGGGGATGCAACAATGCCAAATAGTTAACACTAGGTTGTAACAAGACCTGCTGGATTCACATGCTGCTGTCCAGCACCTATGGCCATTACTGCTTGCCCTGTCTACATTGACATGGATCACATATCTAGCCCCTGAGTCACCCCAGCAAAGGTCAGTTCATGCATGACTACTACTGGAGTGTCTGTTGTCCAATACTGAGTGTGACACTGCTAGGCCAGCTACCTGGGATGTTGTACATATTCATGTGTCACCTGTCAATTCTACTATGATACATATGCTTGTCTTACAAATGTAAGACTTATATAGGGGTATGTGCATAGTACACAGCAGAAGCAGAAGTGTGTCTTTAACTGCATGTTATATACTGAGCCCATACCTGACAACTGTCCAGAGTTTTGCAAACTGACCACAAATCTGCCTCATATTTGCAATCAATGCCTCATACAGTTGTGTATTGTTTGGCACATCACTGGAAACCAATTAAAGACTGAAGTCATAAAATAATAGCATACATTTGATTGTCAGATATCATATCCTGTGGAGTGGACCTGTGAATACAACACTGTCTTTGCTGGCAACTGCAAGTGTTTCAGCTAGATTCATAAAGTGACACTATTTTCCAGCCTTTGCTCACCAGTGACATGTGCCTTTGTGCAGATGTCTTGCTCTAACAGGAGCTAGGTGTATTAGCATGAAACCCATGGCAATCCAAGAGTACCTTGCCCTGTAGGACACTGACATTTGTGCAGTCACTGGCACCTGCTTTGTAGTTGTGGAGAACACACTAACCTTCCCAGGTTACTCAACCCATCATATGTTTAGACCCCAAATGGAGGCCTGCAAAGCCACAGGAGGTGGAGTGTTGAACATTATCATACACATACACTTCAGGCTGGGCAAATAGTATAATGCATGGAAGACATCCCGAGTGCAGATAAGAGTTGACAAAACACCTGCTCAAATCATAACTAGCTACAGGCTTTCAACCATGACTATGGACACCCACCACAACTTTTGGGATTTGCTGGAATCTGTCATTATTAAATCATCTAACCTGCTCATAGGTGACTTCAACTACCCAACCATAGTGTGCATGACCTATGCCACCTGAACATGAAGGCACAGAGATTCCTCGGCTTTGGCAATGGAAATGCAGTGCATCAGCCATTCAACACTATTACAACGGATGAAAATATCCTGCACCTGGTCCATACCAATATGAGTAGCTACTGTAGAACTCTTACAGTATCATCCTCCTTGGTAAGATCTGACCACATAGCCATCACTGTTCAGGTCACCATCTCAGCTGCCCCCCCCCCCCATTGTCAGGGTCAAACAAAATTAACTTTACACAAATGACTATAAATCTCCTCAGAGCAGGTAGAAGTAGATTTACAGCCATAATCCCATCAGTGGGAACTAGCAGTGGTGTCCAGGCCCACACCACATCTACTATCTGGGCATCTACATATCTGTGCATATCAGAAATACTTGACAGGACAACATCATCTGTCTCAAGGTAGGGTAAATATCTGTGGTGGACAGCAGCAATACACAAATACAATAATAGGTGGAAATAATTGCTGGACAGGGCCAAGAAGGAAAAGGTGCCTTATTAGAAGCAATGTCACCTTGGTCTGCACAAGCAAATAAGGTCACAGGTGAATTATCCTAAGGCTAGCTTTGAGTGAAAATTGGACACATCCACCAAGGCCAATCACTAGGCCTTCCACACATGTGTTTGCAATCCCAGAGACAACACACAAATCTGCTCTGTAGTGGTGGTCAATAACACCACATACACATATGGCATTGATATAGGCAACCAGCTGCAGACAGGTGAAGTGTAAACGTCACCCCCCAGTCCCCCCATCAATACACATGTGCATGCACAGCACCTGTTCCCCTCCTCTCATCATCAGGAAGCAGGTCCGTAACACGCTTGCAAAGGCAACACACAAGTCTCCATAGGCCTGATACCATCACTGGCTGCATTCTACATGAACACAGCCATAGGCTATCAAATCCATTCTGCACTGTAGTCAACCAAAGCCTGAGCACTGGTTTCATCACATCTGCACAGAGGACAGCTACTGTCATTCCTATACACAAAGGTGGAGTAATCCACCAACCCAGCCAATCATATGCACATCAGCCTAACTAGCCTGGTCTGCAAAGGCATGGAGGCAATATCAAGGACATTATGAACAAGAACATCGGCAACATCAGAATGCCTGAGCCCACACAACATGGGGTTGTCAAAGGGAGATCAGGCCTGTTAAACCTGGCCAACTTATCTGAAGTGGTCAACAAACAAAAGGACAAGGGGAAGATGGGAAATAATGCCTACTTTCACATAACCCAATTCTCTCACAATAATCCCCAGGCAGCCAGGATACATATGTCTATACAGCTAGGCATCAACCTATATGTTATCAGATGGGTAGCTAACTGGCGCAGGGATAGTACCCACTCAGAGTAGTGAAACCCACCTCTAGCAGTAGAGGCCATTAAAGTGGTGTACCCCATGGAACAGTCTTGGAGCCTTTCCTGTTTGAGATATATGTATCTGAGGTACAGGACAAGAGCAGTGGTGTGTGGCTGACCAGGTGTGCAGATGCTTTCAAGATGGCCACTGTCTTACATTCCCCTATTGATGCGAGCATCCCCCAAGTGACTCTCACCCAATTAATGACTGGTGCAAGAAGCATTTCTGCAAACTGAATGCCAGGAGAGGCATCATTCTCCCTGCTGTGGCAGATGTCATCCACACTAATTATGACAGTAATAATGTACTGAGCATGCAATCAGGTGTGAGGTAACTTGTGCACCAAGGTTGGTAGCAACCCGACAGTTTCCCACCATGTGGTCACCATTGTACAGAAGGCTGTCTACATGGGTATGTCATCCAGGAACCAGGATGCCAAACATCCCTGTACACCACCCTTATCAGAAGCATTACCAAGTACAATGGCTCCTTTGGCATGTACCTTGCCAAGCAAATGCAGCAGTTGCAGAGACCACAGAGGTTCCTGACCAGGAAAATCCAGGGTCTGTAACATCTATCTAATACAGGTAGGCTGAAAGCCTGTCCCTTTACTCAGTCTCATACAGACTGATCATAGCTGACCTGTGTCTGGCATGCAAGGCCATTTCTAAACCAGCATTGATGGTGTTTCTGCATATCTGTAAGACAAACCACACTCACGCATCATGCATGCAAGGTCCTCACCTGGTCTATGACATTTATTGTACTTGTTAGCAGGATAGTGTAGTGCCCACACAATACACTGTCTGTAATATACACTCTCTTCCAATGTCTAGCAAAGCATGTGTATAGCCCTCTTGAAGACGAAGCTGGACAACTGGATGGGAAATGGAAGGGACACCCCTGGGATCTCATGGGTATACCAGCTGGACCGGGGAAACAGGTACTGGCTTGGAAGGGACATGGGTGAAAGTCTGAGCCAGGATTATGAGGGCATCAGGGCCAGTAGCCTGATATCATCTTATAAAACTATGCACCTAGTATTTTACATGTTTCCTGTATGTATTGCAGACTTTCCTGCAATGTTGCCTGAAATGAATCCCTGTGAGTCTGAACTGTGTAGGTACTGCAGTGATAGTGTATAGTCTTGTCCCTTCATCAGTTATCCTCACATATCATTACATCTTGTCATTGTGTGTGGTCTGTATAGTAGAAAGTCAGCTCTTAAAGTACGTGCATATACACTTGGTAGCACTGAATAGCTCACATCAATAGCCTTGGTCATGGCCACAATTACAATTCTGCTACTAGGTCCATCACACAGTAGGATTTGTCACCCTTTGTTGTGGGCCTTACAATAGCAGTGAAAGAGATGGATTGTAACAGGCAGAACTACAGTAAGGTCTGCCCTGAAGGGCCATACATGTCACAGCTGTGCCAGACTGTACTAGGAGTGTGTGTGTGTGTGTGTGTGTGTGTGTGTGTGTGTGTGTGTGTGTGTGTGTGTGTGTATGTGTGTGTGTCTGTGTGTCTGTGTGTATCAGGAAACATAATACTGCAGGGTATTAATTCACATATGTTGTCTTCCCCTCGCAGGTGAACACAGGGGTTAGTGTCCCTCCCCCTCACAACATGATGTCAGTGTCTTAGAAGACTCCCATGATGATGGTGGTCATAGTGAGGCACAGGTGGGGTTGTTGATGCCTGAATCTGTGCCATTGTTTGGTATCCTACTTTCACCCATGTCCCAACACTCAGTCAGTATCCCCACACATACCCAGTCCCCAGCAGCGATGGATAATGGACAGGTTAAGGGTGTGGCATGGGACAGGCTAGTGTGTTGAGTATTGCGAGTGCCAGTGTAGACACCAGCCATTGGCAGAGAGCAGGCAAGATCACACACAGGCAGATGGACAGGGCTGCTCAACAGTGGACTGATGCCCATCAAGCCCCTGTCGCAGGTGCCACAGCAGGTGTCATCAGATGCATCTTACGGTCAGTCATGGAGGCTCATGCACTTATTGAGTGCAACACCAGGATCAGGGTCATGAATGCAGTGCTCCTGCTATGTGTGATGACCTCCAAGGCATTTGTGATGCCATATATCATCTTGACAATGTCATGGATAGACAGTGGGGTGAGACATTGTCACTGCTTACCATGCAATGTCTGGGCTTGAGCATGTGGTGGGAGTAGGGCATCAGCCAGGTGGACATAGGTCATCAACATGATCAGCTGTGAGCCCACATGGCCATGCACATTCACAGTCCTGTAGTGGCAGTACCAATAGCACTACCAAAGGGAGGGTGCTGTCAACACACCACCAGAACAGGCCATAGGCACATTGTCCTGGCCAGTCCCATCAGGGACATGGATCCAGCAGACAGCAGTCACCATCATGGAGTAGTACTGCATCTATCCTTGGGCCTGGTGGTGCCAGTGATACTCCTGGCAGACCCAGTTACTGCATTCCTGCCAGGAGACAGTGAACCATGCATCCTGCCAAGTACAGTCGACAGCTGTCCAATATAGCCCTATGTCGGGCATTCACATCACTTGATGGTGTGCAGACAAACACTCACACATCCTTATTAAGGGCCAGTCACCACCAGACATGCACAGCTCCTCTGCACAGCTCAGTTCAACATCACCCCTCCACACACACACACACACACACACACACACACACACACACACACACACACACACACACACACACACACACACACACACACACACACACACACACACAAAATGTCAGCCATATAGCCCAGCTTAGGCCTCTGGCAATCCAACACCACACCCTGTGCATGTGATAATACTTGTGCCACAACCCTGTTTTCCATACTATCAATGCATGGACATGCTCATATGGGTCTTTTGCACAGGGTGATGATAGTACAGTTTAGCTATCATGCTGTGTAAGGTGTTGTCTGTGACAGTAGTTATGGGTACACATCAGGTTGATGGTCAGCACAGTGGTGCAGCGGTAGCATTGCCACCTCACAGAAGAGGTTCTCTGGTTTGATTCTTGGCTGAGGTGCCTTCTGTGCAGAGTCTGCATGCCCTCCTTGCATTTGTGTGGATTTCCTCCTGGTGCTCCAGTTTCCTCCCACATTTCAAAGACATGTATCTGCAGTGTTTTTTCCTGGGCCTCCACTAAAAATTGGCTTCATTCCAAGTTGGACTTTCCCAGTAAACAAATATCAAATAAATAAATAAATGTATCTTGTTAGCCATGATGCACTACTGCTGTTAGTACTGCTGACTGACTGTAGTGTTATGTACTGTATTCTGGTTGTGTTGCAGGTGTCTGTACCTGAAGGCTGTGAGCCTGCTGACTATAGCAATGATGATTAAGATGGAATGGAAACACAGTAACCTTTTCATAGCCAAGGTATACCTGTATATGTGCATGTTTACCAGGTGTGTTTACATGCAACAGTGTGTGAGGGGCAATTGTGGCAAACAGTGTGACCTTGCATACATACCCATAACACAGCCACCTAGCCTTCACACATCACCTGGGTGTTCTGTAGGACTGCAGGCTCACAAATACAGAGAAGGTTACTTGAGTACTGGCACTATGTCCCTCACAAGCTTAGCCATTGCTTTAACTGCAACAGATTTGGCTATCAGCACCTGTTGCCCCTGCCATTTTTGTCACATCCACTCAACCATCATGCAGTTGATGAGGGCATGCCTGGTACTGTGTATGACAGGTTTGGGTATGTATCATTGACACATGTTAGTCTGTGTTAGTCTAATCTGACAGTCACCAGCATGTGTGTCTGCTATTTCATATGCATGTCTGGCCTTTCATGCTGGTAGCGCATACAGAGTCATAGTCCTATACATGGGGCAGCTGATGAAGGGTTGGGCACAGCCCCTACCTACACAGTCTTATGAATGATAGCGTTAGATACATAACATAGATAGCACAGTGGTACTGTAGTGTGGCAGTGTCTGCTACTACTATTGAAGTGGGTGACAATTGCAGGGGCTGTTAAGATTGCCAATGCTGAGTTCAGAGGCCCTTAACATGTTAAAGCCATCTGACACACACTCACACTGCTACACGGGGACATGCATTGAGAAACACCTGCAAATAGAGGTGACAATTATCAGAGTAGATGACCTAACCATTTATTAATGCACAATACACAGTGATATGACCACTGCACCACAGTGGCTTGGTGTTAGAAACTGTGTAACTGTACATGTACCATGGATGACATCTGCATGGGCTGACACTAGGTTGGCAATGGGGGAGTTCACAGGGTGGAAGAGGCACACAAAATGGTATAGCCATCACATACACACACACTGAAGACAGCTACAGGGGCTGTGCATACAGAAACACATACACAGATGCTAATAGACATATTAGTAACCCTACGTATCCACTTGTATGTACTATAGTGCTGAGTACACACAACAAGCAGCACATAGATTATATGCCTGGGACATAACACACAACCTCTTACAACAGGTAATCTTGCAAATGCCTTCAGGAATGGTGGGATAACGCACCAGATATAGAGATTGGACTTATCTACTGCTCCTACAAACCTGCACAAGTGATAGAGTGATAGACCTTGTATCAGCATGATGTGTCAGTCAGGAATGATGTCTGATGCTGACATGTGTGTCAGTAAGTTAACTGTAACATATTTGGCAATGATATCACAGGAATACTCATTGACAGGGGACACAGACTACATATAGGTTGGAAACATGTGGATATCCCATGTACATCTGTACAGATGACTGGTATGGGCTGTATAGTGTTACTTGGTGCATGTGAGGTAGATGCCATTAACTGTGTCTTTAAAGTAGTGTTATGGGTAGGGGGTCAACAGCCCTTAAAATGGTATAATCTACCCACACAACAGCCACAGGGGATATGCTTCACACACACTACTATAATTGTTGGTATTGAGATTAGAACCCATACCTAGCAAACTATTTCCACTAGAATATTATGCAGTTATTGCACATCCCACAGAGCTTAGAGTGCTGACAAGTTTATACAGGTACATCTAAGGTGCATGAAATCAGCAGGCCTTGTAAAGTAGGGCAATGGGACATGCACTGAGTGGTAGATGCCTCAAAATGGTATAACCCACACCTGCAGAGGACATGATGCTCAGCCAAACACACACACAGGGATGATACCAGTCTCTCTCTCTCTCACACACACACACACACACACACACACACACACACACACACACACACACACACACACACACACACACACACACACACAAACTCACACACACATACACACACATTTGCCAGACTTGAAAATAGAACCCCTGCCTGTCTAGTTATCTGTAATATAGTGTTACACAGTTTTCACATGAACTACAGAGCTGACAAGTGCAAAGAGGTACTTCTAAGGTGAATGACATCAGCAGGACTGCTAAAGTTGGTCACTGGGATATGTACTGGGTGGGAAAGTCCTCAAAATTCTTCAGCCTACAAACATACATACTTTTAACCTCTTGTACATACACTTATGTATATATATATATATATATATATATATATATATATATATATATATATACACACACACACACACACACACACACACACACACACACACACACACACACACACACACACACACACACACACACACACACAACACACACACACACACACACACACACACACACACACACACACACACACACACACACACACACACACACACACACACACACACACACACATTTAACTGACCTGAGAATAGAACCACTGCCCATCTAGTTATTTGTACTACAGTGTTATGCACTCGCTACAGAGCTTACAGGGCTGGGAAGTGCACAAAGGCACTCCTATGGTGAATGACATCAGCAGGACTGCTATGGTTGGGAACTGGAATGAGCACTGGGTGGGAAAGTCCTCAAAGTAGTTCAGCCTGCAAACATGCACACTTACAAAGTCTTGTACATGCACACACAATTGTCAGACCTGAGGATAGTACCCCTGCCTATCTAGTTATTTGTATTATAGTTTTACACAATTATCGCATGTGCTATAGAGTTTACAGGGCTGACAACTTCACAAAGGTACTTCAGCAGGACTGCTAAAGTAAGGCACCGGGTGGGAATGTCTTCAAAATACTTCATCCTACAAACACACACACTTCCACACAGGTATACACACACACACACACCCGCACACACACACACACACACACACACACACACACACACACACACACACACACACACACACACACATTTGCCATACCTGAGAATAGAACCCCTGCCTATCTAGTTATCTGTACTAAAATGTCATACAAGTATTGCATGGGCTACAGAGTGTATATGGCTAAGTGCCCAAAGGTGCTTCTAAGGTGAAAGACATCAGCAGGACTACTAAAGTTGGGCACTGGGATGTGTACTGGGTGAGACAGTCCTCAAAATATGTCATCCAATAAACATACACACTTACACACACACACACACACACACACACACACACACACACACACACACACACACACACACACACACACACACACATTTGCCAAAACTGGGAATAGAACCCTTTCCTATCTAGTCATTTGTACTATACTGTTACATGATTATTGCACACACCACGCAGCTTATAGGGCCAGGGCTGTGCAAAGGTACTTCTAAGGGGAATGACATCAGCAGGACTGCTAGAGTGTGGCACTGAGAAGTGTATTGTGTGGGAATGGCCTAAAACTGTTTCACATACAAACACACTGACATTTGCCAGGATTGAGATTAGAACCCTTACCTATATAGTTATTTGCACTATAGTGTTACACAGTTACCACATGCTCTACAGAGCTTATAAGGTTGACAGGTATCCAATGGTATTTCTAATGTGAATGACAGCAGCAGATCTTCTGAAGTAGGGCAATGGGGTGTGTACTAAATGGGAACAGCCTCCTAATGCTTAGTCCTACACACACACACACACACACACACACACACACACACACACACACACACACACACACACACACACACACACACACACACACACACACACACACACACACACAGTGGTGGCAGGAGATGTGATATTATAACCTCCACCTCAGTACTATTATACAATGGAGCTTGTCTTCATGCTGGCACATGTGACTGGTTACAACCTGTATGCCACTGTCTGCAGCAGGACATCACTCTATGCCATTCAGGTTATCCGTGTGTGTGTCTCACTCTGTGTGTGTCCCCCTCTGTGTCTGTCTCTCTCTCTCTTTCTATCACTGTCTGTCTCTCTCATTCTTACATCTATGTGTATGTGTATGCTTAACATATTGTTATCTGTTGCCCATATTTATGTCTGTGTATCACACACAACAGCTGCAGATATATCACATATGGGCCACCTACAGCTAGCTGAGGGTAATTCTGTCTGGTGGGTGAGTGTAGGGACAGTTAAGGTGTACATAGCTGTCTGTATGCAAAGACGTATTTGCACAATACAGTTATATAGTCCGATGTGGGTTCCAACATGGCCTGTGATTCTCTAAGTGTAGGAGCATGCCCAGTGTAACCTTCTATAGAGAGAGTGTGGGTCTCCATTCCAGAGATAGGTATACTCTGGTCCAGGATTTTGTGTGCTACAGCCATACCTCTCAAAAGTAAACAGGGCTTTCCTAGAGGTACTGGATTTGTTTTATCAGACATTTTCTGACATATCTGAAGTCTGACACTGCAATGTATGGTGTCATTACCTAGTGACAGAAATCCTCAGATCATCACAGTGCTTTACCAGAGGGATACAAGATGTATAATGCACAGACCAATATTATGAGCCTGACTATATATATTCCTGCCCAAAAATGCCAGTTGACAGGTGTGGCTACAGCCGAATGACTGATGAAGCTGTGTAAACAGTCCAGCAACTTGGTGATATACTGGTTGGGGATCTCCTGCTTGTGTGGCATTCTTCTTACCTGAGAAGTCATATCCTGGTGTGGCAAAACCTCTGAACTGCACATAGTTTGGCAGAATGTGAAAGTGTTTGTCTAAAAGTTTTATTCAGTCTACATAAACTTGTGTTTGTATGGCAAGTTATTTGCATATAATTGAAGACTGACATTACAAAATAATGACAGACATTAGTGTTTCAGAGTTCATAAACTTCAGACAATTCCTGCTAATGCAAAACCCCTTATCCTACCAACTTTCTCAGTATTTAAGGGCAATATTTACAACACATGCCTATAATAGTGCCTTTGTCCCACTTTACTGTCAGAGGTTGGGAGGTATGGGTGTGGGGACAGAGTGCATTCTACTGTGCAGAAATGTTCGTTATATGTGTAATATATTCCACATAGTACTGGGACTTCCAAGTATGTCAGTCGCAGAGCAGTACAGAGTAATGTGTTGAACCCCTGACAGACAGTTGTGTATAGGTTGATAGCTTGCTATGATGTTAGTAGGGTATTGACCCTGAAGCCCTTATTCCCATGCAGATGAGAGTTTAGCCCATGTTACAACATGTCAGTGCACAGAGCCCCTGTCCAGCAGGGGCACAGGTGGGATCACAGGACTGTATTTTATGTTTTCCGTGCAGTTATACAGGGGGAGCATCACTAAGGGTACTGAGGCACTTGGCTTGCTGTTGACAAGGAGTGTATTCCACAGATGGGGTAGGGTGTGGTACACGTATCTGTCACACCAACAACCCGTCCTGATATCACAGCCCAGGCTTATGCTGCTCCTACAGGTTTATGGAGTGGGCCTTGAGTTCCAGATGTGCAACAGTCCCATCAAGGCAAGGTCTGGATTGCTTTGTATGCCAGACAGGGGGCATCTCAGCAGAGTCTGTATGGAACGTGATAGAGAGACAGTGCTGTTAGCCTATCTGTGTAGGGTAGGTGTTTGGGCTTTGGGGGTAAGGCCTTAGTGTTTGCAAGTCCCTGGTCTGTGGAGTCTACATGGTCTGTGGTGTGTAGGTTTATGGGGTTCTCATGTGATTTTGCCTCTGAGGTGTCCATTGCTTGGGTTTTGTTTTGTTGCGGACCTCCATTTACATGGGTGTGTGCTGTGTATTTGCAGGAGATGTTTACTGACTCCTTACACTGCATGGTATCTATGTTACTGCACAATCTGTTCTGGTGTGCACATTCTCCATTTGCCTAGCCAGTTGTGCACCTTCTCCTTATGTGTGTCTCTATGTCCTTCTGTAGTCCAGTCACAGGCTTTGGTCACAGTGGCTGCTGTTATGTATTTGTAATTCTGATGTAGGCGGGGTACATGCCGTTGCATTGCACACAGGTTTGTAGACTTCACACCTCTGAGTGTACCTATTTAGCAGGTTGTCCATCACTACACCACTCCATTTGCTGTCGTCCTTAGATGGTTTGTGATGCTATATGTTATTATGAGGCTACATATTGGCCTAGCTGTCATACCATCACAGACTAACACCTGCACAGGCCCAAATATGACAGTCAGAAAAAGACCCACACATGGCTCAGGGTGTTAATACTGTTCTGCCAAACACAGACAGTTGGGAGACTGGTTTGGTAATTGCTTGTTTGCTCTTATGGGTTTGACGTCTGCTTTCCCACTGTCTGCCATTGCTGTTTTGACATGACCCTTTCTTGTTTTGCAAATAGTTGGCAGGCATATGCAATGTTAGAACAAGCAGAACAGTTATACAAGGCATACTTGTGCTCCTTTTGTGAAAAGCTCTTATCCCAAGGGTATGGTTGCTGGCCAGTGACATGTTGTCAGTGCTGACACAGAAAGGTGTCAGCATTTTATATACTGTCAGTGCACTGACCTTCAGGTACCTGCTGTTCTACTAGGAACCATAGCTCTCAACTTCTGAGAGCCAGACATCTGGACAAAGCCATAAGTGACTGGGGGACAGAGGCCTAAATATAGGGACCATTTTTAAGTATTGGCCTTACAAACCTAGAAAGGTGATTCAATAACAGGTTTTGCATTAGTGTGCATATTTCTATAGGGTATGAAGTCTAACACTACAATCTGTCATTATTTTCTGACCTTAGTCTTGCTTGATTTGCCAATGAATTGCTAGACAACCACTTTTTCATGTTATACAGACCACACTTACGATGCAATCCTCTGGACATTCTGCAATAGGTCTACAGAGTTGAGAGGTATGGTCAGCACTGTGTAGGTTACTCCAAGCTGTATACTGTCCATATGCATGGCCCCCTGTCCATGACCTGTACAGCTTTCCTGCATTAACAGATATTGACTTCTGGACAGTGTATATAACTCTACTGTAGGTTTAGCTGACATGTAGAATACTTGGCACTGCAGTTCTTGGAACATGTCCCTGTCAAAGACAGCACTATACTTAGAGCACAACAGCCAAGAGCAAGTGCTGGCCACATCCTGACAGTATTAACCACACATATATATAGCTCATTGACCCCCTGCATATTGTGGACATGCAACAAGTTATGTTGATTGGGATAGCCCTGGCAATGTGTGTTTGCTGCTATTTCCCCTGCAAACATATATGTTACTGCATTTCTCTGTTAACGGTACACATTTGCACAGACTGTGCTGATATTTGCTTTACATTTTGGTTCTATTTAGCATAGTATTGTGCCCTGTCTTATAGACTAGAGGAATATCACTAAAGACCACAGGTTAGATTGTAATGGCATACATTTGAGTTTCAGACTTCTTACCCTTCAGAGTCTTACTGGAACTGCAAGACCTGCTGTGCTATCAGTGTACAAGTCTGTAGGGGGGGGGTATTTCATCATTGTTGTCATTTGCAGGCCGTTGCCAGGCATCCCCTTATGGTTTTCTATGGCTGACTTGCTGGGTGAGGCTGAGGGGTGAGTATGGGACCCCCACACTAATATCCATGCCTGTGACCTATGACTCCCCAGTTAGTTGCCCCCCCCCCATATATAATGCAGTGGGAGTTGTCACCATGGGTACTACTGCATAGTGTGGGGAGTCCAGTATTGGGCAAAGATTTCCTGATGTCCCACATAGGTGTCAGTTGTCTGCTGCTATCCCAGTAGGTCACCCCATGCCCTTGCATGCATGCATCAATACCATAGATATGCTACCAGAACATACTAATCCATTCATTTATTGTTAAGAAGACTAACTTACCTTGTGCATGCAGCAGTTTTGAGGATGGTGCTTGAGGGCTGCCTATGTCATATGCATGCAGTACACTGCCTATATATGGTAAGCTTCAGGTAGTGTGCTGGGTGTGGCATCTATTTTACTGTGTATGCAAGTCAGAGAGAGGTGTCAGTCCTTGGGTCCCTACAGTGTCAGTGTGTCTGTGCTGTGCATTGCCTCTTTGCCAAGGCTGGGTCATACTGGGAATGCTTCTGTCTGCCTACAGGAGCTGTCTTAGTGGGTTCCTCAGCTGAGTCCTTCTGTGCCTGTGGGGACCTTGGCAATGGTGGGGGGCTGTGTGGCCCTTCCCCATGCTGTTCCTGCTACAGCTGTTTCTGCAGGATCATATTGTGTAGCATGGCACATACTATGAACATGTGTGCACATGTGGCTGGACAATACTGCAGAGCTCCACCAGTTTTGTCAAGGCAGCGGAACCATGACTTGAGGCTCCTAAACACATGCTCTACAATGATCTTGGTTTGTGTGTGTGCCTCATTATAGCATTCTTGAGTTGGTGTGTGTGCATTTCTGATGGGGGTCATTATCCACGGCTCCAGTACATAGCCAGCATCCCCCACCAGTTGGCCATATGGGATGTCCTCCCTGGCAAATACCTGGCACAGCTGTGAGGAATGCCAGATGTGGGAGTTGTGATAGCTTCCAGGGCTGCCAGCACACACATTAATGATAATGCCCTAGGCATTGCACACAACCTGGTGGTTGATGGTGAAAGCCCTTGCGGTTTAAGTAGACCCTACCCCCATCACCGGGTTGTGATATGATGTGGCTGTGCATGCAGTCTATGGCACCCAGTACCTCTGGGTAGTCTGCTACATGGTGGAAGAGGCGCATATTGCTGGTCCTCTCCTCACGGGTGCTGGGGAAGTAAATATGCTCACCAGCATGTAGTAGCATGGCATCCTGGAACTGGTGGATTTCCCTGGATGCAGATGCCTGTGAGACTCCCATGATGTCCCCAGTAGGTCTTTGGAAAGTACCTGTAGCTAGTATTCCTAAGACTACTCATACCTAAGTAACCACTGGGATGGGTTCCCCTCTGTTGGCTCTGGGTCTGAGGTGAGGCCAGCACAGCTCAATGAGTTGCTGAAGTATGTCACTGTCCACCCTGTAGCACTCCTATTTCCAGATCATGTAGCCCCTGGTAGGTTACCCTGGGTCTGAACACTCTTCTCGTCCTCCTCAGTCTGGGGTGGTTGCCACCATTATCCTCCTCACCACCCTCAGCCTCTAGCACATACTGACGTATCAAAGTGACAGCAGCCCCTAACTTTGTATTGATTAAAATTCCCCAGAGTGTGTACACCAATGGTACAGAGTTTGTGAGGAAAAAACAGACTGAAAGGTGTTTGCACAGTTTATACTATTGTGCTGCAGATGCTGCCTGTATGATTGGCTGGCTATGATACATTCCACCTACCTGCTATATTATTTGTATTTGATTGCTTTTATTCTGCTATTTCACTTTTTTTTCCTTCCCATTTCCACCCCTTTTAAGCCTCAAGGTGTGCCACACAATCCTGGTGCCCAAATGTAAACAGTTCTGCTATTTCCATTTTTTTGTTTTTGTTTTAGACCCAGTGCATGATGTACAGACCCGTTTAGCTAAAGTAAACACTTTGAAGCAGAAATGACCCCCCGGATGCAAACATGCTCTTTATTTCATGGAATAAGTAAATAAAGCCTCAGACACACCCCCTTGCTTAGCTGTGCTTAGCTAAGCTCAAATGGGAGTCGTGGAGCTCCAACGTGTTTACACCAAGCATGACACATCCCCTTTTCATGTCAGCTGCTTCTCCTGCTTATACCACTGCCTTATAGCTCATACAAGGTTAGGTGCAGCCAGAGAATGGTCTCCCATTTAGAGTTCAGTAAAATGTGCTCATTTGGATACCCCACTGCCTTGGTCCCTTGTTACACCACTACACCAGAGCTTCCCTCCTTAGCAACCAGTTTTACCTGTTATTGTTTTGAGTCTGCATGCCCTACACTAAAATGGGAAAATGCAGATTACACTTAAAATTGTCTTTTCACTTTTTTTTTATTTTCAGCACAATCCTGCTTTTGAACCTCTGAGTTATACTTAAACAGCCGAAGTCGGCCAAAAAAACATTTGATTTTCATATTTTTGCAAAACATTTCCATGCCAGTGGCCATATTTTTGGCCATTGGCATACCTAATGATTATAATACATGCTTTACTTTGAAATGTCATGCCTCCATTTTGATTTTTGCAGAAATGCACTCAGTAATCAAACACTGTTCTGGCACTGATGCCTGTCTGTTTATTTAATCGCTAATTCACCTAATTTTACATGGTTTTCACCAGCAAATGAGGTAATTAGCATTATTCTGTGGTGGCCATGCCAGAATAGTGCTGACAGGCTTGTGCATGCCCCCCAGCCTTGTTTACTGGATCACTTGGAGGCCATATTCCATGCAGGAGCTGCTGCACTATTCTGGCATGGAAAAAAAAAGTTTATTGAATCCCAGGGACTGTATCATGATTCACAGAATGAGTCAGCTTCTATCAGTATGGTTTCAGACTTAAATAAAACAATTTTTTGTTTAGAGTCTTCAGAATGCAATGTAAATAGTACAGCACGTAATTCAAAATACAGAGCTAAGTTGCACTATTGCACATACAGACATGCACATTCAGATTTCCTGACCAAACAGAAAGCAAACGTTTGCAATGTCTCAAGTTCATGTTATTTCTAATACAGATATTCAGCATGAAATATATTCAAGTTTCTTGTTTTCAGAAGCCAGTGCAAACATTGCCCTGAGGGGGGATAAGATGGCTCAGTTTGTAGATTTTGATCAGTTTGATAAAGTAAACATAAGCATAAATGATATACAGACTTAATGGCAAAGAAATGAAAAAAATGAATACCTTAGCTCAAGCTGTTATTATTAGTGTTTTAGGGCAAAATAAAGAAGAAACATATTCCATAGCTCAAGTCAGTGTTGTTTCTAGTTCTATAAAAAAGGAGTTTCAACTTATTTATAAAGGGTGTGGCAGTCCAGCACCAAAACAAATTAGTTATCTGTCATTGTTTAAGGTTGAAGGAAATAGCATTATTTCATTGTTTACAGAAAAGAAATTATGGAATAATGTACTGATTAATACAGACACATCAATTTCAGTTACAAATAGACTCTACTAGAAGACACAAGTGCAGTTTTAAATACAAAAACCTTTTTTTTTCCTTTCTTGTCATATCTTCAGTACATCTTCAAGATTATCTGTACTAAACATACTGCAAGAACAACAATAATATGTTACTACCTGCTATACTTTTAATTGCGTGTCTAAACCACTATGCTTATGTAAATATCTTATTAAATCATATGTTATTATATGCTATATTGTATAACTGAATATGCAAATATCTTATGTACAGCATGTTAGCAATTGTTCTGGAGCTTTTCTCCCTGGGCCTCCACTGAAAACAGACAGCTCTGTCCAGTTGGACCTCCCTGGTAAACAAATAAATAAATAAATAAACATAGAAGTCCAATAAAGGCTGGGTGTTATTTTACTAAAAGACTGGTGAA
This sequence comes from Protopterus annectens, assembly GCF_019279795.1. Lineage (NCBI taxonomy): Eukaryota > Metazoa > Chordata > Ceratodontiformes > Protopteridae > Protopterus > Protopterus annectens. The sequence continues at coordinate 1,234,458,808 of NC_056733.1, read as the reverse complement.
AGCGCTCACCAGTCTTTTAATAAAATAACACCCAGCCTTTATTGGATGTCTGTTTTTGTATTTATATATTATTTGGATTTTGTCCTGGTCCTCTCTGCATTCTTTGATTTCTACAAGTGCAGTTTTGTCAGGATTTAAAGGGTCAAAGATTGCAACAGTTAACAGTTCTAAGTGTAACAGATCCATACTAGGTATGGACATGTCATCAGAGTTGCATGTTGTTTGAGACTTTAGTACAAGATTTTAGAAAAATAAAAAAAATGCTATAGAATGTACAGTAGTTCACACAGAGGACACAAATAATTTGTATGCAGTACATTGTGTAAATATACAGAATTTGAAGAATTTGTTATGACAGGAACATGCAGATTTATGGGTTAAAGATAAAATAAACTCTAGTTCAGCTGCCACAGCTGAACTGCTCAGAAAGACATACCGGGACGGGGGGGGGGTCATTAAGAAAAAAAGATAACTGTATGTATTTACCATTCTGTAAACACATGTATAGAGTATACAAGAAATGCCAGTCAAGCTAATTTACAGACTAAAGGGTTTATAGTTACAAATCTGGAAATGCATTTTTTGTGTTATTGTTTTGTTTAGCAGACATTGTTAAAGCCTTTGAATTATGACAGTAAAGTGTTGCAATACATAAATAATATCTTGATACAGAAGAAAACAAAAAGCATTCAGAGATATTAAATGATGTTTTGTTAGTTTATAGAATGTAAAATGTAAAGTCAATGCTACATTTTAAAAGTGACAGTACAGTCAAAAGTTCAGATCCCATGCAAGAAAAGAGTACATTATAAATATTAACTGTTATTAAATCCACAGGTTCAACTCTAGTGGTAAATGTGTATACTATATGAAAACACTTCACATACCTTTCTAAAGGTCAGACAAGTAAAGTTCCAGAATCAAATCAGTTCAACTCTAGTAATAAATGTGTATATGGAAACAGTTCAAGACTGTATATATTTCATGCAGAAATTGCAGTTTAAATCCAAGAAAATGCTCAGCAAATGGATTCCTCTCCAAAAATATGTATTGCAGATAATCCAAATCACACGTTAAGCAAACAAAAACTCCACCAAGTGAGGATTAAGCCACCATAAGTGCTTTCATCCCCAAAAGTACACATTAATATGGCACTTCATCAGATGGCATCAAAAAGACACCATATCCTTTAAATACATTTGTTGTGACATCACTCCCACCCACATAGACAGATAAAGAAAATAACCACAACTCATGCATTTTAAGAGTCAGCAATTACGAATAATCAGACCATAAAAATATATATGTATATATGTATGCATCCTATTAAGCAACATTTTTTAAAAGTATATGTTTAAAAATGTATAATAGAAAGTAAAAATAAAAAAATAAATAGTTAATAAAAAATACATCCTACAAGCAACATGTATAGCACTGCCATTTAAAACAACTTAAGCAGCTATGTGCCTTGCATCTGCTCAAATACAATCAGCAAACCCAACAGGGAAAACCAGAATAGAAAATCTATGTTAATCATCTATGCAGTGCTTTTAGTTTTAGCAAACTAGAAATAGAAACATTGTCATTGAGACCCGGCCAGCATGTAGCATTTAAACGGAGCTGCTACACTAGCTTCGCTTTTTCTAATAAGTACTGTAAAGTTCCAGAATCAAATCAGTTCAACTCTAGTAATAAATGCGTATATGTAAACAGTTCAAGATTGTATATATTGCATGCAGAAATTGCAGCTTACCAAGCACACCATAGACACAGACTAACGTAACTGAGTTATTGGATTACAGGCAAGCTCAGCGAGCTGAATTAAAGACAGTACTATATGCCATACAACAGAATGGTAAATATTTTAATATTCTTAGTGACAGTTTATGCAGCTACAGTTCATACTATTTATACAAGAAAAGTGTAGACAGTAATGATAAATTCTTGCAGCATTCAGTAGTACTGAAAGACTTAAATGATATCAGCTAAAAAATGGCTATGTTATGACCTGAGGGTCACAGAGTAAGTGTAGAAAGTTAAACTGTTATGATTAGTTTTATAAAGGTGCAGAAATACAAAAAATGTTAAAATATTAATACAGTGTCAGACTACTACTTTACTTTCATTTGAGCATGTGCCAGGGGAAAAGCAATGCCACTGAGGCTTCTGTTTGATTAATAATGAAGTGCAAGCCTTTCCATTTCACTGTAGTACATTATCAGTTCAGTTACATATTTGCAAGAATGTATTTATTAGTAACATTGGTTTAGTTCATTAAAGTGCATTATCAGTTTGCTTACAGACTTAGAAGTGCTTATTAGCAGCAAATGTTAATTTCATGCAGAAAATGTAAATAAAGTCAGGGGGAACAAGCAATGCTATCAGTTTATAATTGTTAAAGCGGCAGATTTTATTTTAAGGACCTGATACTGCTTTTCTGTGCTTTACAGATATTGCTCAAGGTTGATTTTTCAGTTTGCATCAGCCACACAGCTGTGTACAAGAAATAGGAAAGGGAAGGAGTGGAAGGCCTAAATATATCCAGTATACCAAAAGGGCTCTAGGAGGCCCTTCAATACCTGACTGGGTATATTGACTGGGACAATGCACAGTAAGTTGTAAACTTTGTAAGAGCTGTGGTGTACAACTCTAGCAGAGCAAATAAATGCATTTCAGTTATCTAAACAAAAGTATTCTTTACAGTTGAAATGCATATACACCAAATGTGCATTTTTTTCAATGTTTGTTTAAATGTGTTTCTGTTATCTAAATTCTTTAAAGTTAAAATGTATATACAACAGATTTGCATTTATACAGATTAGAGTTAAACTGTATAGTAGCACTACTTTTCAGTTTAAATGTGTTTCACTAAAATTTTAAAGTTAAATGTATATATGACAGATGCTCATTTATGCAGACTAGAGTTAAAGCAACAGTACTAGTTTTCAATTTATTTTATCTGTGTTCATATAATACTGACAGAAAAAAAGGTATTTCTTTACTAATAGTTTAGTCTCCAGAATATAACATTACCAGATTTCAGTTTATGTTTTCATCTGTGTTTAGGTAACACTGGCAGAAAAGGTATTCCTTTGCTATTGTTGTTGTGTCGTTCGGCTTTTCCCGGTTAGGGGTCGCCACAGCAGAACTCCGGTCCGCTAATGATTGGCAGTGGATTTTTACGTGCCAAGTTGCCAGCCCTGACACACAACCTTCAACGAAGGTACCCCCATTCATGCATGTCTCCACACAGAAGACGCTTTAGCTGAGAATCGAACAGGACAACATCTTACTGTGAGGCGAAAACGCTACCGGAGCACCACCACTGCAGTTCTTTCCTTTGCTATTAGTTTAGTTAATTTCCAGATTATAACATTTATAGACAGCTGTATTAGATGTTCAGTATAGATAAGTATCTCTTTAATGTAAATTTCAGTCAAGATTCAGAATATGACATTCATAGTTATGCTTTAAGTGTAGTGCATTTCAGTCAGATTTCAGAATATAACATTCATACTCAGTTATACATTTCTAAAAGCATGTCTTCACATTATTCAGTAATTAGTTTTAATGGGAAAGTGACAGTATTTTTGTAACAGGGTTATTACATCATACATTTCTAACAAAATTACATCACCCTTCATATTATTCAGTAACTAGTTTCTAAGGATAAAGTGGCAGAATTATTTATAACAGGCATATTAAGATAAGTTATCTAAAGAATAAGTAGTAATATTTATTTAATATACTGAAGGCATAACAGGTCAGGCTTAATTTGTTAATTTACAGAATATAGTACACTTTACATAACAATTATTGTATCTGAAGTACAGAAAGCATAGGTTTTAGCAAAAGTACTTCTGCTATTACAGCATATAAATATTTACAGGATATTTAAGACACAAATTTAGAAGGCAGCCATCTATTAAAGCACACAGACATTAAAATGGTAAACAATTGAGCTGAAACATTACAAACACAAGTTAATACAGTATATGATTATGCGTCAATATATATATATATATGTGTTTGCCCATACCCTACTTGGATAGAAGGAGGTTTTTCTGTTCACCTGTGAGAGAGGGGGGAGCTTTGAGCAGCCTATCTGTCCCTGGAGGAATGGTTTCAGCCCAGAAATTAGTAGTTTATTGGCCATTTTGGGCTAATTTCTATCTCTTTCATTTCCCTGTTATAAAACCCACATTTGCAAGGCTTTTGCACTTGTATACAGCTCAGCAAGCTCCTGCCTGGTGCCCTGCAGAGTTCAACAGCAGCAGAGAGACAAAAAAGAGACTTTGGAGTGATTAAGTATCATTTTCTGCATTTTCTTGCTGCCTTTAGCTAATTCCACCTAAAATGCCAATTTTTTAGAGTTTCTGTGATTTAAAAAGCTTGTTTCAGCTACATATTGTACTAATTTTACAGCCTGCACTTTAACAAAGTCATTTTTGTGTTTAAATTACCTGTTTAACTGTTGTAGGCTACACACTCAAGTGTGATAGCCATTTATGTGCATTTAAAATGTTTTTTTGATTGTATCTGCTTTATTTTCTAGAAAAAAAAATACTTGTTTTCCCGCCTTTCTAAGCTAGTATAGTCCAGTTTTCAAGTTAGTGCTGAATTCAGGGCTGTGTTACAAGTCCCTGTGTTTGCTCAAACCTTACTTGGATAGAAGGAAGTTTCTCTGTTCACCTGGGAGAGAGAAGAGCTTTATCTGTCACTGGAGGGGTGGTTTCAGCCCAGAAATTAGTAGTTTTTTGGCCATTTTGGGCTAATTTCTGTCTATTTCATTTCCGTGCTATAAAGCCCGCATTTCTACGGTTTTGCATGCCGGGCAGCACTGGTAAGCTGGGGTATAACTATTCCTTGATCCCCTGCATTTCTGCGGTTTTGCATGCCGGGCAGCACTGGTAAGCTGGGGTATAACTATTCCTTGATCCCCTGCATTTCTGCGGTTTTGCATGCCGGGCAGCACTGGTAAGCTGGGGTATAACTATTCCTTGCTCCACAAAATCTACTCTTCAATTTTTCCCTTGGAACTAGACAGACTTTCAACTTTAGCACTCAAACCATTCACTTCTCAGCCCGGCACTTGCTCAAAACTCATAGCAAGCACTAATAAACCTTAGCACTAGAACCCTCTATACTGTAGAGAAGGACAAGGCTCTCTATTTGACCTTAACAGCCAATCAGTAAAACAGTTCACTGTACCTATCCAGGCATGTCCAAAGGGCAGTTTCAGGTGTACTCTCTGGTCCAACTGGTGAATCTGGGCATTTTGAGGCAATGTGACAACTGCCTCATGTGCACAGACAACCCTCTCCTCCTACCACCAACACTAATACATGCAGGAGATGCAATTATACAGCCAAACTGGAGGCCAAGCTCTCTCAACCCAAGACTGGACCAGAGAGTCAAGAGGAGAAGAGAATTACTTGCATTACACCACCAGTCTCACGTAGACCTATGAAACCAGCACCGGCATGAAACACACATAAATACATGAAAACATACTCGGTGGCTCTAACTAAAAATCTGCAAAAGCAACAGAGACCTTCAAAGCAGACATCCAAGCAACCTCCACCCCCCAACACAAACCATGAAACACATACTTCACAAAACCAGTGTGCCACACAATCACAGCCCTTAAGGCAAAATAACACACCCAACACACTAGTAATAGGTGACTCTATAGTCAGGCACACTGACATCCCACTCACTAGGCTGAACAAGGAGAAGGTTACTCTTAGCTGCTTGTTGGGTGCCAGGATGTGCCACATAAAATAAGCACTCAGGTCACTCCAAAACAAGTACAAATACGACTCTGTCATTGTCCATGTTGGTGTGAATGACCTGAGCCATACCTCCCTGGACTACATGAAAAGAGACATGGGGGAGCTCACTGATCACGTAGCCAGGGCCGGTATGACCCTGAACCTGAGTACCATCCTTCCCTCACCAAGAATGATACCACAGTATAAAGAAAAAATGATCAATTTCAACAATTGGCTAAGCTTCTGGTATCATTCAAAGGGGATCCAGTGTCTGTCAGCCTGGGATGGCATACTCAACAAGCCACACTGCTTCACTAGAGATGGCTTGCACCTGTCACCCTTAGGCTTTTGAATACTGGCCAAGGCTCTTGAAACCCCATAGTGCCTTTTTTAGGCAAGGCTCAAAAGACAAACCCACTGCCATAAATAGCACAAGTAAGAAAAAACTGAGGGTAATGCCACTCAATGCCAGAAGTCTAAACCTCAAAATACATGCACTCGAGACACTCCTCAGTATGGAGAAAATCGATGTATGTGCAGTAACAGAAACCTGGTTTAAGGCTCCAGAGAGCACCCCAGCACTACCAGGCTACAACTCTTACCATACATTTCGGCCACAAAACTCGGACCGAAATAAGAAAGGCAGGGGCGTATCCATATTCATCAAGGATACCCACACCTCCAAGTTAGTGGCACAGCACAATGCTTCAGAGATCATCCACGTGCAACTAACAATGGGCAAAACTGCAATTCAAATTGTAGCTTGCTACAGATCACCCACCATGTCCCAGGACTCCCATTCCGTATTTCTGGAAACACTGGGAAACATAAAGGTCCTACCAAACACCCTGGATTTGGGTGATTTCAATTCTCCAAACATTAACTGGGAGAACTACTCAAGTAATAACTCCCTTGCCCAACATTTCCTAGAATTTATAAACTCAAACACCCTGGATCAACTGGTCCACACCTCCACCAGAGGTGACAACATATTGGACCTGGTCATCACCAACATGGGTGACCGGTGTTCCACACCAGTGGTCACCCCCTAGCTGGCTAGATCTGACTATAAAACTAATCACTGTACATACCCACATTCCACCCCCACCCCCGGTCAAAGAAACCATTGTGAAAAACTTTTCAAAATCAAACTTCATGTTACTGAAGAACGAGGTGGAAAATTTCAAAGCCCCATGCCAAAGGATAACACTGTCCAAGCTGTAAAATCCTTTACTAATGCACTCTACGGGCACTTACAAGAATGCTTGGATCGTGCTATCCCAAGCAAAACCAAGACTCACTCCTCCAAGTAAAGGAAACCAGTCTGGTGGACCCCTGCCATAAACAAGCTGTACAATAGAAGGAGGAGACTAATACAGAAAAGAGTAAAATCCCAAGAAGGGAAGACATCCCTGATCAGTATCAGCAAGAAACTACGATCCCTCATAAAATCATCCAAGGCTAGTTTCGAAAGACAAATTGCCAAAGGTTCCAAAGATAACCACAAGGCATTCTTTAGCTATGTCAAGAATCTAAGTGGCAATTCTCAGATCTGCTCGGAGTTAGTGCAGAATGGCACAAAATATACTGAACCGACCAATATCACCAACATACTGGCAGACAGGTTCAGTGCAAACTTCACCCCCCCACCCCCAAAAGGGCCCATAACCATACCAGAAGAATGTAGTGCCCCTGAAATAACAGACACTCAGGTTAAAACAGCCCACTCCAAAGCCAAAAACACAGCATCAATGGGACTGTACGGTGTCCCAGGCTGCGTCCTACACAACCTCAAAGATGAACTAACCCCTTATCTAAACAGACTGTTCAAACTCAGCCTGTCCACAGGCTACATGCCCATAGAGTGGCACACAACAACAGTTATTCTGCTCCATAAAGGTAGAGCCACAACAGACCCCAGGAACTATCGCCCTATAAGCCTGACTATCTTGGTCTACAAGGCTATGGAGCACATCATCATGGATCTCATAAACAGAGACATTGGGAACCTCCAAACACTGGACCCTACCCAGTTTGGCTTTGTCAAGGGCAGATCATTCCTCCTAAACCTGGTGGACTTCTTTGAGACAGTTATCAAGGCTATAGACGAAGGAAAGGTGGTATACACAAGCCTACCTAGACCTTGCAAAGGCCTTTGACACCATTCCCCATTCAGGTATTATAGACAAGCTCACTAGCCTGAACATAAACCCCTACATCATGAGATGGGTTGCCAACTGGCTCATGGAGAGAACCCACATGGTAAGAGTTGCAGGAACTAGGTCTGACTCTAAACCAGTTATAAGTGGTGTTCCACAGGGCTCAGTCCTAGGACCCCACCTGTTTGGCATATACTTCTCAGAGGTACAGGCAAGCACAGAAGGACTATGGCTGACCAAGTTCACAGACAACTGCAAACTAAGGGTTTTAATTGACTCTCTGGCAGACACAGACATCCTCCAAAAGGGTCTCACTGAGACAGATACCTGGTGTTAAAACCATGGCCTCAAGCTAAATGCCACAAAATGCATAGTCATCCCCTCTGGAAAAAACAAAGTACCCACAGACTACCACATAGGTGGTAGTCCCCTAAATATGGAGGACGTAATAAGGGATCTGGAGACCCAAGTAGATAGTAACCTCTCCTTTGATAATCACATTGCCAAAGTAGTTAGAAAATCCTTCTATGTGGCCCACCTAATCACAAAAGGGTTTGCATCCAGATCAAAATAGGTAATTGTGCCCGTCTATGCATCACTCATGAGACCCAACATAGAGTACAATGCCCCATTTGGGATGTACCATACAAGACACCTGCAACAGCTAGAAAGACCACAAAAGTACCTGACCAAGAGGATCACTGACCTCAAACTGATGCCCTATGCAACTCGACTGAAGAAACTCCAGCTGTACTCGGTTGTATACCGCCTACTCAGAGGTGATCTCTGCCTGACATACAAGGCCATGTCCAACCCAGAATTGATGGACATGCTCCACCTAAAGAAAACCATATCCCCTCAAGACACATGCTCTAGGGATCTAAACCTCACCACAACAATAAATAGGACATGCTGGAGGGATAGATTCCTGTCCCAGAGACTTCCCATGCTCTGGAACAAGATTCCAATCTACATTAGGCAGAGCTCCTCACTAACCCTCTTCAAGAGAAACCTTGACGAGTGGCTGGGAAACAGAAAGTTTACCCCAGGGATCACTTCAATGGCTCTGCTGGACAGAGGCACAGAGAACTAATCTAAGGGGGCAGCAAAAGCCAACACATTCTGGCTAGGCTTATAAATGCCTTCAGGCAGATAGCCTAGTACCTACCGATTGAACGTTTACAAGTTCGAACCACATATGGCCGAGACCATATGTTCAAACTTGTAAAAGTTCGATCGGACTGAATGGAGATCTCCGTACAGAGGGGAAAGAGAAGATTTCCCATTTCTCCAATGTAGTGCAATCTCAGAGTTGGTATATTTAAGTAAGGGGTGTGTGGGGGTGAATCCCCCCATGTGGGGGGTGCAGGGGGGTGCAGCCCCCTGCTATAGATGTTTAGTTTTGTGGGGTTTTTTTTATGTGTTTTTATTTCAGTGATCAAACTTTTATGAGTTTGAATATATGGTCTCGGCAATATGTGGTTCGACATCCATATATATATATATATATATATATATATATATATATATATCTTCTTCTCTTGTTCGAAAACATACTTGTTCTAACAAGAGAAACCCGAGACCCACTTTAGCGAAAGTTCACTTAACCGAAAATGGAGTTAAATAAATTAACCCTGCTGAATTACAATCTTCTCTCTTAAATACAGTAGATTTTTGACAATAATTATTTAATGTGAACTTGTCTTTCTCAGCTATATACTGACAGTAATTACAGCCCTTGATTGCGGCGATTTTGTTTGTGGTTCTTAGTTTTTTTTTATCATTGGAATCATTTGGTGGTGCACTTTGGTTTGATTATTATACTTCAATCCCAACAGACCATGAATGCTCAAGTGACACTTAGTGGTCAAAATTAATATTGCAAATTTATTCACCAGATAAAGAAAACTTATTTTATATCAGTTCTAGATTAGTTCTAATGATTATTATAGTATACGTCACAGATCATATTTATAAATGTATAAAGTAATTACAGTAACTACAGAAAGAGATATCTCTGTGTGTTCAGGTATCTCAGAAGTTGTTAGATCTGATATCATTTAAATGAACAAAAGTACAGTATTCTCTTTGCATAAATCTAAAAACACAGCCATATTAAAGAAAGTTTCACAGTTTGATTTTCAGTGAATAAATAACATTTAGTCAAGACTACTGATAGGAACAGACTGTCCTGTACATTTGAGTACAAACACATTCTGTTTGTGTGGTACAAGGCTTGGGAACCAAGGCTAAGGAGGTGTGTAGAGATTTGCTGGGGTTTTCCTACTGAATCTTCAGATGTACCCAGGATATTAGTGGAAAGGTTAGAAAGGCATACAGGAACATTCCTGTACAAAAAAAGAAAAGGAATCTGTCTTCCACGCTTTCTTGCATGAAGTCCTGGAACACAATTTTGCCAGCTGTTTGTTCAGAGAGGAGGCAAAGAAATCTACTTGGGGAACTCCACGCTAATGGAGCAAATATTGGAAGACCCTCTAATCTAGTTTCCATTCATGAAGGTCTACCATGGTCCTGTTCAGCTGGTCTGACACACAATTTTGCTCTGACAGTATATAGGATGTCTGTAGAGTGACATTGTACTGGTAAGCTATATCCCAAGCTAACATGGCTAGTCTGCAAAGGGGAGTATGACCTGGTTCCCCCTTGCATGTTGCTGTACCACATCACTCTGGAATTGTCTGTAACCACTGAAGAGTTCCCAGGAACCAAAGATGGTTCAGAGGGTGCCTTTTTCAGTGAAAACAACTCCTTGATATTTATATGCTTGCATCTGTCCTTGTTGTCTCAGACCCCATGGAATTATATCCCTCCTGAAATTACTCCCCAGCTAAAGTCTCATGCATCTCTGGTTACTGACTGCTTTAGAACAGGAAGGGAGAAGGGAAGACCTGCATTTAAGGACATCTGTTGTCTCCACAAAAATATTTCTCTTCTGTCAAACCCCAGCACTGGGATCAGAAAACTTAAGGGGTCTTGATGTCAGGAGCAAACAAAAATTCAGATAGCACTGTATCTTTCTTATGTGGTGTTTTGCTAAGGGTAACATGAAAATCATAGATGCCATGCTACCCAAAATCCTGAGGTATTTGCTCACAGTGACCTAAATCTGAGTGGAAAACCTTAGAAATAAAATCTAAATAGAGATCTATTTTTTCTATGGAAGAACATCTCTTTGAACTGAGGTGTCTAATTGAAATTAGAGGAACACAATCATGTGTAAGGGAGACAAGAAAGAGTTTTGAACTTTCTCTTGGAATTCCAGTTTGTGCAAAAGATCCCTCATCAAAGAGAGAGATTCATGACTCCCTGAAAAAAAGAATGTAAAGATAATGTTGTTTAAGTATGGAAAAAAATGGATAACCTATAGGCTGCAAAGAGCTATAATTGGAGCTAGATACTTTATGAGCACTCTTGGTGCAGCAGATTGTCCAAAGGTTAAGGCAGAGAACTGATAATGTGATCCAGACACACAAAACCTTAAGAAACTTCTGAAGTCTGGATGAATAGAACTTTAATGATAAGCATATTTTAAGTCTAGTGTTACCAGAAACTTGAAGAAGGAAGAACAGGAAGTGGCAATATTTTTAATTTGGGCATTATCACAAACAAATTTAGGAAAGAAAGATCCAGAAGTGGTCTCCAAACATTTTCTTTGCTTGACACTAGGAACACCCTTGAATAAAACCCCTTTCCTCTTGGGAATTTGGTATTGGATCTATCACTCTTTGGAACAGCATGTGATGAAGCTCAGATGGAAACAAAAGAGTCTGATCTGCAGGATGAGGAAAGACCCCCCCCCCCCCGGAAAGTAGGAATTTCCTCATATTATCATCTGTACATTAATTAATGATTTTCAAAACACATTTGTTTGAAACAGTGTATTGCCAAAGAGAAAAAATGGAGATTTATAATTTGTGGGGAAAAAAGAGCCAGGGAGCGAGGAGGTCAGACGGTCTCTTAAATAGTCATTCAGACTTCTTGGAGTCTCCTTCATTTTCAGAGATTTGTGACTTCTTTAGGAAACTTCATGCCATTTGTTCTTAAACCTCTGTTTACCTGAATTTATTGAAGTTGTTTATTCTTGCCGTGTTCCTCACACTTTTTGATCACCTCTGCAGCAGAGGGGCCAAACAATAAATCTCTCTCTCCAAGGCAGAATTTAAAATCATTTTTTTTTGCATCATCTGAGAATACAGCAAAGCAAACCTACTTAAAACAGTACCAATGGCCATAGCCCTGGAAGAAGTATTAAGAAAATCATGCACACACTGCAAACATACTCACAAGCAAGGAGAGTGTGTTGAGGAGATGGAAAGAGTACTTTGAGGGGATTATGACTGAAGAGAATGAGAGGGAGAGAAGGTTGGATGATGTGGGGACAGTGAATCATGAAGTACAATGGATTAGCAAGGAGGAAGTAAGAATAGCTATGAAGAGGATGAAGAATGGAAAGGCTGTTGGTCCAGATGACATACCTGTGGAAGCATGGAGGTGTTTAGGTGAAATGGCAGTGGAGTTTTTAACCAGATTGTTTAATGAAATCTTGGAAAGTGAGAGGATGCCTGAGGAATGGAGAAAAAGTGTTTTGGTACCGATTTTTAAGAATAAGGGTGATGTGCAGAGCTGTAGTAACTATAGAGGGATTAAATTGATCAGTCACAGCATGAAGTTATGGGAAAGAGCAATAGAAGCTAGGCTAATTAGGAATGTGATGATTAGTGATCAGCAGTATGGTATCATGTCGGGAAAGAGCACTACAGATGCAATGTTTGCTCTGAGACTGTTGATGGGGAAGTACAGAGAAGGTCAGAAGGAGTTGCATTGTGTTTTTGTAGACTTAGAGAAAGCATATGACAGGGTGCTTAGAGAGGAGTTGTAGTATTGTATGAGGAAGTCGGGAGTGTCAGAGAAGCATGTAAGAGTGGTACAGGATATGTACGAGGGTAGTGTGACAGGGTGAGGTCTGCGGTGGGAGTGACGGATGCATTTAAGGTGGAGGTGGGGTTACATGAAGGATCAGCTCTGAGCCCTTTCTTATTTGCAATTGTGATGGACAGGTTGACAGATGAGATCAGACAGGAGTCCCCATTGACTATGATGTTTGCAGATGACATTGTGGTATGTAGTGAGAGTAGCGAACAGGTGGAGGAGACCCTGGAGAGATGGAGATATGCTCTAGAGAGAAGAGGAATGAAGGTCAGCAGGAATAAGACAGAATATATGTGTGTGAATGAGAGGGAGGATAGAGGAATGGTGAGGATGCAGGGAGTAGAGGTGGCGAAGGTGGATGAGTTTAAATACTTGGGATCAATAGTTCAGAGTAATGGTGAGTGTGGAAGAGAGGTGAAGAAGAGAGTACAGGCAGGATGGAGTGGATGGAGAAGAGTGTCAGGAGTTATTTGTGACAGACGAGTACCAGTAAGAGTGAAAGGGAAGGTCTACAAGAGGGTAGTGAGACCAGCTATGTTATATGGGTTGGAGACAGTGGCATTGACAAAAAGGCAGGAGTTTGAGCTGGATGTGGCAGAGTTAAAGATGTTAAGATTTGCACTGGGTGTGACGAGGGTGGACAGGATTAGGAATAAGTATATTACAGGGTCATCCCAGGTTGGAAGGTTTGGAGACAAAGCCAGAGAGGCAAGACTACATTGGTTTGGACATGTGCTGAGGAGGGATGCTGAGTATATTGGGAAAAAGATGCTAAGGATGAAGCTACCAGGTAACAGGAAAAGAGGAAGGCCTAAGATAAGGTTTATGTATGTGGTGAGAGAGGACATGCAGGTGGTTGGTGTGACACAGCAAGATGCAGAGGACAGGAAGAAATGGAAACAGATGATCAGCTGTGGTGACCCCTAATGGGAACAGCCGAAAGAAGAAGATGCACACACTGCAAACAATAGGTAGTGACCCATGCAATAGACGAAGCTTAATTATTTAAAGCAGGTTTTTCTTCACAAGAAGAAACTGTAGAAGAAATAGTCCTCATACTTTCACAGTTGGTTGGAACAAACCTTAGCATATGAGCCTGACAGTTCAAAATTCTGAAAATCAAAGTTGCAGAAGTACACACTTTTTCCCATGCCTATCAACAATTTTACCAAACCTATTATAAAGAGTAGGATTGGAATTAAGTAACTGATTAGCAGCAGTGGAATCAACTAATGTTATAGCTGCTGGGTCAGGTTTGGGAACCGTGTATGACAATTTAAAAACTGAGGAACTTTATATATCCTAGTTTCCTTTTTAGGGACAGCTGACTGACTATTAGGAAAACTGCAGGCAGTAAGACACATATCCTCTAAAGCAGACAGGAGTGGATTCTTGAAAATCCTTCTGTAATAACTCACTGTATTTTCTGAGGATCTGAGAATCGTTGTGTTCTCCCACTGAAACCACTAGGATATGCTAGCAATAGTGTCAGACAAAGAAAAACCCTACAGAAAGAAACAGAAACTGACCTCTCCACTGAGCCTGAATTAGAAATCTGGGGATAAACCCTGAATGCAACCTTGCTTCCTCCTGTGCCATTTCAGACATTTAAATCTCTTCAGGAAAAGAGGAATCCCTCTTTATTTTATCAGAAATTATTTTACAAGAATGATCAATAGCTTGAATGGCCCCTTGAGCCAGTTCCAGTAAACTGGGAGAAAATCCCAAGCCAGTCAGTCCCCAAAAGCCTCAGAGGAGCATACTGTTCTGCAGAAGTAAAGCTCTGAAGGGCTTTGCAACCAAACTTGCCTTTTATTCAGCACAGCTTAAGCTGCTTGACAGTTTGGATACATGGAAGGTGCCCTGGAAGCTTTGGAAGTTGGCCAGCTGTTATATCCTTGGCAGAACATAACCCATGTAGCTAAGGCTACTGCAGCAGTGATCAATATGAAGAACATCTGTAATTTATGTGTGTCAAAACTGGTGTTACTGTGCAGTTTTTCTCCTTAGACCTCTGCTGAAAAAGTGTTTTATCCCAGTCAGGCTTTCCCAGTAAACAAAGATAGATAAATATATAAGGAAGAAAGAAAGGAAGGAAGACATTTTTTTTCTGAAGGGTTAAGTTAAAATTTCTTCATACTTGTGCAATTGCTTTAACCTCTTTTAAATTCTTCCAACAACCGTAAGCAATTTCTTTATTCCCAAATTCTATCCCCAGCACTTATTTATTTAACATTTGTTTCCTGGGAAAGTCAGACTGGGAGAGAGCCCATTTTCAGTGGAGGCCCAGGCAGAAATGCTCCAGATGCATGTCTTTGGAATGTGAGAGGAAAATAGAGCACCCGGAGGAAATCCACACAAATGCAAGCAGTACATACAAACCCTGCACAGGAAGGCACACCAGGTGAGAAGTGAACCAGAGGACATCTTGCTGTGTAGCAACAACACTAACTACTACACCACTACATGGTCCACTTTTGTCCTTTTCTTGTAGAAATCATAGTTCATAACTTCAGTATATTCCATATTCCACCATTTTCCTTGTGTTATAATAATCCCACATAAAATCTTGTTTCTCAACTTCATAACATCCTTAATAAATAACCTGTTATTAACATAAAGGACAAATCACCTGCTTATACCAACAATAAAAGCCACGTGGTTCCTTCCCTTAACATAGCTTCCCTGCCTCAGTATCAGCATAAACCATCACTACATTCCTAACAAGAAAAATGTAAATCCCACTCATAATAATCACTGCCTTACATCTCTACATATCTTTATTATATAAAAAACACATTCATTCATCAGTGCTTTAACAGCAGACTTTGCATTTATCTCCCTCAATAACATTTTCCATGCAAACTTTGCCATAATTGATGAATGCTGCACACTATGAAATGCCTTTATACAGCTGCATGTAGCAAACCTAGCTTCAACCTACCATTTCCAGTAGTGACTACTACCTTTTTTGTAATAACCAGCATTCAGTTTATCTCACTATTAATAATCTCATGCACTCCTTCTTGTAAACAAACAAATAAAATTTCCCATCATAAGCTCATACCGATATTACTTCCATTAAAATGTTAGAGTACACAGTCTATGGATTTACAAGAGTGGATAGCACCCCAGCCACTACTTTGCTGAAAAATGTTTATACAGCTTTTTCTCATTGCTTCTTTTTTTATATCCAACAATGAGTTAGTACTATAAAATGTTTTGCTTCAGCAATGAGTGACATTGCCAGAACAATGTTTGATCTCACCATGCATGTGTGATGCAGGCAAGACTCTGTCCTAAAGTTTCTCCTAGTAAGGAGTGCAAACTCAAATTATGAGCACATCAAGGTTGTCCTTCTCAGCACCAGAAATCAAAAGAAAAAAAAATTCCCCTGATTCACTAATCTTCCTTGCAGGACTAACTTAGTCCTACAAGGAAGCGCCCGTTTAGGAGGAGGACGGCAGCGTGCTATGCATATTAATGAAGGCGTGCTGCCCAACTTCCTAGGCTTACACGGAGCATGTACGAGTGCAGGGGGTGTGTCTGAGAGCAGAGCTCTCAGAATAAACACACCCCTGCAATGTAGAACAGCACAAAGTGGAAATAAATGAGCGAGACCGCTCATAGGTGTCCGCATATCCCCACCAACAGTCTCCCATGTGTACAACAGCAACAGGACATAAAAATCAAAAGAAGAAACCCTTTATTTTTTTTAAACTCCAAGTACAGCTAACTGTAGGTGCACGGGTATGCCCATTGCTTTGCTGTGGTTAAAGCAGCTTAAAAGGCTGAAGAGGATAACAAGGAAGATATATACAACTGAAGCAGCACAGCAATAGTGTAGTGGGCAGAGCATTTGCCTAACGAGCAGGCATTCCCGGTTTGAGTCACACTGCAGCACAGTCTATTTTACATGGCAAAGCATGGTATAACCAATATTTTTATTGAAAAACCCACAAAATAACATATATTTATGAAGTGGAGTACTGCCGGAAATGCATATGTGAAGAGTCAGTGTTATAATGAATAAGGCGGTATTAAGAAGGTGCAAGCACAGATAAGCAGTAGTAAGCATATGTAAGCAGTAGTAAGTGTGTTTAAGTGCATTTGCATGGGAGTAAGCATTGCCTACACAGATTAAGCAAAGTACAAGCTAACTGAGTGTAAGAAACTATAACCTGAAATAAGCAGTTCTTACCACTGTGCAAACCCGCACAAAACCACTTATAACTGCTGTAAAGTGCCTTAATTACTCTATATCCAATGGGCCTTTGTCTGCTCAGCAACAAAAAAATAGCCTTGCAGGTCTTGAACCCAGAACCCTATACACCATCATCCCAGTAGCTATCCACCATGCCATCACAGAAATATGGAAGAACGAGGTAGTAGTAAACATGTCCTCGCCATAGTATAACCAAACTGAACCTGTAATAGGCATCAGTATACAGTCATATGTGCCATAACTGACTACATAAAATAAATATGTGAACTAGAGTACAGAAGTAACACAAGAAGTGAGGTGTACTAGTAATAGAGTGTCGAAGTCACCAATAAAACACAAGGACCCCACAGAGTGTACGTACACATCAATCAGGGATACCAGGCATACATATAAGGTGTAATGAATAATAAGACAATGCCAAAAAGGCATTATAATGAAGATCTAATGTAAGCAATGCTAAGCATTGCACAGGCCAGCTTAGGAGGTGTGAGCAATGTGTAGACCAGCTAATTTTTTGTGCGCAGTGGTATACCCCTATAATCAATGCCAACTTTAGGTAAGCAGGTTTGCCCATAGCTTAGCCTTTTCAAAACCAGCCAGCCATAGAAAAGTCCGAGAAATCGGCCCTACTTAAACCCAAGAGGTGGGAATACAGCTCATAGCTGGTTGTAGCTTCCCCTGCAGGAACTATGGCAGTAAGGGGAGAAGAAGTGCACTTCCGGGCACAGCACTGGTGCATCCAGGAGTCCAAGGTCATCGCTGGACTCCTAGTTAAAGACCATGCACAGAGACTGCTGCAGGGCCAGTACCAGTACTGCCAATATAAGGTGGAGGCCTGGAACTGTCTCACCCGTGACCTCACCAGTGCCACTGGCATACCCCAGACTGGTGAGCAGGTCAGGCACCACTATGCTGATCTGAAGCGGCAGAAGGGGGACCTCCTGGAGGAGTGGCTCCAAGAGGCTAGAGCATCAGGGGATGTCCCAGTCATGTGTATCAGTCCACTACCTGTTTAATAATTGCCAGCTCAGGTATATAATGGATAGGTATGGCTAAATATTCCTCTTATGTTCCCCACAGCTGCAATGGAGCAGGCCATGAACTGGGAAGCCCACATCTACCCCCTGATGCGGTTGCGACACGAGGCAGGTTAGTAATATTCATGCTTTTACTGTCATGGGAAATAAAAATAAAAGTAACAGTAAACTAATTGCTAGTATAAAACCTGTATTTTTCAAGGCAAGCACTGCATACACTAGAGAATATGGCAGGAAGATTCTCATATTGTTAGTATGGCAATAAAAGTGTAATACCCTCACAAAGCAGGTCTAACTGCTGGACTGCATGTGCATATTCTGGTATCATATGGTAATGTAGATTTGCAATCATGTATAAGTACTGTAGTATTAAGCACTGTTACCCACACCATGCACCATAACGTGAATGTGTAGGAATGCCTGTATATGACAGGTGTAATACCCAGAAGCCATTTAGTACAACTGAGAGATACATAGACAGTAAACAGGGGAAATGCAGACAGCAAAACCTGAATAGCACATTCAACTGAGATGTGAACTGTTGTGTTATTAGCACACACAGCCATGGTTTGAAACCTGCCAGTGGTAGTAGTCTGCAAACAGAATTATACACCACAACTGTACAGATATGTCCAGACTGTCTATAAAAGTAGCCCATATCTAATGCCTATCAATCTGTCTCCCTGGGAAATCAGTGGGATGATCCCAGACATATAGGCAGAAAACAGGAAATACAACTGATTGACACACATCTATGACAACAAACCTGGCACACTAGCAACTCCCCAATACCTTATGTGACTAAGAAGCTACATATGTCCCATTTACACCCTAGCCTGTTAAGCTGTGGTCAGAGTGTGTACAGTAACAGAGTGAGATGTATGTGCATAATACTAATGTGTAATCAGGAACCTTGTGTGGCAACAGTTATGTAGTGCTAACAAACATTGCTCCCACAGGTATGTTGAATACAAACACTGTGCTGTGAAATACAGACCAATATAACCTGTACTGGTACCGTCCACCCTTGTATTGTGGGGGACTGTGAGTGTTGCAGTTTCTCTGAATAATAAAATATCACTGGTCACTGTCACCCACACTATGCTACATAATATAACTGTGTAGGAAAGCATGTATATATGTGTGTCAGGTCACTAAAGGTGGAAGAGGGCAATATTCTAGATATGTCCAGGCACACCAGCATGTGGTCAACACATGGCCAGAGTCTGTGCAGAAAGAGTTGGATAGTATAGTGCAAAACATCAACCCAGAATCTGGCTGTATGTGTACAGTCAGTGTTAACAAACATTCCCTCTACAGGTATACCAGGTAAGAGGTGTATACTGCAGGTAAAACCGTTTCATGTGTAATGATGTTGACAGCCATATCAGTGTCCAATATAGGTGTATAAGGTAGTGTAGTAAGACTTGTAAGGTTCAGATAGCAGTGACTAGGAAAGTAATGTGGAGTACAGGAATATACTACTTGTTAATTAACATCTTTCTCTTCCCCCACCTTATCTCCAACAATAATCAACATACCCACCCAAACTGGTATGTACTGACTCTGATAATGGCCAATCATTTGATAAATATTCTAATGGTTCCCATTTATAACAACATTGGTGCCATGCCAAGCATGGTGCCATCAAAGTACCTGTATGCTGTTCTTATTACCACTGTGGTCCCATATATGCATGTGTTCGGTTTGCTATGCAACTGTTCCGTATCTGGTGTCTTGGTTAATGGGAATATCTTTGCATGTTGTTATACCTAACCCTGGAATGTGTTGACTATTACTAACCCATATATGATGTTGAACTCTAAACACTATAGCTTGCTTGGGAAGGCCGGTTCCAGTGGACCCTCCTGTCCCACCTCAGCTGGCCGAGACACCGGGCACCATTATGTCTGGGGCCCGACTTCGTACCTCCCTGTCCATTGGTCCTGCACCACCTTCGGGTGGAACCACCTCAGGGGATGAGGCTTGCCACCTCTTCAAATGGGTGCAAACAGGCACCTGTCACCTGTCACCAGGTCAGGGTCATGGTGCATAGAGCGATCAACGACAAGGTTGGTGATCTTCTCCGCCAGCTTGAGGGCTGCGTGTCATGATTAGAGAGTCAGCCTGGCTCTGTGGCTCAGCCCTCAGCACAGCCACCTTTGGGACTGTGAAGGTGCAGTGGTAATTGGTGGGGACCTCAGTCCCACTGTTACCACTAGGGGATTGTGGGCTTCCAATATTCTAACAGCCATCCCCATCAAGGTGTTTACCCCCCACATGTGTCATATACCACCTCATATGCATCTTTTGTGTCTTGTCTGTTAACCTACCCAACATATCTCCCCAAATATACCTACTACCCCTCCCCAACATACCACTCCAACCTGAAAAAAAAGGGCAATCTGTTCCCACAAAAAAATCTCACCCTATACATAGCTGTCCATTTTGCACATGTGTCCACTGGACACATAATCTGGTCTAACTGGCATCACAATGTATTGTTGTTGTCCTCACCCCTCTCCCAGGGGTTTGAGTGTCCAAACCTACCTTCAAATTCATTGTAGATGCACAGCTGTTGCTGTAGAAGAAATGGGCAGCTATGGACCTTCCCTACATCCTTCCTGCACATCTCTATCTATTTCCCCTACTGTCTTTCCCTCTTTGTGCCTCTTTTTCACCACTTTCCTATCAACTCTTTTTCTTTTCTTTTAAAGAAATTAGCATGGGGGTAAGCATCTGTAAGCAGTGTTAAGCAGCAGAAAGCGGCTTTAAGCCTGTTTGCACAGGGGTAAGCACTGTCCATACAGGTTAAGCAATTTAGAAGCTAACTGAGTATAACAAACTGTAACCGGAGGTTAGCAGTGCTTACCTCCACGCAAACCCGCACAAACCCCCACAAACCCACACAAACCCACTTACAACTGCTTTAAAGTGCCTTAATTACTCTGTATCAAATTGATCATGTTCTGCCCAGCAACAAAATAAACAGCTCTTGCAAGGCTCAAACCCAGGACCCTGCACCCCATAGACAAAGTGATTTACAGCTAAGCCATGCTAGATACAAATAAATCTGATATTTTCAGAAACATATCATCCAGTCCAGTCATGCAACAGTAAAGAGAATGTATACCAACATCTAGATGTATGTGTGTGTAAACAGATACTACATATCTATATATGTATATATATATATATATATATATATATATATATATATATATATATATATATATATATATTTCTAAAATTATATACATATATATTAATATATATGAACATATATACATGCAAATAACTACAATGTCACATATATGTGTCTACACACCTATATGTCTACATATACACAGCAAGTTATGTAACATATGTGTACAGAGATATATATCTATGTAAGTATATATGGATGTAGGTGTATATATATATATATATATATATATATATATATATATATATATATATATATATATATATATATATATATATATATATATATATATATATATATATATATATATATATATTTATATAGGTATATATGGCCATACATCTCTAGATAACAATGGCAGACTAACAAAAACACATATGTCCACATGAACTGTTAATATGGTTGAGAGGCTCCACACACTATACATCTTGCATGAATAGACATCCCACCCCCACAGCCAAACACGTCCGCCCTGCAATACACTACCAAGTGTTGCAGATCCTATAACCAGGACCTGACACAACATGGGTACAAGACGTTAACAGGACTACATCCCACCTGTATAATGTCAGACTGGTATTGGTAACATATCATGCAGTACAGTTTGGCTCCCATAGGAAATGTAAAATATGGAAGCCATCAACATCCCCAGGATACAGATACAGAAACATAGATATGCAGATACACACACACACACACACACACACACACACACACACACACACACACACACACACATATATATATATATATATATATATATATATATATATATATATATGGGTTCCATACACTAGATCGAATTTTCATTAATTTGAAATAGTGCATGGAATGCTCACTGCAGCAAAAGTGCACTTAATCGAAAGTGCACTTATGCGAAATTCAGTACAACGAACGGGTGTTGTACTGAACTTCTGTGCAGAACTCACGGACCTTAGGGTTAGGGCATGGGTCATAGTAAGGGGATAGCCCTTACCATGACCCGTGCCCTAACTCTAAGGTCTGTGACGAATGCAGCGCAGTGAAGGACATAGCAATGTCCTCCACTATGGTGCGATAGTCACGAACCTTAGGTTTAGGACATGGGTTAGGGTAAGGGGATAGCTTTACTAACTATCCCCTTACCCTAAACCGTGCCCTAACCCTAAGATCTGTGATTATCACACCATAGTGGAGGACATAGCTTTTTTTTTATGTCCTCCACTGTGCTGCAGTGTTTACGGTGAAGTGCACTTGTGCAAAAGTTCACTTTCTTTAAAGTGAACTTTCACAGAAGTGAGGCTTCCTATTACAAGTTCGAAGTAGTGAACTTTTGTTCTTGTAATAGGAATCCATATATATATATATATATATATATATATATATATATATATATATATATATATATATATATATATATATATATATACACATACATATACACATGTATATAGATATACATGTGACTACACATACACCCGCAGAGATATGTACAGTAAGATACATATGTAGAAGGTGCACACAATATGGAATAGCCACTATGCCTACAGTTAATACCTGAACAACTGAATACTGTATGGGCCACCCATACAAATGACAATTGTTGCCTGCAGCATATAAACACAGAGAGGTCTTGGGAAAAACACCACACACAGGTTTGCAGAAATGGAATACATTTAATTGTGTACTATTACAATTCTATATGCCATGTCATATAGCTCTTCAGACACTGACATCCATATAAACAGAGTAATGCAACTGTGAAACAGTTATACTAATACAGTAGTCTGGAAAGGTTCACAACTCTTGCTGCCCAGGCCAAGCCCTTCAAATTGTACAATAGTAAGGACAGACTGGGCCACAGGATATCAATCAACAGTATGTAATGCAGGTGTATAGTTCAGCAGCCTCTGTCTACACTCCGTACAAAATCACTAGGTGGTAAAGATGTCATGTGACCAAATGGGTTGTAACTGTTACATAACAAGGCATAACTGACACCATCACATGCACACTGTCAAACAGAACAGTCTGTATGGCAGGAGGCAGTAGGCTTGCATTAACCCAATTTATGTAAGTAATGTAAATATAGGTGAACTATATGGTACTGTACATCCAAATATCTTAAGGCAGCTCACCCCTGATACCCCCACATTTTTTAACAGCCTAGGTCATTTACGGTGCTTCCCTCCACCCCAGTCTCAATAACATAGGGCCATATATCACTGTTACATACACTGGCCTCTGGAGTGAATAAGAGCACACATGTATTGTGTAGGTGATGCCCACACATATATGGCCCCAGCTGCACGGTATGTGTGGGGGATACAACAGCAGTGGACTGATGGCAGCAATGGCAGTGTGTTATACTCACAGCCCACTACAGAAAACACCCCCAGCAGCATGTCATATGTGCAAAGCTTGGTATGTAGGTGGAGGACAGAGGCTGGAACACATGCACAAATGTGGAGAACTGTTGCCATACACTAAGCAAGTTGCTGGTGTTACAGAATAGTCTGCAACATACCCTTAGTCAGGGAATTGAGGTTATAAACAGAAATGGATGTAGCCATGTACTGACAGCACTCAACACACATGCTGCCAGTGAAATATCTGACACAGGACCTGTGTGGTGGACAGCAACACATGATAGACACACCTCTTGCCACCAAGAGGATAGACCTACAATTGAGAGCTATGCAGACAGACTGCATTCCAATGTAAAGTAGTATGTACACACACACCCTGTAACACCAGTACTATACAAAGCATAACACAACTCTACTCACACTCTGTCTGTAGTTCCTGAACCTCTTACAAATATGTGGCTGCCCTGAGTGTGCCGTTTCTCTTGTAAGAGTTATTACTACCCGATGCCCACACACAGGAAGGATGTCCATCACACAGGCAATGTAAAGGGACCATGCCCACATGATGTAGGGGTTAGAGTAGGTGGTTGCCATGACAGTGGTTATTGGAAGTACTACACATGTGTAATCATATATATATGGCTATCAGGATAATAATATGTACATATATTTCCACCATATGTCCTGGACATGGAGTGTAGTCCTACCCAAGCCTCTATAGTCCCACAGTCATAGTGCAAGGGGATGTCAGGTATGTATAGCAGGTATACTAGTAGACTGTTCCTATTGTCATTGGGATTGCCTTCACAGACATGGTGTGTGTTGGAGGTCACATCTGCTTATAACATGTGTGCCATTGGCTACTGATAGACATCCTAAGAACATCATAGTAAAGTACCACTGCTAGCATGTAAAGTCCCTATGGACTGCAGCAGAGATATTGGCCAATATATGTGGACATTCTGACACACTTTGCACAGTCCAGAGGTGTACATATAACCCCTTAGTGCTAAACATGTGTACCATGCCTGACAATATGAATGTAGACAGCCATGTAGATGGGTATAACACATAACGACTGGAATACATTTGCCACCATAGGTTATGCATTCACACACCCCTGTCTGGCCTGACATTTAATAACCGCTGGTACAGGGGTGCCATGGCCACATACCAAACCACTAGATATTGACATACATCTGTACAGCATCCCACTGCTCTGTCTGACATACATGACTGTTAAGGGAGGCCCGGCAGCAGTAAATCTGGCAAGTATCTGCACATGACATCTCACTGGGTGAGTACACTAAGCTGCTAGGTATGTAGTTAGGCAGCTAGTTTCACTTTCACTATCTTTGAGGTATTAACTGGAAATTGTCCACTTTTATTAAGCATCTGTTGGGTTGTTTGATTCTGATAACTTGTTTGCAGTTAAAAGCTTTCTCTAGTGGCTCCTTTAGCTGTTTAAAACTTTAATTTAAAGGCTCACTGCTGCTTTTCTGCTGTGAGAAACATTTCTGCAGTTTGTTTCCCACCTTCCCTCCCTATTGGTATGCTGTTCTTATAGTTGGTGGCTTTGCAGTTGCCCGCCCCTACTGTAAATTTGATCTGGGACCCTCCTCCGTCTAGTGTCATTACCTCATTCTACCTAATACAGGGAGAACATTTGAGAAGGCCAATCAGCTTAGTTTCTGCTCCTCCTTTCCTCTTTCCACTAAAAAACAAAAAAAAAACTAGCAACCAAAAAAAAAAAACAATTCTAAACTTGTTCCTGCCTTTCCTGTGGGGAGTCTGGTCTGGATACAGATTTGCTGTGTCCAGGACTATTTTTGGGCTTCTACGCCGCCAAGCCTTTCTGCCTTCTAGCTTAATTTTGTTTCTTAGAATTAGCCAGTTTTTTAGTTTCAGCACTCGTCTGTTTCTTTGAGCTCAGCACTTGTTCAGAACTTATTGTAAGCACTAAATAAGCTACAAATTACTACAGCACTCAACTTTCCTCACTTGTCTAGAGGAAAACAGTTTCAAGTACTTAACAAATAAGCATCTATCCAGGCATGTCTAAGGATCAGCTCTCGGTGTTTTCTCCTGTCTACCTGATGAATCTGGGCATCTTGGGGCAATGCAGCAATTGCCTCATATACACAGACAACCCTCTCCTCCTACCACCCAACACTACAACCTGTGAGAGATGCACTTATATAACCAAACTGGAAGAAAAGCTCTCTTCACCAAAGGCTGGACTAGACAGTCAAGAGTAGAAGATAAACACTTGCACCACACCACACTCAGCACATAGTCCCTCAAAACCTACACCACCAAAACACACACATAGAAACACAAAACACACACCTACATTCGCGGAGGCTCTCAGTAAAAACCTGCCCAAGCAACAGGGACCTCCAAAGCAGAAACACAAGCAACCTCCACCCCCAACAAACCCAAATGACACATAGCCCACAAACTCAGTGTGTCACTCAACCACAGCCCATAAGGCATAACAATGTACCCAACACTCTAGTCATAGGTGACTCTATAGTCAGGCACACTGATGTTCCGCTCACCAGGCTAAACAAGGAGAAAGTTAATGTCAGCTGCCTGTCGGGTGCCAGGATCCGCCACATAACACATTCACTCAGGTCACCCCACAACAAGTACAAATATGATTCTGTCATTGTCCATGTTGGTGTGAATGACCTGAGACATACCTCCCTGGACTACATGAAAAGGGACATGGAGGAGCTGTCTGATCTTGTAGCCCAGGCAGATATGACCCTAGCCCTGAGAAGCATCCTGCCATCACCCAGAATGATACCACAGTACAAGGACAAAATGATTGACTTCAACAATTGGCTAAGCTTCTGGTGTCATTCTAAGGGGATTCAGTATCTGTCTGCCTGGGATGACATGATCGACAAACCAAGATGCTTTGCCAGAGATGGCCTGCACCTGTCACCCCTGGGATTTCAGATACTGGCTAAGGCTCTATCCACCCCATAGTGCCTTTTTTAGGCAAGGTTCAAATGACAAATTCACCACCGTAACAAGTACAAGCAAGAAGACTCTGAGGGTATTGCTACTCAATGCTAGAAGTCTAAACCTCAAAATGCACTCACTCGAGGCACTCCTTAAAATGGAGAACATCGACATCTGTGCAGTAAAAGAGACCTGGTTCAAGGCTCCAGAGAGTACCCCTGCATTGCCAGGCTATAATTCATACCACACCTTTCGGTCACCTATCCTGGACCAAAACAGTAAAGAGGGAGGCATATCCATATTCATTAAGGATATCCACACCTCCAGGCTAGTTGCTTAGCATAATGCATCTGAGATTATCCAAGTGCAACTAACTCTGGGTAAGACCGCAATCCAAACTGCAGCTTACTACAAATCCCCCACCATGCCCCAGGATTCCCACTCCTCATTTCTTGATACACTGGAAAATATTAGGGTTCAGCCTAACACCCTAATAATGGGCGATTTCAACTACCCCACCATTAACTGGGAAAACTACTCATGTACCAACTCTTGTGCTCAACGTTTTCTGGAATTCATAAATTCCAATGCCTTGGATCAACTTATCCACACCTCCACCAGGGGCAGCAATATCCTAGATTTGGTTATTATCAACATGGGCAACCGGTGCTCCACAATAGAGGTCAATTCCTCGTTGGTCAGATCCGACCACAAGCTAATCACCCTAGACATCCACATCCTTCCCCCACCACCCATTAAGGAAACCACAGTAAAAAATTTCTCCAAAGCCAACTTCACGCTTCTTAAGACAGAAGTAGCAAACATCACAACACCCATGCTGATGGGCAATAGAGGTATGACTGCTGAATCCTACACAAATGCACTTTATAAGCACTTACACGAGTGCATGGATCGTGCAATCCCTAACAGAACCAAGATGCTATCCTCCTAAAAAAGGAAGCCAATCTAATGGTCCCCTGCCATAAACAAACTCTACAACAGAAGAAAGAAACAGTTGCAAAATAGAGTAAAATCCCATAATTGGAGAAACTCCCTGGTCAGCCTCAGTTAGAAGCTGAGATCCCTCATAAAATCCTCCAAAGCTAGTTATGAAAACAAAATTGCCACTGACTCCAAAGACAACCACAAAGCATTCTATAGTTATGTCAAGAATTTCAATGGCAACACTCAGATCTGCTCTGAGTTATAGCACAATGGCACTAAATATACAGAACCTACTGATATTGCCAACATCCTGGCAGACAGGTTCAGTGCTAACTTTACTCCCCTGTCTTCCCCTAAAGGGCCCATCTCTATACCAGAAGAATGCAAAGTTCCTGTAATCACAGCTGCACAGGTAAAAAACACACTATCCAAAGCCAAGAACACAGCATCCGTGGGACCTGACAACATCCCAGGTTGTGTTCTACATGAACTACAGAACGAACTGGCACCCCACATAAGTACCATGTTCAATCATAGCCTCCCCTCAGGCTATGTGCCCACTGAATAGTGCACAGTGATGGTTATCCCACTCCATAAAGGGGAAGCCACCACAGATCCCGGAAACTACCACCCCAGTAGTCTAATGAGCCTGGTCTGCAAGGCTATGGAACATATCATCATGGAACTTATAAACGATGACATTGGTAATCTCCAAACTCAGGACCCCACCCAGTTTGGGTTTGTAAAAGGCAGATCATGCCTCCTAAACCTGATAGACTTCTTTGAAG
The DNA here is from genome assembly GCF_019279795.1 of Protopterus annectens. Lineage (NCBI taxonomy): Eukaryota > Metazoa > Chordata > Ceratodontiformes > Protopteridae > Protopterus > Protopterus annectens. The sequence continues at coordinate 1,234,430,404 of NC_056733.1, read as the reverse complement.
CAGTCACCAAAGCCGTAGATGAGGGTAAGGTGGTTCACACAGCCTATCTAGATCCCGCCAAGGTTTTCGACACAATCCTCCACTCTGGAATTATAGATAAACTCACTAAACTAGGTATAAATCCCTATGTCACAAGATGGGTTGCCAACTGGCTCACTGCCAGAACCCACACTGTGAAAGTAGCAGACTCCAAATCCAACTTCAGACCAGTGACTAGTGGAGTACCACAGGATTCAGTCCTGGGTCCTCTCCTGTTTGGTATCTACTTCTTTGACGTACGGGCTAACATAGAAAGTCTTTGGCTAACGAAGTTCACAGATGACTGCAAACTAGGAGCCATAATCAAAACTCCAAAAGATGTGGACATCCTACAAAAGGGCCTCACTGAGACAGATGGGTGGTGTCAAAGCCATGGCCTCAAGCTCAATGCCAAAAAGTGCATTGTCATCCCTTTTGGTAAAAACTCTATACACATAAACTACCACATCAGCGGTAGTCTACTTAACACTGAAAGTGTGATAAGGGACCTTGGGACACAGATGGACAGTAGTCTCTCCTTTGATAATCACATCACCACAGTAGTCAGGAAATCCTTCTACGTGGCATACCTCATCACAAAAGATTTCTCCTCCAGGAAAAAATAGGTCATTGTTCCTCTCTACTCATCACTCATTAGACCCATTATAGTGTACAATGCCTTTTTTGGTATGTACCTCACAAGACATCTACAACAACTGGAAAAGCCACAGAAATACTTCACAAAGAGGATTACTGGCCTCAAACAGATGCCCTACGCAAACCATCTCAAAAAAACTACAGCTTTACTCCGTCGCATATCGCCTACTCAGAGGCGATCTCTGCTTAACACACAAAGCTATGTCAAACCCAGAGCTTTTAGACATGCTCCACTTAAAGAAATCCCAATCCCTATGAGCTACATGCTCTAGGGACCTAAACCTTGTCACCACAATAAACAAGACATGCTAGAGGGATAGATTCCTGTCCCAGAGACTTCCCATACTCTGTAACAAACTACCTATCTATATCAAACAAAGCTTCTCATTAGCACTCTTCAAGAAAAATCTTGATGATTGGATGGGAGATAGGAAATTCACCCCAGGGATCACTTCTGTGGCTCTGCTTGATAGTGGCACAGGAAAATAATTTTCTTAGGTGGCGAAAGCCAGGGTACCTTTTGGCTTTGCTTATATATTCCCTAGGGCCAATAGCCTAGTACCTACCTATGAATCTATGAACCTATGAACAATGCACTGTGTAGGCTACAGGAAGGCTGGCTCATCACTGGCCTACATCTCCTATGGGGGAATGCACATGTACCTGCGTATATAGCAGGCTCTACAGGCATGTCACAGCACAGGGTAAGATACACCTGTGTGAAAGTGCATAACCACAACCAATGTGAACACAGCCACATATGTTAAGCTAGCACAATATAACAGTATATGGATTATCTGTTCGACACCATCCTCATATGTGCCACTCACAGACTAACTAACCCTACATATACTGGACTGCTACACATTTGGTCTGATGGCTGTCTTTGGTATGGGACATATGTCTGTATGGCCCTACAAAATTGTACGCCAATATGGTACCATACAGTGGAGCAGCATGTAACATCAGATAGAACAGGACCTAGAACAATGACATCTACCACAGTCTGTACACAGGCTAAAGTACATATTAATAATACACACACATTTGACATTCACCATAAGTACACAGACCTCAGTACTGTACAAACATCCACAGAATGCCCAGGTTATGTCATCAAATATAACCCCTACTGTACATAACATGTGTAGCAGTCTGATATCTCACAGGCTTGTTATCGGATATGATGACACTAATTATGGTGTACAACACATATGCACCACTTCATACACGACATATATACACAGGTTGACAGAGTTGTGGCTGGAAGCACACACACAGGGCCAATAATGACATGTTGCTGTGATAACCTCATGCATTTACTGTTGTGACAGGGTTTGTTGCAACATATGTCTTTTGAAGGATAAGAAGCCAGTAACTGTCACGGCTTTCATCATCTACAGACTGCAATCCTCACACTACCTTCTGTAGTCCACAGATAGATGCTCCACTGGTAACACATGAAACCAAAGGCACAACACTGTCTGCAGATGACCCTGCAGATGGAAATTCCTCATAAACATCGAACTGACATGGCAGGTATTGAGACATGTAGGACAGTCATATCCACATGCACACTGTTAAACCAACAGTACTCCAAATGCAGTATAGCAGCACTTACAGTCTGTAGTCAGGTCAGGCACATCCTCCTCCTGTGTGTTGCCCTGTTTCCACAGTGTATGTTGTTAGAGGTAAATCCCCAATCCATCCTAGATGCTGTTTGCCAAACAACAGATCTAGTTCCTGCTCACAGTGAATGAAAAGGGCCAACATCAACATGATTTTCCTAGATATTGGAGTGTGTTTCCATGCAATTGGCTATGGGAATGTTACCACAGCTGTTCCACATGCAATCATCTAGGGGAGGGCTGCAGTTCATGCAGAGGCCATCAGATAATCATGAGCATCACTTAAAATACACATGTTGCTGCCAAGCAAAGCAGGTGCAGGTCTCCACATCCACCAGAGAGTGAGTGGAAGAGGCAGACAGAGGCAAAGACACATCAGGGAATTTTGGGATAGTAAAACCTAAGCATGTTTGTGTCACACACCTACCAGCACAGGGTACCAAACCCCAGATGACTATGTAGTGTTATCACAGTTGTATGCAGTTACTGTATGCACCACATAAGTCACCTCTTGTGGAGCCCTCAGAACATATATGTGATGGTGACTGACATCTGCAACAGGGATACGGTAGCTATATGGTAGGTGATGTACACATGCCTGTCTGCATGAACAGGCCAGCATCAACACAGCCACACTCTCACAGGGACGCACACACATTGACACACTTGGCAGGGCCAGTATTACAAGTCATCAGTAGTGGGATTGCCACAACACATCACTGTGCAGGTATCACATGCACCACATGGGTCATACGGGGGTTGTATGGGCAAAGGGTATGGGGAGGTGTCTGACATCAGACAGCATGTTTCAGTATGCCTATGGGGGTTGTAGGGAGTGTGGATGTGAACATACGCACTATACAACACACACACAAACACACAGGGTGCCAGTTCTGACATGCATGGGTGCATGTCTGCACAGGTGTGTGGTGGTCGACTGTGCCAGACGGCTGTATAAGGCTAGGCGATGGGTATACCTTGGCATCAGGCCACATGACAATGGTCTGCATTATGGTTCAGGGCTGTAGTGTCTGCATTTTCCCACACAGGTGGGTATTGTATCCCCCATCCAGTCACCTGGGTAACAATTGTGTGTGGCCAATGCTGTGCATCACTTGCCATATATGTGTTCCTTAGTCCATGACATAGACGGTGTGTGGGATGTGCACACCTCCCACATGCATGTACAGTGACATGAACTGTACCTGGGGTGTCTGGCCCATTTTGTGAATGCAGATTATCATCAGATGTGCCAATCTTTCCCACATGTGGTGGGAACTGGTAATGGGCAGCAGGTTTACCCTGAACCTAAATTGATAGCATGCTAACAGCATTCCCTGGTGTCAGTGGCATCTGTCAATACAGGGCATGTTGTCAGGCATGGTATGTCCTTTGTGCTTCACATGTGATGGCACTACAGGTGTTTTAGGTGTCCATAGGGGAACATGGGGAAGGTGCACTGGCTGCATGTACGTGCATACTGGACAGACGGACAGGGTGCCATGCCCTCTGTAGCCCATGGCTATCACCCCACAGTTACCATCACTGGCCAATATGCAGTGTACTACCCACATATTGGCTGTTGCCTAGGCATGTGTGTATGTATGAGACATGGGTTGAGAGTGTAGTCTGGGTAATACTGGGGTTGTTAACTGTGATTGCTTGGCCTTGATGTCACATGCATGGGTATGGCTTTGCACCCCAGCCCTCAGCTATTTCACATCTGTTATCCCTGTATGGTGGACATTGTGATATATAGTAGGGCCACCATATAAGAAATATTCAAAACCCACTCCACATTGGCCACTGGTGTCACACACTCACAACCACCTCCACATGTTACAAACACACACAAACATCTTTCATGTCTGAGAGTAAAACCCCTACCTAACTAGTTTATTACACTACAGCACTACACACCACAGAGATTACTGGAGTACTCCTTCCACAAAGGTGTAGATCACATTGGATCACATATGTGGGTATAGAACCCCTAACAGAGGTATATATCACACTACAGCATGGAGATGTTATAGGATGCACCACAGGGATTACTAGAGAACTCCTTCCCCAAAGGTGCATTTCACAATGAATGACATCAGCAGGGCTAGCAACGTAGGCTATTTGAAATGTAGTGAGTGTGACCAGCCTGTAATGCATTGCTCCATACACAGACATTGAAACACACACAAAACATCCAGAACTGCCATGGGTGGGGATGAAACTCTACCACAGTTCTACATCACACTACAGCAGTACGCAGTTACATGACACACTACAGAGATTACTGGGCTACAACCTTCCCAGAGGTGTATGTCTAGGTGGGTGACATCAGCAGCCTTTCCAAAGTTGAGTATATGAATTGTAAGGAGCATGAGTACCCTATAAATCATTCCTCTCTACACAGACAGGATCAGACAGACACACACTTGCCATGTCTGGGATTGGAATAAGTATCTAACTACTTTATCACACTACAGCAGTACACAGTTATAGGATGTGCTATGGAGGTCACTGGGCTACAACCTTCCCAGAGGTGTATTTCTAGGTGGGTGACATCAGCAGCCTTGCCAAAGTTGAGTATATGAATTGTAAGGAGTGTAAGTACCCTAAAAAGCATTGCATTCTACACAGTCAGAAACAGACACACATGAACAGGTGCCAAGTCTGGGGTTAGAACTCCTACCTAACTAGTTTATCACACTACAGCAGTAGGCAGTTATAGGATGCTCCACGGAGATTATTGGGCTACAACTCTCCCAAAGATGTATTTCACATTGGATGACCTCAGCAGGCTTGTCAGAGTAGGGCTATGGGGAGGGCGGTGTGTGCGTGGGTCATAACCCATTCATCTAGGGGTTGACACGCCACATGCAGGCACACATGGGGTCATATGTCACAGGTACATGTATACAGCTGCTAGATGACTACTTCCTTGTACAGTCATGTTGTACAGCTGGCATGTGCACCACATAGTCTGTAATGCTGACAGATACTGGTGGCTAGTATCTGCAGTGAGTGACATCTGCACCTCATGTGTTTGGGGCCTTTGGCTGTGTTCTGGGTGGGACAGGCCTGGATGGCTCCTTGTCACACTTACCCTCTACCACACATCTATGTATGTCGACCTTTGGCTTATTATACTGTGTTGTCCTGACATATATGTCTATATTCCTATCCACTGTGTGTGCAAACCATGAGTGGTGCATACTGATTTGTGTCTGCACTAACAACTGCAACTGCCAGATATGTCTGATCCACTGGTGTTTGCAGTCATGGCCTTCATATGTTTAAGTGTGTGAGCATGCCCAATATGACCTTTCAGTATGTTGTTGACTGACATTGCCTTCATTTCTCTGCATGTGAGCATGCCCAGTATGGCCATCTGTACTGAATGTGTGGATCATGTCCAGGTAGTTTGTGCTGCAGTGCTGACCTTTGTGTTGTACACCGACAGATAGCATGCTGTCTCTGCAGGGTATCCATTGATCATTTGGCTTTGACTGTTACTACATTTCTGCATAGTGAGGGGGGGGCACACCTGACTGTTTCTACATTTCTACACAGGAGTGGGGGGCACACCTGACTGTTATTACATTGCTATGTATGATGGGGGGCACACCTGACTATTTCTACATTTCTACACAGGGTTGGGGGGCACACCTGACTGTTATTACATTACTATGTAGGATGTGGAGGGCACACTTGAAACTTGTACACATTTGCTATGACTGTACTGGTATGTCAGGTACTCCATTTCATTCTGTATTGCTAACTATCATGCTGACTAGAGGCATACCATTGTACTACAGATTGTGGCTTTGGTTGCCCTACATATTGTCTGACTTCCTACTCTTCAGAACATATATCCCACTGCCTGCCCTGCTGTGGTCTATCTGTGTAGGCCTGGGGGGGGGGGTAACCAAAGCCATTACTATGGGGCCACAGCAGAGGCTCTGTTTGGGTTTGTCTACATCTGTCCTGCTGGCTGAGACTGTTGTTGGATATGTGAACTGTCCTGACTGGCATGTGTGGGTCATATGGACACACATGTCACTCAGTACATTTCCTGCAGAAGGTTTTGTCACCCTGTGTAGTGCTGGCTACTATGTTGACTCCAGTATGTGTTACAGATGTCATGGTGCCACTATGGGTGTCTACTGTCTGCTGCCATAACATTCAGACACCCAATTCCCTTGCATGCTCACATCCATACCATAGCTACATTCCACTCCATTTGGCAATTGGTAAGTTGACTGACTTACCTTGAGGGTGTGCCACACTTGCAGATGGTGCTGGAGGGCTGCCTGTGTTGAATACACATAGTACACTCCCTATACATGGTTGAGCACAGATAATTTCATATTTGGCATCCAGTTTACTATATGTGCGAGTTAGAGAGAGGTGTCATTCCCTGGGTCCTTACTGTGTCAGTGCATGTGCTAAGTGTTGCCTCTTTGCCAAGGCCAGGGCATACTGGGCATGCCTCCTTCTTCCTACTGGGGCAGGCTCAGGCTGTTCCTTCTCTGGATCACTCTGTGCCTATGCAGGCCTTGGTATTGGTGTGGGGCTGTGTAGCCCTGCCCCATGCTGTTCCTGCTGCAGCTATTTCTGCGGGATCATATTGTGTAGCATAGCACATACCATAACAATTTAGGTACATGTAGCTGGTGAATACTGCAAGGCTCCACTGGATGTGTCCAGACACGGGAACCGTGACCTGAGCATCCCAAACACATGCACTATTATATGTCTGGCCTGTGCATGTGCCTCATTATGGCGAGGTTGTAAAGGTGTGTGTGCATTTCTGATGGGTGTCGTCAGCCATGGCTCCAGTGTGTACCCAGCATCCCTCACTAGGTGACCGTAGGGGATGTCCCTGTTGACAAAACTCTGGTACAGTTGCATCAGATGCCATATGTGGGAATCGTCATAGCTTCCAGGGCAGCCAGCACACACATTCATTATAATGCCCTGGGCATCACATATGACCTGGCAGTTGATGGAGCGGATGCCCCTGTGGTTGATGTAGGCTCTACCCTGCTCACAGGGTGGTGCTTTGATGCATATGTGTGTGCAGTCTATAGCACCCGCTACCCCAGGGTATTCTGCTATTTGGTGTCAGAGAAGCATATTGCTGGTCAATACCTCACCAGTGTTGAGGAAATATATGTGCTCACTGGCATGTGCTGACATGGCATCCAGGAACTGGTGGAATACTCTGGATGCTGATACCTGTGAGATCCCCATGATATCCCCAGTTGGGAGGTACCTGCGGCTAGTATACCTAGGTCTACACATACCTTGGTATCCAGTGGGATGGGTTCCCCACGGACAGTTTGGTGTGTCAGGTGTGGCTGGCACAGCTCAACAATTTGCTGTAGGAGGTCTCTGTCCACCCTATAGCACTCTAATATCTCCAGCTCATGTAGGCCCTGGTAAGTTACACTGGGTCTGTACTCTCTTCTCCATCTCCTCACTGTGGGTTGTTTGGCAGCATTCACATCCTCACCACCCTCAGCCTCTTGCACATGTTGTTCTATGTTGCCTGCTGCAGCCCTTCTCATGTGGGAAAAAACAGAGGGGAAGGTGTTTGCTTAGTTTGTAGTAGTGTTCTGGAATGGGCTAGTCTGCTGCCTGTGTAATTGGCTGATTCTGATACATTTCACCTGCCAACTATGCTAGTTCTTCTTGAATACCTTCCTACTGCTGTTTTCCCTTCCCATTGCCTCCCTGTTAAAGCCGGTGTGTAAACTGCACAGAGTGCTCAAGTGTGCTCACTGCTGTTATTTCCTGATTTAACTTCTTTTTTCTTCCTGTAAAACCTGGTGGGCAGCGTGCACACCCACTTACACTTTGTAAAGAGTGCTGGCAGGTTTAGAGACACCCCCTAGCCTAGCTGTGCTAAGCTAGAAGCAAACCCGAGTCACAGGGCTCCAATCCACTTACAGTATGCCTGACACCCCTCCCCTCCTTGATGTCACCGACCTCCTAGGCTTGCACCCAGCTATTCCTACTCTTACACTATTGGGACCTGACTCATATGGTGGGGAAACTAGGATTCACTATCCTTCCCCTCATTTGCATAGGATTGCCTGCTAATGCATAGTTACATGTGTCACAATGAGCCTCCCTCCTTAGCAACCACTACTCACTGGCCAGGTTGTATTCTGTCTGCCATTGACTTGCATGGCAGAATACTGATTTTAGTTAGAATGCTTATTTTAGGCTTATTTTCTTATTTTCCCCCCGATCCCATTTGTGCGCCTCTGCCCTATGCTTAAACAGCCTAGATCGGCAAAAAAAAATAAAAGTTGATTTTTTTTTGTTTGCAATGCCAATGGCATTAAACTCTGCCATTGGCATGCTTCCTCAATGATATGCAGCCTTTATTTGGAGATGTCATAGCTCTGTTTTGGATTTTGCAGAAATGTACTCGGTTACTAACCGAGTATATTTCTGCAGATAGCACTAGTCTTGCACAGACTGTTGCAAGCTTCCTGGATTGCAAAATCACCTCATTTGTATGGATTTCACCTGCAAATGGTGTGATTTGCATATCAGGGCTTAGTCAGTGCAAGATTAGTGCAGGAGTGCTTGTGCACGTCCCTGCAGGCTGTTCCTGGATCACACGGCAGACATATTGCCTGCGTCGGCTCCTGCACCAATCTTGCACTCCGTGCACGCTTTTGAGAATCCGGGGGCTTATCTTGAGGCTTTCCTGCATCTAGAATGCATCCATGTCTGTGTTGTCACAGAAACATGGTTTGAGTGCAAGGACAGTACCCTCTACTTACCATGATTCACTTCATAATATGCCATCAGACAGGAAACATCTTAATATTTGTCAGAAATAATGCAATCTGTAGGTAAATTCCATGACCTTAATAGTACACTTTGAAATCCAACTTACCCTTTTAAAAGATTAGCTATCATATGTTGCCCATGTCTCCAGCAGACCGTGACAGATTACTGAATGCACTTATTATTTATTTGTATTTATTTATTGCATTTGTTAACTGGGAAAGTCCACTGGGCCTGGAATGAGCCCATTTTCAGTGGAGGCCCGGGGAGAAAGCTCCACATAGTTACATACGAAGAAAAATATAATCACATAAACAGAGAAAAATAATACATACATTACATATGAAGAAAAGTATAATCACATAAACAGAGAAAAATAATGCAGTACAATTACATTGCATGAAATTGGTAATAGAAGCAATAATGAAAAAAAATACAGTCAATGACAGAAGCATTAAATCGTATATATTTCATTGACATGACTGAATGATATTTACAATGTACATAAAGTGTATTCAAGTAGCACATGAAAGGAATATATCTGCAGTTGTATAGCTGTGAGGGTATTAAGTACGGTGTAAGTACAGCAGGCGATAGAAGGGCAGAGGGTAGAAAGGAAAGGTTAAAATGGCAGGGAGCAGTAAGTAGGCAGAGACAAGGAAGTGATGTGACAGTTAGCGGTATAGAACTGGGAGGAGATATCAGGAGTTGGGGTTGTGTGTTGGGGAGCTGGAACATAACCATTGTGAGGTACCTACCTATGAAGCTATGAACCTAAGAAGATGATTCAGTCTTGGCATGTGACACAGATGAATTGTATGATGACATAAAAGTTCAACTCATAAACATTCAGCTGCAATATGCTCATTACCACAATGACCATACTAAGTGCATGGAAAATGTGTGATAAAAACAATTATGTAATGACTGAATGAGAAGATCGATATGTGCTCAACAGCGACTTTAAAGGCAGTTGGTGTCTATACCAGGTTTTTGGATAATATTTTTATTTTGCTGACAAATACCTCTGAAAGATTATAAGTGTTCTTAGAGTACATTAATAATACCATATATTTTTTCTCCTTTTCTCAAAGTTTTGATATATATAAAATTAATTAATGTTTTAAATGTGGAGATTAGTAAAGATATGGCCAGTCAAAGATTTGCTTCTAATATTTATCGCAAGACAGTCCTTTTCAAATTCATATCTCCACTATTCCAGTTGGCATCCTATACATCAGAAAAAAATCAGTGGTCAAAGGCAAACTGGTCAGATTGGCAAGAATGATATCTGAACCTGATACCTTTCTTCGTGAATGTGATGTCCTTATGGACATGTTTTTAAAGAGAGGATACCCCCTTGAGTTTTTAAATGAAATTTGACAAAAAGTGATTATCAAGAGAGAAACGGGGCAATTTTGCTTACTGTGAGAATTAATGACCAAGGTAATTGTGAGATGGGAAGGGTACTTGACAAGTATGGAAGTTCCAACAGGAAGTTATTTATATCTATGTTTATACTAGATAGTTTCACCATTACTAAATGTATTGATAACAATTGGAGAATCTTTTATATAGACCCCAGTGTATTAAGGTGTAAGAGTAAGGTGACTCCAGTGTATCCACCCCAACCCTGGCCCCACCATCTCCAACCCCACTCCTCATAACCAGACTAGAAACCACAACTTCTCCCAAATCACAGCCAATAGAAAGCCAAGTGACTTCCTTCTAATAAGCCTAAATATTAGAAGTATATCCAAGAAGGTCCATGAACTCCATGCCACCATTGACGTGCTCCCCAGATATAGTCATCCTGATAGAAACCTGGCTAAAACCTCACATTACCAGTGAGCAAATCCTCCCTACTAAGAGTAGACCGGCTAAACAAGAAAGGAGGCGGTATAGCTATAATATTTAAACAGCATCTAAACATCCGGATCTTAAAATCATCAGCTCGACAAATAGGCAATGAAGAAATAATATATACCAACCTCAAAATAAATCAAAATAAAACCATCAACATAATTGTATGCTACTTCCCACCTGGCCAAAACATCCCTCCACTAGAAAACCTCCTCAGCTGGTCTACCCACCATCTCCCCCAAGAAACTATAATTTTAGGTGATTTCAATATTGACTGGCAATCCAGTTCTGACAACCATCCAACCCATCATCTAAACCTTCATGGCTTCACCCAACTAGTCCAGTCACCAACCAGGATAAATAAAAACTTCAACAAGCACACTACCCTGGATTGGATACTAGTCAGTAAGAGCCCCCAGTCATATATAGCAGGCTGCTTATCAGATAGCCTCAGTGATCACTCCCCAACATTCCTACTCAAAAAACACATATACCAAGCTAAACCTGTCATCTACTGTAAAATACATAAAAATCTAAACTTTAACCCACTCACATTCATCTCTTCCCTTAAAGAATGTAACTGGCATCCTCTAAAGTACCTCAGTCTTTATGATGCAGTTGAATTTTTTTAATACTATCTTCCTGAGCATTCTTAATTACCACACCCCCATAAGACTTTCCAGAACCAAAGCACAACCCTCCCCATGGCTACAGAAAACCACTAAGTCAGAAATGAAAAACAGAGATAAAGCTTGGGAGCACTGGTGCAAAACCAAAACCTCCTCAACTAGACAGAAATTCCTAGAAATATGCAATAGAGTCAAAAAGCTAATAAAACAGGACAGATTCTAATACTACCAGTCTGCCCTAGAGTCCTCACAACACAACCCCAAACAATTCTGGTCCTCCATAAACTCGATCCTCAACCCAGGTAAAGTCAGTACCCCTCCTCCTAACATCCCTCACTCCTCCAAAAATATTGCGACCTCATTCAACACACACTTCACACAAACCATACTATCAGTAGCTAGACAACACAACCCCCCTCCCCTCCAACCCACACCTACATTTAATAATCTCCCCACTGTCTTCTCTTTTTCTCCTGTTCCTACCTCCAACATAAAAAAACTCTTAACTAAACTTAAGCCCACCAAATCAGCAGCAGACAACCTCATAAGTGAATACCTACAAATCGCAGCTGGTGCTCTAGCCTACCCAGTATCCATCTTAATTAACCGATCTCTGTCAGAAAGTTACGTTCCCACACTATGGAAGGTATCACATATAATTCCCCTCCATAAAGGTGGTCCCTCCACAGAACTAACCAATTACCACCCCATAGTTATTCTGTCTCCACTCTCCAAAATACTACAGAGATGCATTCACTCTCAGGTCTCAGACTACTTCCTTACTAACAATCTCCTTTCCAATACTCAGCATGGTTTCCAACCAAATCATAGCACCACCACGGCCTTACTCTCCTTTACTAACACTATCCATCAGCATATAAACAATGACTATCTCTCCTCTGCTACTTTTCTAGACCTATCTAAAGCATTTGACATGGTCCCACACAAACATCTCATCTCTGTCCTCAATAACCTATCCTTCTCTCAATCAGTCACCAACTGGTTTCAGAGTTACCTATCTGACCATCAACAATCCATTGTATGGCAGAATGACATATCTCCCCAACTACCTGTCTCTATAGGGGTTCCCCAATGATCCATCCTTGGACCCCTACTCTTCTCTATTTTCACCAATAATCTAGCCTCTGCCACCAAACATTGCACACTCATACAATACGCAGATGACTCAGCCATCATCTGCTCAGCCCAGTCCCTACCCAAACTGCAAAAAGTCACACAGGAAGCCTTTTCCTCTGTTGAAACTTGGTTATCCAATACCCAATTAATACTCAACCCAAACAAAACTAAACTACTCATCTTCCAAATCACCAAACATACTCAAAACAACTCTCACTTTAACATCACAGCAAAAGACAACACCACTATACACCCAACAGAACACACCAAATTGCTAGGAGTGAAAATAGACAATAAACTAAAATTTGACATTCACATATCCATGACCATAAAAAAGTCCACAAAAAAACTAGGAGTGTTATACAGAAATAAGCAAATTCTCACCAAAGCAGCAAAGATTTCAGTAGCAAATTATCACCTTATCTCCACGCTACTTTATGCGTCTCCAATATATACCAACCTAAGGCAATGCGATCTAAACAAGCTAGAGACCTGCTACAACAAAATCACCAAATTCGCCACAGGGGCAACCTACTGTAGTCACCACTGTCTCTTACTTGCTGAGATGGGCTGGCTTAAACTCCCTCACCTCCCTCAAGGGTATCAACTCACACTCGCCCGCAAACTAGTAAACCATCCACTAAAAGTCCCATCCCTCCCGAATCTACTCCAACCCTATCGGAACACCAGACCACTAAGATCCAGCAACAAAAATCACTTGCAGGTCACTAAAGCCAATAAATTTGCCGGAGAAGCACTATTCTCTTGCACCATAGCCAAGTTATGGAACTCCCTCTCACCCACAATTACCTCCATACCATCATGCATGCACTTCAAAACTTTACTAAAAGTGCACCTAAAAACATGCTGGCTGTGCCCTTGCAGCTCCCCCTCCAATATCACCCACCCCATGCACCCACTACCTTTCTTTCCACCCCACTAACTACCTTGATTATAGCAAGCTCGGATGCTCATAAGCCTAACTACTTATTATACAGCAGGAACTTCTTATTGTAACAATTGCTAATGTCTATGTACTTCGCAGATTATAAAGATTCTAGTTGTCTTCTGATGTATTATGTTCTTCATCTGTAACTATGTTTGTAATTGTTAATTGCTATGTTGATCAAATTGTTAATTGCTATGTAATTCCAATGTAACTACTGTCTGTTTATTTTAACTGTGGAGCTTTTCTTACCAGGCCTATGCTGAAAATGGACCTACGTCCAGTCGGACACTCCCAGTCATCAAATGTAAATTAATAAATTAATTAATTAATTAAGAAAAACTGGTGAGAAATCATTTTATGATTAGAGGAGAGACAAGTCATTTAAAAATTATTTGGAAGGAGCAAGAAAGCAAGGGGGGTGGCATAAAGCATTTTGAATGAAATAATGTTTTTTGTCCACATTGTTTAAAGATTATTTTATAGTAACTCTTTTACAGTTAGATGAGTGATTTATAAAAATCAAGGGGTATTATAATCATAGTTCCACAAATGTGGTATATTTAGCCCAATGTCTAAAATGCCCTATCTTCTATGTAGGTAAAACCCCAGGAGGTTAAGGGATTGAATTTATGAACACAGTCTGGATATTAGAAACAACAAACCTACTAATACGTTGTACAAGCATATAATGGCATGTGACAGTCATACTTTTGGCTTTTTAGTAATAGAGCAAATTAAGAAAGACATTCAGGGTAGAATAATGGATGAACATCTTGATGCTTGCGAGGTAAGATGGCAGATCAAGTTAAATGCAGCTAGTTACCCTGACCTTAATGAAACTGTTTCTCTTAATTCACTTTTAAAATTGAAGCATTATGAGAGTGTATGATTCAATTGTTTCTTTTTTTTCTTCATACGACCTTTAGGAGGGATATTTAAATGTTTCTTTTAACCTAGTACTTTAGTTCTGATGAAGTTCCAGTGAATTTTAGGAGCGAAAGTGCTTAACTCTGGTCAATAAAGTTTAATAGGTTATTGCTCGCTCTGAGTTGTCCTCTGTGCATCACTAAGGAAGTTTCTTTCATTTATTAATTTTTGAATTCATATTACAAAGGTAACAGTGCATTGTCCTAGTTCTCATGTATTCTTACTTTACTTATTCAGCTTGAGGATAATTTATTCTCATGATACTCAACAGAAGAATACAGAAAATAGCAAACAATAACGGACAGAGGAAATTGAAGTATTATAAGCTAATTATAAGCAACAGAGTCAGACACAAAAGAGAAGAGAGAAACTGGAAGATAAATATCAGAAAGTACATCAGAATACTATTAAAGAAGAAAACAGATGCAGACGTGAGTGGAGATTGTACCTCTCAACTTCTTAGAACAAGAAATCTGGACAAAGCCTAAAGTAATTGGGTACAAAGACCCAAAAAGGGATGAATTTTAAATATTTCAAACATTGCAGTTTTAAACATAGAAAGCTGCTAGAATAACAGGTTTTGTGATAGCATGCATTTCCTGAAGGATAATAATTATTAAGTGACATTGGTCCTCAGTGATTTCCTAGAAAACAGCACATTTATAGACAGACACACCAATACATGAGGCAAAAATGTGGACAATTGAGACCTATGGTTGAAAAACTTATTTTGCACTTTGGGTGGTGCCAGGATGATTTAATGTGATCACCCCCCCCCCCCCCCCACACACACACACACACACTGTTGATATCTACCACTCAGAATATACTCCAACCCATCAAACCCATACCATATGTATAAATCAGAAAAATTGTTGGCAGAACTGTTGGGACTAGGCTAGCCTAGCATGCTGGGGAAAACTGGGATCTTATGGTAGGAGACTGTGTCCTCATATTCCTGCTGTGTGTGTGTATATATATATATATATATATATATATATATATATATATATATATATAATATACATTTATATATATATATATATATATATATATATATATATATATATATATATATACACTAGCTCTGAGATCACACAATCATGGAGAAGGGAGACTGCATGAATCGTGTAACGCCGACTGTGTGTTCTAGCCCATACTTGTTCAATTCCTATAATACATTCAGCAAGCATCAACACACTGTAATTGGATTACGTATACACATTACAGGCATTATTTGATTACTGTGCCAAAGTCAAGGGTCCATCCTCTCCCACTACATAATAATGACCACTTATGTCAAAAAATGAATACAGTTTAACAAGGTCACTAAAATCACCAAAATTACAGAAGCAAAGTTCCATTCTTCTACTGTCTGTCTCTTATGTTTTATTTATTGCATCATTACTTAAGGTCTCTGACATGTCATAATGAGAAGAGAACTATTATGTTTATAGTTGAAGCAATATGGTGTGATGAGGATGGTGAGGACGTAGGTCATGTAGAGGCAGAGGACGTCAGTAGCAGTGCATCTTTTGGTCACATCAAACTTGTTTAATTTTGACACACTTTCGATTCTTCCAGAAAAAATTCTGTACTTTCCCATAAATTTGTATAATGGAAACTTGGCTCTCTTAAAAATAGTTACTGGATATGCATTTTACAGATAACAATGTTGATGGTCTTAATATTAAGTGTGAGAAATGCTATTACGGAAAGTGCATTCTTGCACTTTATCAGAGATGAACTAATAAAAGCCCATTTGTGCACGCGAAGGACTGAATGGATGCCCATCAAAAAGCTTTATAACTTATCATGGAAACATTAGAGCCACTTGAGTACCATGTGCTCAAAAACTGTGTCTTGAATTTAAGGACTCAAGCACCTTGTAGCTTGTGTGGGCTGCTGTCCATGCTTGAATTCAAATATCTGAGAATTTAGGCTTATGGAGGGGATTGAAGTTTTATGTTTAAGGAGTAGTCAGGGGCTTTATAGTTAGGTAGGGGGAGTAGTGGTTTAGGGTTAGGGAGCAAAGACTCAGGTTGGGAACTGTGCAGGAGTTTCAGGATTAGACTTTAGTTTCTGGCAGGGCTATATAGTTTTATAGGGTCCAGTGCTGTGAGGGCTGTATAGAAATGGGGGATGGGGCTAGTGGGTACTTGAGCACCTGCTTTTTTGAGCAAGTGGCAACCAGCAAGTGTGTGGCAAGCTACTAGTATCTGAGCACCTGAAACAACCCCCCAGATTCTGCATGCCTTGCATGGTGTGCAGGATTACTGCAGGAGCTGTAGCAGGCAATATGTCTGCCGGGCGATCCTGGAACAGCCTGCAGGGGCATGCCCGAGTGCTCCTGCACTAGTCCTGGATGGTCTAAGCTCCTGTATGCAAATCACCCCATTTGCAGGAGAAATCCATGTAAATGAGGTGAATGTGTGATCCAGGAAGCTTGAAACTGGCCGTGCAGGACTAGTGCAATCTGCAGAAATGTACTCAGTTAGTAACCAAGTACATTTCTGCAAATTCCAAAACGGAACTGTGACAGCTCCAAATAAAGGCTGCATATCAGTCAGGAAGCATGCCAATGGCCAAGTATAAGGCCACTGGCATTGCAAACAGCGTAAAAAATTTAAAAATCAACTTTTATTTTTTTTTTTTGCCAAATGGCTGTTTAAGCGTAGAGCAGCGACGCGCAAACGGGATCGGGGGTAAATAATAAAATAAACCTAAAATAAGCATTCTAACTAAAATCACTATTCTGCCATGAAAGTCAATGGCAGGCAGAAGACAACATGGCCAGTGAGTAGTGGTTGCTAAGGGGGGAGGCTCAATGTGAGACATGTAACTATGCATTAGCAGGCAATCCTAGGATCATAGGTTGGTACTAGGCTATCAGCCCTAGGGCCTATACAAGCACCTATGTGAATGAGGGGAATGATAGTGAATCCCAGTTTTCTCCAGCATGCTAGCCATGTCCCAACAGTGTAAGAGTAGGAATAGCTTGGTGCAAGCTTAGGTGTTAGCTGACATCATGGTTGTGTATGTAAGTGGATTGGAGCCCTGTGGCTCAGGTTTGCTCCTAGCTAAGCACAGCTAAGCAAGGGGGTGTGTCTGACTCTGCCTAGCACTCTTTACATTGCCTAACCAGGTGTGCATGCTGCGCACCGGGTTTTAAAAGTTTAAAAAAAATTTAAACCAGGAAATAGCAGCTCTATGCACATTTGAGCACTGTGTTTGCACAACACGCCCCTGGGCTTAAACAGGAAGGCAGCAGGAAAGGAAAACAGCAGTAGGAAAGTAATCTAGGAGAACTAGCATAGCTGTCAGGTGAAATGTATCAGAATCAGCCAATTAGACAGACAGCAGACCAGCCCAGCCCAGAAAACTACTATAAACTATGCAAACACCTTCCTCTCTGTTTTTTCCCAAACTGTACACCACCAGTGTAAACAAGAAGGGAACTTTTAACAATCAAAACAACAAAATGATAGGGGCTGCAATAGCTATCATACAACAACTTGTGGAAGAGGCTGAGGGTGGTGAGGATGTGAATGCTGTCGGCCAACCCACAGTGAGGAGATGGAGAAGAGTGTACAGACCCAGGGTAACCTACCAGGGTCTACATCAGCTGGAGATAGTGGAGTGCTATAGAGTGGACAGGGACCTCCTACAGCAAATTGTTGAGCTGTGCCAGCCATGCCTGACACACACAACTAGCAGAGATGAACCCATCCCAGTGGATACCAAGGTATGTGTAGGCCTAAGAATACTATCTACAGGTACCATCCAAAGGCCAACTAGGGATATGAAGGGGATCTCACAGGCATCAGCATCCAGGGTACTCCACCAGTTCTTGGTTGCCATGTCAGCACATGTCAGCGAGCACGTATATTTCCCCAACACCTGTGTGGCATTGGCCAGCAATATGCAACTGTTCCACCAAGTATCAGAATACCCTGAGGTAGTGGGTGCTATAGACTGCACGCACATATGCATCAAAGCACCACCCGGTGAGCGGGGTATGGTCTACATCAACCACAAGGGCTTCCCCTTCATCAACTGCCAGGTCATGTGCAATGCCCAGGGCATAATAATGAATGTGTGTGCTGGCTATCCTGGAAGCTATCACAATTCGCACATCTGGCATCTGATGCAGCTGTAGCAGAGATTTGCTAATGGGGACATCCCTCACGGTCACCTAGTGTGGGATGCTGGATATGCACTGGAGCCATGGCTGATGACACCCATCAGAAATGCACACAAACCCGAACAAGAACTTCATAATGAGGCACACACACAGACCAGAATTATAGTAGAGGGTGTGTTTGTAATGCTCAAGTCATGGCTCCGGTGCCTGGGCACATCCAGTGGAGCCTTGCAGTACTCACCAGCTACATGTACCCAAATTGTCATCGTATGTGCCATGCTACACAATATGATCCTGTGGAAACAGCTGCAGCTGGAACAGCACTGGGTAGGGCCACACAGCCCCCCACCTTTGGCAAGGCCTGCACAGGCACAGATGACTCGAAGGAGGAACAACCTGATCCTGTCCCACTAGGCAGAAGGAGGCATGCCCAGTATGCCCTGGCCTTGGCAAAGAGGCAATGCATAGCACATACACTGACACAGGAGGGACCTAGGGAATAACACCTCTCTCTGACTCTCACATACAGTAAAAGAGATGCCAAACATGACACTACCTGTGCTCAACCATTTGTAGGGAGTGTACTATGTGCATCCATCATAGGCAGCCCTGCAGCACCACCCTCAATACTGGGACACCCACAAGGTAAGTGGCTCACACATGTCAGTCGGGGGGGGTAACATACCCAACAACAGTCACAGCCAGCAGGGCAGGTGTAGAAAAAGACAAACAAAGGCTGTGCTATGAGCTCTGAATGATGCCTATGGGTATACCCCCGCAGACCTATACAGACAGACCACATCAGGTCAGGCAGTGAGAAGTTAGTTCTGAAGGGTAGGAAGTCAGAAACTAATTTGTAGGTAAATCAAAGCTTAGATCTGTAATATGCTGGTATGCCTCTAGTCAGCATGATAGCTTAGAATACAGAATGAAATGGAGTACCTAACATACCAGTACAGTCATAGCAAATGTGTACGAGTGTCAGGTGTGCCCCCCCCCATCCTACGTAGTAATGTAATAACAGTCAGGTGTGCCCCCCAATCCTGTGTAGACATGTATAAATAGTCAGGTGTGCCCCCCCATCCTACATTGAAATGTAGTAGCAGTCAGGTGTACCCCCCATGTCCTGTCTAGAAATGTAGAAATAGTCAGGTGTGCCCCCCATCCTACGTAGAAATGTAGTAACAGTCAGGTGTGCCCACCCAATCTTGTGTAGAAATGTAGAAATAGTCAGGTGTGCCCCCCCATCCTATGTAGAAATGTAGTAACAGTCAGGTGTGCCCCCCCAATCATGTGTAGAAATGTAGAAATAATCAGGTGTGCCTCCCCATCCTATGTAGAAATGTAGTAACAGTCAATGCCAAATGATCAACGGATACCCTGCAGAAATAGTACACTACCTGTAAGTGTACAACACAAAGGTGCAAACTACCTGGACTCGATTCACACATTCAATACAGACAGGCATACTGGGCATGCTCACACACAGAGAAATGAAGGCAATGTCAGTCAACAACATACTGAAAGCTCATACTGGGCATGCTGACACACACAAATAAATGAAGGCCATGTCTGAAAACACCGGTGGACCAGCCATATCTGGCAGTCGCAGATGTTAGTGTAGACATTCTTCAGTATGCACCACTCATGCTTTGCACACACACTGGATAGGAATACAGACATATATCTAATGACAACACACTATAATAAGTCAAAGGTAGACATACATAGATATGTGGAAGAGGGTGACTGTGACAAGGAGCCATCCAGGCCTGTCCCACCCAGCACACAGCCAAAGGGCCACAACCACACGAGGTTCAGATGTCACTCACAGTAGATACTAGCCACTGGTATCTGTCAGCATTACAGACTATGTGGTGCAAATGTAGCAGTGCAACATGACTGTACAAGGAAGACTACATCTAGCAGCTGTATACACATACCTGTGAAATATGACCCTGTGTGTGCCCACATGTAGTGTGCCAACCTCTAGATAAATGGGTTATAGCCAATGCACACACACTGCCCTCCCCACAGCCCTACTATGACAAGCCTGTTGAGGTCATCCACTGTGAAATACACCTTTGGGAGAATTGTAGCCCTGCAATCTCTGTGGTGTGTCGTATAACTGCGTACTGCTGTAGTTTGATAAACTAGTTAAGTAGGAGTTCCAATCCCAGACATGGCAACTGTGTGTGTGTGTGTGTGTGTGTGTGTGTGTGTGTGTGTGTGTGTGTGTGTGTGTGTGTGTGTGTGTGTGTGTGTGTGTGTGTGTGTGTGTCTGTCAGTGTAGAGAGCAATGCTTTTTAGGGTAGTCACACTCCCTGCAATTCAAATGCTCTACTTTGGTAAGGCTGCTGATGTCATCTACCTAGAAATACATCTCTGGGAAGGTTGTAGCCCAGTAATCTCAGTAGCGTGTCCCCTAACTGTGTACCGCTGTAGTGTGATAGAATAGTTACATAGGAGTTCTAATCCCAGACTTGGCAAGTGTGTGTGTCTGTGTAGAGAGCAATGCTTTCTAGGGTAGTCACACTCCCTACAATTCAAATGCTCTACTTTGGTAAGGCTGCTGATGTCATCCACCTAGAAATACACCACTGGGAAGGTTGCAGCCCAGTAATCTATGTAGCATGTTCCATAACTGCATACAGCTGTACTGTGATAAAATACTTAGGTAGGCATTCTAATACCAGACTTGGCAATTGTGTCTGTGTGTGTAGAGAGCAATGCATTTTAGGCTAGTCACACTCAGTACAATTCAAATACCCTACTTTGGCAATCCTGCTGATGTCATTCCCTGTGAAATACACCTTTGGGGAAGGGGCATTCCTGCAATCCTCATGGTGTATCCTAAAACAGCATCATGCTGTAGTGTGATGTAGTACTCTGGTAGAGATTCTATTCCCACACATGGCCATTGTGGACATTTTGTGTGTGTTTCTATGTTTGTGTAGGGAGCAATGCATTTTAGGCTAGTCACACTCAGTACAATTCAAATGCCCTACTTTGGCAATTCTGCTGTTGTCATTCACTGTGAAATACACCATCGTGGAAAGGGCACTCCAGCAGTCCCTGCGGTGTGTCCTATGACAGCATCATGCTGTAGTGTGATATAGAACTCTGGTAGGGGTTCTGTTTCCACACATGGCAGTTATGGATGTTTTGTGTGTGTTACTATGTCTGTGTAGGGAGCAATGCATTTTAGGCTAGTCACTCTCAGTACAATTCAAATGCCCTACTTTGGAAATCCTGCTGTTGTCATTCACTGTGAAATACACCTTTGGGAAAGGGTCATTCCAGCAGTCCCTGTGGTGTGTCCTATAACAGCATCATGCTATAGTGTGATATAGAACTCTGGTAGGGGTTCTATTCCCACACATGATAGTTGTATGTGTTTCTATGTCTGTGTAGGGAGCAATGCATTTTAGGCTAGTCACACTCAGTACAATTCAAATGCCCTACTTTGGCAATCCTGCTGATGTCATTCACTGTGAAATACACCTTTGGGGAAGGAGTACTCTAATAATCTCTGTGGTGTGTCCTATAATGGCATAGCGCTGTAGTGTAATATGCTAGTTAGGGAGTTGTTCTAATCCAGACATGAAAGGTGTGTGTGTGGGTGTGTGTGTGTGTGTGTGTGCCACTTGTATGCTGTGTGGAGGAGGTGGTGAGTGTGTAACAACTGGACTCAATGTGGAGTGGGTTTTGCAAACTTCTTATATGGTGGGCCAAGTATATATCACAATGTCCACCGTACAGGAATAACATGTGAAATAGCTGAGAGGCTGGGGTGCAAATCCATACCCATAAATGTGACATCAATGCCAGCTGAACAATGTTAGTAACCCTTGTATTACCCAGGGAACACTCTCAACCCATGTCTCATTCACAAACCAATTTTCTCAGGCAACAGCCGCTGTGTTGATAGTACCCTACATATTGCCCATTGATAGTAACTATGGTGTGATTGCAGTGGGCTACAGAGGGCATGGCACCCTGTCCATCAGTCTGATAGGCATGTAGAGTGCACATGCCCCCCCTATGTTTCCCATTGGACACCTGCAACACCTGTGGTGCCATCAAATGTGACCCACAAAGGGCATACCATGCCTGAAACACAAACCTTGTATGGACAGATGCCACTACTGACAGGGAATACCAGTATCATACTATCAATGTTGGTGCAGGATCAACCTGCTGTCCATTAACAGTTCCTGCCACATGAGACCAGGGCTGGCACATCTGATGATAACACTACATGTACACAACATGAGCCAGACACCCCAGGTACAGTTCCACATGTCACTGTACATGCATGTGGGAGGTGTGCACATCCCAAACACTGTCCATAACATGGACTAAGGAACACATACATGGCAAGCAATGCACAGCATTGGCCACACGCAATAGTCACCCAGGTGACTGGATGGTGAATACAAAACCCACCTGTGTGGGCAACTCCAGATACTACATCCCTGAGCCACATCGCAGATCATTGTCATATGGCCTGATGCCAAAGTATACCCATCACCTGGCCTTGTATAGTCATCTGGCACCATTGACCACAACACACCCGTGAAATAGTGCACCCATGCACATCAGTACTGGCACCCATGTCTGTGTGTGTGGTATATGATGCATATGACCACATTCATAATCACTACAACCTCCATTGGCATACTGAAGCTGATGTCAGACACCTCCACATACCCTTTGCACATATAACCTCCGTATGACCCGTGTGGTGCATGTGATACCTGCACAGTACTGCATTGTGGCAATCTGACTAGTGATGAGTTGCATTCCTGGCCTTGCCAAATGTGTCAGTGTGTGTGCGTCCCTGTGAAGGTGTGGCTGTGTTGATGCTGAAACCTGTTCATGCGGACAGGCAAGTATACTACACCTACCACATAGCTACCATATCCATGTTGCAGATGTCACTCACCATCACATATACATTCTGAGGGCTCCCCAACATGTAACATATGTGGCGCATCCACTAACTGCATGGACATGTGATAGCACTACATGGTCATCAGGGGTTTGATACCCTGTGCTGGTAGGTGTGTGACACAAACATGCTTAAGTTTTACTCTCCCACCCCTCCCTGGCTTTTCTGTATCTCTGTCTGCCTCTCTCCCTCCCTCCCTCTCTGGTGGATTTGGAGACTTACACCTGCATTGCTTAGGCAGCAGCATGTGCATTTTAAGTGATGATCAGGATCAGCTGATGGCCTCTGTATGAATTGCAGTCCTCCTCTAGCTGATTGCATGAGGAACAGCTGTGGTAACATTCCCATAGCCAATTGCATGGAAACACACACCAATACATAGAAACATCATGTTGGTGTTGGGCCTTTTATTCACTGTGAGCAGGAACTTGATCTGATTTTTGCCAAACAGCATATCAGATGGATTGGAGATTTACCTCTAACAACATACACTGTGGAAACAGGCCAACACACTGGAGGGGGATGTGCCTGATGTTACTACAGACTGTAAGTGCTGCTATACTGCATTTGGAGTAATGTTGGTTCAACAGGGTGTGTGTGGATATGGCTGTCCTACATGTTTTCATACCTGCCATGTCAGTGTTATGTTTATGAGGGAACACCCATCTGTAGGATCATCTGCAGACTGGCCAGTGTGTGGTGCCTTTTGTGTCAAGTGTTATCCACAGAGCACCTATCTGTGAACTGCAGAAGGTAGTGTGAGGATTGCAGTCTGTAGATGGTTTCAGCCATGAGAGTTACTGACTTAATATCCCTCATAGGACATATGTTGCAACAAACCCAGTGACAACAGTAAATGTATGAGGTTATCACAGCAACATGTCAATATTGGCCCTGTGTATGTGCCTCCAGCCACAACCCTGTCAACCTTTGTACATATATCATGCAGTAAGGGGTGCATATGTGCTGTACACCATAATTAGTGACATCATACCTGATAACAGGACAGTGAGATATCAGACTGCTACACATGTTATGTATAGCAGGGGTTATATTTGATGACATAACCAGGACATTCTGTGGTTGTGTGTACAGTACTTAGGTCTGTCTGTGTACTTATGGTGATTGTCGGCAGTGTGTGTATTGTTAATATGTACCTTGGCCTGTGTACAGACTGTGGTAGATGTCATTGTTCTTGGTCCTGTTCCATCTGTTGTTACATGCTAGTCTACTGTATGTTACCTTATTGGCTGACATGTTTGTAGGGCCATAGATGCACATGTCCCATACCACAGACAGGCATCGGAGCACACTGTGTAGCGTCCCAGTATATGTAGGGTTAGTGTGTGACTGGCACATATGAGGTTTGTGTTGAAACGATAGTCCATATTCTGTAATAATACCCTAGCATACCATATGTGGCTGTCGCTGTGTTCACATTGGTTGTGGTTATGCACTTACACACAGGTATATGTTACTCTGTGCTGTGGCATGCCTGTAGAGCCTGCTATATATGTAGGTACATGTGCATTCCCCCATAGGAAATTTAGGCCAGTGTTGAGCTGGTCTGCCTGTAGCCAGCACAGTGCTTTGTTACATGCCTAGCAGCTTAGTGTACTTACCCTGTGAGATGTAATATCCAGATACTTTCCAGATGTACTGCCGCTGGACCACCATAACAGTCATGTTTGTCAGACAGAGCAGTGGGATGCTGTACAGATGTATGTCGATATCTAGTGGGTAGTATGTGGCAATGGCACCTCTGTACCAGCGGTTAGTATGTGGCAAGACAGGCAGGGATGTGTGAATGCATAACCTATGGGGGCACATGTATACCAGTAGTTACATGTTTTACCCATCTAAATGGCTGTTAACATCCACATTGTCAGGATTGGTCCACATGTCTTGCACTAAATGGTTATGTGTATACCTATGGACTGTCCAGATTATGTCAAACTGTCACATATATTGGCCATTATCCCTGTTGCAGTAAACAGGAGCATTACATGCTTGCAGTGGTACTGTACTATGATGTCCTTCGGATGTCTGTCAGTAGCCAATGGTGCACATGTTAATAGCAGATGTGACCTCCCACACACACCATGTCTATGAAGACGCTGTCTATTACAGTAACAATAGTGTACAAATATACCTGCTATACATACCTGACATCACCTTGCACTACAAAGTTGGGACTATAAGGTCTGAGAAGGGCTACACTCCATGTTCAGGACATATAGTGAGGATATATGTACATATAATTATCCAGATATCTATATAGACATACACATATACATATTGACATACATAGATGGATATGTATATGTACATAGCTATACAAATAAACACAGAGATATATACATATACTGAGCAATATATGTCTACACATATACAGATAGAGATACATATGCACATATATGTACGGATATCTACATATATATTGACAGTAGTAGGTATATCAGAATAGATATGAATGCACATATAGTTATTGATATCTACATATATGCCAACATAACTAGGCATATCAGTACACATAGGATGTGCATACATATATAGCTATGTATACATATATGCATATCTATATATATACATATATCTATATATACATATATGTATATGGGAGCGCTACAGAATCCTGAAAGCTCAAAGTCCTGAAGACCATCAGGGTTGAGCTGCCTTAAGGTATATGGATGTACATTACCATACAATCCACCTTGGTTAAATGCAGGCCTACTGCCACCTGCCATACAGACTGTTCTGTTTGTCAATGTGCTTGTGATGGTGTCAGTTGTGCCTTGTTATGTAATAGTTGCATCCCATTGTATCAACTGAGGTCTTTACCCCCTATGGATTGTCTACAGGGTGTAGATAGAGTCAGCTGAACTATACAGCTCCATTACTTACTGTTGATTGTTTGGTATCCTGTGGCCCAGTCTGTCTCTACTATTGTACTACTTGATGGCCTTGGCCTGGACAGCAACATTTGTTAACTGTTCCAGACTACTGTATTAGTATAACTGTTTCACAGTTGCATTACTCAGTTTATGTGGATGTCTGTGTCTAAACAGCTGTGCCACATGGCATATACAACTGTAATAGTACACAAATAAAGCTTTCCCATTTATGCAAACCTGTGTGTGGTGCTATATCCTTTGACTTCTCTGTGGGTATATGTTGCAGGCAATGACTGTCATTTGTATGGGTGGCTCATACAGTCTCCAGTTGGTAAGGTGATAACTGTAGGAAGAGTGGCTGTTCCATATTGTGTGCACCTACTACATATATATCTTATTATACATATCTCTGCATGTGTATGTGTAGTTACATATATATATATATATATATATATATATATATATATATATATATATATATATATATATATATATATATATATATGTGCATATCTGTATCTGCATATATGTGTCTGTGTATATGTACCCTAGGGATGCCCATTTTGTGTCAGGTCCTGGTTATAGGATCTGCAACACTTGGCAGTGTATTGCAGGGTGGACGGGTTTGGTTGGGGGGTATACCTATTCGTACAAGACGTATATTGTTTGGGGCCTCTCAACGCCGTTAACTGTGCATGTGGACATATATGTTTTTGTTATTTTCCCAATGTTATCTACAGATGTATGTCCATATATACCTATATAGGTATATATATCTGCTTACATAAATATAATTATGACTGTATAAATCTACACAGATATATATATATATATATATATATATATATATATATATATATATATATATATATATACACACACACACACACAGCCTATCTGGACCTCGCCAAGGCCTTTGACACCATCCCCCACTCTGGAATCATAGATAAACTTACTAAGCTGGGCATTAATCCCTACATCACTCTATGGGTTGCCAACTGGCTTACTGACAGAACCCACACTGTAAAAGTAGCTGACTCCAAATCCAGCTCCAGACAGTGACAAGTGGAGTACCTCAGGGTTCAGTTCTGGAACCTCTCTTCTTTGGCATCTACTTCTCTGAAGTACAGACCAACACTAAGGGACTCTGGTTAACAAAGTTTGCAGATGACTGCAAACTGGGAGCCATTACTGAATCCCCATATGATGTGGGTACTCTACAAAAGGGCCTTACAAAACAGATGCTAGGTGCCAGAGCCATGGGGTCAAGCTCAACGCCAAGAAATGTATAGTTTCCCCCTTTGGGAATAAACATGAACCCATGAATTACCACATAGGTGACAGTACACTAAACACCGAAAGTGTGATAAGAGACTTAGGGACATAGTTGGACAGTGGTCTCAGCTTCAATAACAACATTGCCACAACAGTCAGGAAATCCTTCTGTGTAGCACACCTCATCACTAAGGGCTTTTCATCCAGAAAAAAGGAGGTCATGTCCCACTGTACTCATCCCTCATTAGACCCATTATAGAATACAGTGCCCCATTTGGTATGTACCTCTCAGGACATCTGCAACAACTGGAAAGGCCGCAGAAATACCTCACTAAAAGAATCACATGCCTAAAGCAGATGCCCTATGCTGAACGCCTTAAAAAACTCCAGCTATACTCTGTCGCATATCGTCTACTCCGAGGCTATCTTTGCCTAACATACAAGGCTATGTCAAACCCAGAGCTGTTGGACAAGCTACGCTTAACAGAATCCCAATCCCTCAGAGCCACACGCTCCAGGGATCTAAACTTTGTCATCACAATAAACAAAACATGCTGGAATGATAGGTTCCTGACCCAGAGAGTCCCCAGACTCTGGAATAGACTGCCTAAACATGTCAAGCAGAGCGCCTTTTTGCCCTCTTCTAAAGGAACGTTGATGACTGGATTGGAGAAAGGAAATTCACCCTGGGGATCACGTCAGTCGCTCTGCTAGACAGGGGTCCAGGGAAGTAAATTGTGTGGGATGAAATAGCCAGGGAATTGTTATGGCTAGGCTTGTATAGGCCCAATAGCCAGGGAATTGTTATGGCTAGGCTTGTATAGGCCCAAGGGCCGATAGCTTATACCAACGTATGAACCTATATATATATATATATATATATATATATATATCTGCATATATATGAAATGTTTATCTATTTAGATAGTAACATATATATGTATACAGATATATATATATATATATATATATATATAGATATATATACACATACATCTACATGTTGAAATACATTTCCTGTACTGTTGAATGACTGGGCTGGATGATATGTTTGTGAAAACATCAGGGTTATGTATATTTGACATGGCTTAGTGAGAAATCACTTTGACTATGGTGTGCAGGGTCCTGGGCTTGAGCCTTGCAAAGGCTGTTTATTTTGTTGCTGGGCAGAACAAGGGCCATTGGGTACAGAGTGATTAAGTAACTTTTGAGCAGTTGTAAGCGGGTTTGCACGGAGGTAAGCATTGCTAACTTCCGGTTACAGTTTCTTATACTAGTTAGCTTCTAAATTGCTTAACCAGTGTAGGCATTGCTTACCCCCATGCAAACAGGCTGAAACCTGCTTACTACTGCTTAAAAGTGCTTATTCCTGCTTACCCCTGCGCTAATTTCTTTAAAAGAAAAAAAGGGTTGATAGAAAAGTGGTGAAAAAGGGGCACAAAGAGGGTAAGACAATAGTGAAACTAGCTAGGGATGTGCATGAAGGGTCTGGGGAAGGTCCATAGCTGCTACTACAGCAACTACTGTGCATATACACTGAATTTGGAGGTAGCTTTGGACACTCAAAACCCTGAGAAAGGGATGAGGACAACAGTAATAAGCTGTGATGCCAATTAGACCAGATTACATAGTGGACACGTGTGAAATGGACAGCTATGTATGGGGCGAGATTTTTTTGGGGAACAGATTGCCCTTTTTTTTTTTTTTCAGGATGCTGGGGTAGGGTAGTAGGTATATTTGGGGAGGTAGGTTGGGTAGGTTAACAGACAAGACAAACATAGGTTAACAGACAAGACAAACATGATGCATATAGGGGTGGTATATGACACATGTAGGGGGTACACACCTTGATGGGGAGGGGTGTTGGGAAATCGGAAGCCCATGAGCCCCCTAGTGGAAACAGTTGGACTGAGGTCCCCACCCATGGGCAGTCACCACTGCACCTTCACAGCCCCAATGGTGGCTGTGCTGGGGGCTGAGTCACAGAGTCAGACTGATGCTCTAGTTGTGACCCACGGCCCTCGAGCTGACGTAGAAGATCACCAAGCTGCTGATGGAGCTGTCTAGACACACACGACCCTGGCCTGGTGATGGGTGAAAGGTTCCTGTCTGCGCCCACTCCCAGGGGGGCGAGCCCCATCCCCTGAGGCGGTTCCACCCGAAGGTGTTGCAGGACCAACGGACATGGAGGTCTCGGGTTGGGTCTCAGACATGCTCGTGCCCAGTGCCATGGCCAGCTGAGGTGAGACAGGTGGGACCACTGGGACCGGCCTTCCCAAATGTGCTATAGTACCAAAGAATGATAAACAATACTAAAACAAAATGCAGCAAGTGTGTCCAAACGTATATAGCCACTCCAGACTCTGAACAGCTAATAATTTATAAACCTTTATTGTAAGCGGTTTCAAAGGGGTCAATGCCCCAACTTCATCAGACAAGTCTTAAAACATCCCTTACACACCTTATATATCCCTTATTTAAACATTTAATTAATCAATTATCCTGGAAGAACAAGAATTATTTTGGCAAATAAGAACCCTAGCATATTCTCCACCAGGGTTAAACGAATATGTATCCATTAAAAGCTCAAAGCTTTGTCTAGATAATGTTTGATCTTTTCCATAGTAACGTGGTTGAATTATACAGCAGTCAGTCATTGTTAACAATTTTATTAATGTATTCATATACTATATGGATACATAACATTTTTATTAATATTATTATACATTACAATTTTTTTATATACAATATATTTTATATCATTTTTTTATAAATTTGAATATACAGAAAAGCATTATATTGTACAGCATTGTTTTATGCATTTTAATAATAATGCGTTTACTGATTCACAATTTTATGTAGTTGTGTAATAGTATGGTATTTAATTAAGTATTTTTTAAAAGCAGTGAATGTTTAATAGGATAATAGATTAATTAAATGTTTAAATAAGGGATATATAAGTTGTGTAAGGGATATTTTAAAACTTGTCTGATGAAGTTGGGGCGTTGACCCGTTCGAAAGCATTTACAATAAAGGTTTATGAATTATTAGCTGTTCAGAGTCTGGAGTGGCTATATACGTTTGGACACGCTTGCTGCATTTTGTTTTAAAAGTGCTATAGTGCTTAGATTTCATCATATGTGGGTTAGTAATAGTCAATACATTCCAGGGTTAGGTATAACAGCATGCATATATATTCCCATTAACCTAGACACCAGATATGGAACAGTTGCATAGCAAACAGAACACATGCATATATAGGATCACAATGGTAATAAGAACAGCGTGCACCATGTCACCAGTGTTGGAATATTTCATTATAGCACATGCATGGGAGCAATTAATATAGTTAAAAATGGAATGTGCTCCAATGGGACTTGAACCGGGAATGCCTGCTCGTAAGGTGAATGCTCTGCCCACTACACTATTGCTATTTTGCTTCATTTGCATATATCTTCCTTGTTATCCTCTTCAGCCATTTAAGCTGCATTAACTGTAGCTAAGCGATGGGCACACCCATGTACCTACAGTTAGCTTTAATCGGATTTTAAAATAAAAAAAATAAAGGTTTTGTTCATTTTATTGGTGATTACTTGCTGTTGTACACGAGGGGGAATGTTGGTGGGGATATGCGGACACCTTAGAGCGGTCTCACTCATTTCTTACCCCTTTCTGCTGTTCTTCATTGCAGGGGGCATGTATATTCTGAGCGCTCTGCTCTCAAACAAGTCCCCTGCACTCTTACACTCTGTGTGTAAGATTAGGAGCTCAGGCAGCACACCTCATTACTATGCATGGCGAGCGGCCATCTTGCTAGTCCTGCAAGGAGGAATATTAAATCTGGGGGAAACACTTTATCTCAGTATTTGATTACCTTGA
Organism: Protopterus annectens; assembly: GCF_019279795.1. Taxonomy (NCBI): domain Eukaryota; kingdom Metazoa; phylum Chordata; order Ceratodontiformes; family Protopteridae; genus Protopterus; species Protopterus annectens. The sequence continues at coordinate 1,234,398,646 of NC_056733.1, read as the reverse complement.
AAAGTTATTAAAGTTAATTGGCACAGGGTGCAAGCTCCCTGCATTGTACGCATGACAATTTGCCCCATGTGGAAAAAAAGAAAACAGTGGCTTGCTCGTTACATCTTCCCGTCTCAGCTGATTTGTCTTTGATTAATTTCTTTTTGATGAAGTGAACTATAATTGATTATTTGTTTATTTATTTGCCATGTGTTAACTAGGTTGGTAGGTTGGTCAGCTAACCCTTTTAAGCCATGACTCAGGTGAAAGATATCAACAGAGAAGCAACATACAGCAAGAAGCACTCTGCAAAATACAAACATAATTCTTCATTATATCACACTAAATTCAGAAAATAAATATTGAGCACAACTTGGTAACAACATTATATTTATATTAGAGTATTAGAGTATACATATATGAAAGGTTAAACAACTGTAAAACAGCATTTAGTGCCTTTATGTACAATTTAGTGGTGATTTGTGCAGAGTGGGAGAGCAGATGACATATTTTATAGCAAAGTTAGACCTTTGAGATCTTAGCCATTGTCCTTGTACCAAACACCACCAGACTCATTGTGCAGGTGCTCAGATGGGGAGATTTTGAATCAGAAAGTAAGTTTAGATCTCTAATTTCAGAAAAGATGTTCCATAAAGCTGGGTCTAGCTTAGAGAAACAGTATTCTCTAATGACGGGTTTAAATAGTGTTCTGTTCAATTGTATGCTGTTGTGTTGTGAATTCCTTAATGAGTACGCATGATCCTGATTCAAAATATTTTTTCATTGTTGGGCAGCAACCTTGTTTTAGTATTTGGTAAATGAGAGTAGCTGCAATGTATGTTTCTCTTTTAACATGGAGCCAGTTTAATGTAGTGAACAAGTTGCAGTTATGGGTTTATGTGACAACAAGGAGGGCAAATCTACAGATATTATTCTCAGTAGTTTCTAGTCATTCAGTATATTTTAAACAAAGTGAAATTAAGTAATGGGAACCCATATTCTATAATGGGAAGAAGGACATTTTTGCCTAGGGCAATTCTTGCAGAAGGAGAGAGCAGACAAAATATTTTATGGCAAAGTTTGTGCTGTGAAAGTACTTTATTTGTGATAATTTGCCCAGTAAAGCAAAGGGAGGAAACTAGTTTAAGTCCTGGTATTTATATTGAAGCACTGATGGAATAATACTTTTTCTGATTATCAATAGTGGTAATCTCTAAAAGCAGGAGATGCAAACAGCATTTTTTAAATTAATTGTTTTTTGATTACAACTCATTTTTGTAGCTGGGAAAATGATTGCTGCAACTGAATTTGGAGGGTCTATAGGGATTTGTATAACTTTGATAAGATGTCATCTGCATATAGGGTTAGATGTAATGCTGGATGCTCTTTGATAATGTCAATGATGAAGATGAAGGAGGAGCAGAATACTGGTCCCAAAATAGACCCTTGATGGATTCCTGTATTGAGGGTGCCTTGAGACAGAATATGTTTTTAGGTTGTACTTGAAACACTCTATTGCGAAGGTAGCTTTGGAACCAGTTAACAACATTCTGACAGAAATTACATGCTTCCAGTTTAATGACAAATAAGCTGTGTTTAATGGTTTCAAACACCCTAGTCATTTCCATAACTACTGTGGCTGTTATTGGCTATTATTTTTTTATTTATTTATTTTTTTTTTCACTAAATATTTTTTTTTATTCAAATAAGAAAGATTAAACATTTACATGAAAATAAGATAAAATAAAATATTTACAATTCTAAAACAAACTAACTTCAAACCATTATATAACTATTTATTTTTGGTGTCTATAAAAATAATAACATTTTTATATTATATAAAAGAAAGAAACATAGATATGATATATCTTCTTCTATATTTTCATTTATTTCAGTATTTTCATCCAAGAGTAATAGTAAGAGTTAGTTCTTAGTTCTCTGTCTTCATATTTAATATTTCATGTGAGCAACTGTTTGTTGTTAAAGTCTCAATTTCGAAGCGGGTAGCCTCATTTTTCATTTTAGTTATATGTTTTATTTTTGAAATAAATAGTAGTGACTATAGAATTTTAGTTTTTTTTGGTTTTTTGGTGGAATAGAGAGAGTTGAATTGAAAAAAATTATTAAAATTGAAAATAAAAATTATATAAAATTAAAAAAAAAAAAAAAATAATTAATGGATTTTATTGATACATATTGATTAATACAAAAACATGCATGCTTGCAATCTGCTTTTATCTTATCTATGGCATCTCCAAATCTTATTATACAAATACATTTTGGCTAACCTACCTATGTGATGTATACTTGTATGGAAGATAATATAAGTGAGTATTTTGATGATGTATTTTGATAATGTAGATTTTAGAATATTACTTTTTTCTTCTTTTTTTCTCTTCTTGTTTATTAGGATGTTGTTTTATGTTTAATAAATTTTTCATGTTTTTTTTTGATTTTTTTTTTTTTTTTTTTTATTTTATAACAATTAGACAAATAACCTGTATAAGGCCTGATATAAGTTTGTTTAAGTATGTTTAAAGGATTCAATGTGTTTTGGAAGGTTATATTTGTGAAGGTTTTTTTTTTGTTAATTTATTTATAAGAAAATGCCTTAGATTTTGTAAAAACATTTAATTGTCTTTATATTTATATTATATTATAATTATAATTTTCCTTTCTATAATTTTTCCCTTAATTATTGGCTATTATTGATGTTAAAGTAGGTGGAGTCTTTTGTTGTTAGTAATGTTATAGTCATGCAAATGACATTTCTGAATACATGCTGGATTATGTGGCTTGTTGGTATAGGGGTATGCTGCTTGCTTTGAGTGCAAGAGGTCCCAGACAAACCCAGTGCTTATATATTGGGGTTGGTATAATTAGTAAGGTTACCATTGTATAGGCACAAGGTACAGGGTTTAAGTCTAACCTCAGGTTATTGGTTATTGACTAGACTTAAAGTGGCCCTTCAATGCAGTTAGCGTAATATTAACCTGAACTTATATTGCTTATTGGATAGAAGCCCATAGCTATTTAAATGTTTGATTGCTTGTATAGGCACTTCTCTAAGATTCTTGCAGGTGGGCAAGGAGTAGAAATAAGTTGATAGTACTTTGCATGTGAGTGATGTAACTTTGTGAATTGGAGAAAATGGTGAAATGCTTTAATGCTGGGGTAACAATTCCTATAATAATTCTTATAATAATGGATAAGATGTATGCAAATGCAAGATACTTGGCAATTGTGTTAGCAGCTCTTCTAAGAAATGTAAATTGGAGTGGTGAGCCTTTAGAAGAGGAGTGTTCTAAAGTTTTTAATAAATGTGTTTATTTTAGTATCCAACACACAGCAGGATTTTGCAGACATAGTAATAAATGCAGAAAGTATAGCTTGTCACTCCTTCATATAAAATAACAATTTAAAGTTCTATATTCTTTTCAAAGATTTTTTTAACTTCAGAGAAGATGTTTGGCACTACTTTTATTGTGATCTGTTTTGTACAGTCCACTGGAAAGCAGTCAGCTATGTAATTATGTGCATTTTTTTATAAATGATTACTATATTTACTTTGTATCTGCGTCCAGTTTAACTGTTATGATTTATAGCTGTAGATATAAAACTAAAGTTCTATAATTACCTTATGTTGCTATTACACCTTAAGAGTTTACAGAGTTTATACAGCATTGTTTTTGCAAGTACCATTTTATTGATAGCCTATCATCATACAGTTATGCACAGAAACCAAGCATGATAACAACAGCCCCAAATGATGCCCACAGCCTCATAAATGGACAACTGTGGAGTACCGTACACAATGCAACAATGCCTAGACAAGTAGATAAGTAAAAGGCACAGAACAAAGACAATCCCACACAGTAACCTACCTGGTATGTCCTATCATTTGTCAGAAGTATAATTTATTAGCTACACAGTTTCAAATGACATAGAAAAAGTTACAATTATACCCTGAAAAACCTTTAACAACTGCAGGTATTTGCCATACCATTCTGGCCTTTCCTACCTACTCTCCAATTCCCATAGCTGATAATCTTTTGGGTGGTGGAGATGCAGGTTGGCATATTAGTGCCTGCATTGCTTTCTGATCCTGGGGATGTCAGTAGCTTCACTAAGCAGATAAGCAAGTTCATGCCACACCACCACCTTACAGAAATGATTCTCATAGGATTCCAGACAGTCCCTGAAATAGCTGTTCAACAGTTCAAGCTTGATCTTGTTGTCTTTCACACACCATGCAGGCACTGACCAAGGAGAATTATTGCCACCAGAAATGTCCTGTAAAACAATAAGCTGGCTGGGAATTCATGCTGGACATGTGAATTTTGTGTTTTGAGCAATGCAATTAGTACAGCTGCAAATTGTGATGGACCTACCTAAACAAGCAGCATGCATGAAGCCTCACTCATTGTGTCTTGATGGCATGGTGTGGACCTTAGCTGTGTGTTAGTTCATTCATGCTTCACCAAAATATAGTGATTTATAAACATACATGGAACACAGCCTTACTGAATGCATCTCATTCAAATGGCTATTTCTGCTAAATATGTGTGACTTAAGAAGACAGTCCACTATTTTAAATGTCAAAGTGCACAATCCAAAAATGGAGCAATTGCAGCAGTTACACGGCATTGTGCAGCTACTATCTGGCAAAAGAAGAGGTTTAATAAGACACACTGCCCTGAGAAGTTACACAGTCTTTTGCAATACTGGTTCAGAGATATAGCACTGGTTGATATACCTAAGACCCCTTGCAGTAGAACTAAGTATATATAAACATATTCATCTGTTTGATTCCCTTAGCCAGCATTTGCCATCTGTGTGACCCACTTCAAGTCACTTAACCAAACATTGCTCTTGGGTCACCACAGAAAAAAGGCTGTATGTTAAGTAGGTCTACCTGATTAACAAATGGGTATTATTATTATTATTATTATTATTATTATTATTATTACTACTATTATTATTATTCTCATTGGTACATTGAGTCAGACTGTCAACTGTCCTTACCGAGGAGGAGCATTCCCATGTTTAAGGCCTGATTTAGCATGTCCCTATATTTGGACTTATGCCCTATTTTCAGGATTAATTTTCCCATTCACACAATTTCCTGAATCTTCCTCATTTTCCGTCATTTGATAACCTGTTTAGTACACAGAAAAACCACACTACATGACCAACATTCTACTGGATCCAATAAATTAAAGAAGAAACACATCTTACAACTCCTTTTTAGGATACAAAGATACATGAGGCTGTGTGGTAGAATTTTGGCATACAGTTCATTAAAGTCTACAGATTTTGCACTGTCTGATAATGTGCTTATATTTTCCATCATTTTTGTCACTCTGTTTTTAAACATGTGTTTCTTATAAGTATTCCACATTCCCAGTGGAACCAGATTTATGTGATATTTGGTATTCACTTTATGCTAATAATTTGTCCATATTTTAGCTGGATGTACATATTTTTTAAGGACCTTTGCTCCTATTTTCAATGTCTGCAGGTTAAGAGGTAAGCACTAGGTGTGCAGTTCTACAGGAATGAAAATGGAGGTTGTCTTTTCTATAATGCACAGTCTGCATTATTGTTTGCAGGCAGAAGAGAGGGCCTCATATATTGAATGGGTGTTCAGAGTCATTAATTTCCATCTTGTATTATATATATATATTTTAATTGCCTATACTACTGCTAAAGTGACACCTGCACAGAATGGAGCAGGAAAACAGGGTAACCTGTTCGTGTTCTGCTGGTGATTCTGAGATGCAGATCGAGTCACACTGAAATGATCTTTTCTGTTTTTTTTTAATGCTGTAACCTGTGGTGTCTGCCTCCCATTATTGAGAATATGTAATTGATAAACCAATCAAATTACATAAAATAGTACAGTGGGGGGAGTATAGCGGAAAAAATGTTTTCATTTTCCACGCTTGATCTTGGACAATTTTGTGCAATGGGTGAGCCAACAAACTTACCATCTAATGCAATATAGAAAATTCATCATTTGGGGTATATAGGTACAAGAATGCTAAAATAATATCTCAGTATACATGTTCTTAATGCATGTCATTGACTACTGAATGTGTGCTCACAAAGTTTCACAGCTAGAATGTGCAACAATAATAATTATTTTGGGGACTTATCTCATGTCCCAAAACAAATACATTTCTGCTGGGCAAGCAAAACTATAAAACATTTTCCCTTAGCAGCTCATGGCTGTCAATCAACATAATAATAATACATGGTAAACATTTCTATGTAACAAGCATAGTAGATAAGAAGGTTTTCTTTGCAGTACCTGCCATGTCTCTCAAATGTTGTCCTTTTATTAAATTTCAAGCTTTTCATAGTGAACATTTTGATTGGATTATAAAACTAATGACCTGTTCAATATGAAAGCATGAAAAATATCTGCAGTAGTAATGTCCACAGACTCACTCATAATGTTTACATGGAATTTTTTTTTTGTCACAATAATAAGCATCACTACTTGGGGGGGAAACTGATACTATCAATGAATTTAAGAACAGGATGCACATTGGCATATAGCCTAAACTTGCAAAAATATTTGCTTTTATAATATTTATCTTGAATAAGATTGCCAAATGTTTATGTACGCATCTGAGTGCAGATAATACATTGTTCATTAATGCTGTCTCTTTTTTGTGTTTCAAATCCTGGAACATTAATGACAATCAAATAATTTGCATGTGCACATGTGAGCAGGTAGAATTATATGCAGACTCAAGGAAGATTACATTTTCCCACCATTCTGTCATTTTAATAACATTTAATTGGAGCTGAAGTAGTTATGATATAATGATACTACAGAAGCAAAAGCTTGTTGCTCTGTTTAAACCTATTAGCATCATCACTGATTAAAAGTCTAGGCCTCTGTCCAGATAATTAGCACTGACAATGACAATTAGAGGAATGCTGCTGCGTTAATATGCCATTGTCAAAGAGCAGTCTTTACTTATTGTCATTCTGTATTGTCATAATAGTTCGACCAGTTATGCCTCCTTCATATTGTACATATTAATGCATATTCCTGACTATTATAATCCATTTTATTAGCAAACATGTAAATGTCAACTTCTTGTCAGAATCAGCAGTCGAGTATATTTAAAATCTGTGTCATGGTGTGAAGATGTAAGTATTTGCAAAATGTAAAGCAGCTTCTAACTAGAACTGATACTTTTTGACCAAATGACTGGCACAGCCTTCCAGTTGTAATGGAGATGAAAAGAAGGCATTTAAATTATGATGGCAAGCAAAACTCAGATTAGGAGAAATCTTCTGTTTTGCAATAAAATTCTGGTTTTAGCAGAAAATCCAAAAATATACAGAACAGAAAGACAATGTAAATGTATATGATTATGCACATTTGCATTGCTTTCCCATTTGCACATCTGTCAAATGACTAGTACATGATTAAGAAATGTTACCTCATGCTGTGCTGACACATACTCCCAAGAAGTATTTCTGAAATTTTGACAGGCAACTTTTTTCCAGTTCACTATGTATATATGTCTGAGGTGCACACTTTCACTAAATCTGTTGTCCAATTCTTTGTTTTGCTTTAATCAAAACAAAACCAAATACTTGCATTTATTTATTGTAAGATGCAACAGAAATGATAATTCAAAGACAATATAAACTGATTTTCTATAATTTTTGTTGATACTGTGAAAATAATAATTTTGCATTTTGTTAAGGCCAGCAGACCTTGTAGAAATAATACTGCTTACTTGTGCAGTGATGTCAGAGTCAGGTAATTCGTGTTAATCTCTCTTTTCATCTTTACATCACAATATCACTTTATTGCTCATAAAAATGAAAGTGAATTTTACTTTATATGTAGTATGAAGGAAAACTGCAGTAATTCATTTAATTCATTTTATTTGTTGCAAACTGGGCAGTACTCTAATTTAAGCCACACTGCTCAACTCAGATGTAAACTTGGTGTGTGTGTGTGTGTGTGTGTGTGTGTGTGTGTGTGTGTGTGTGTGTGTGTGTGTGTGTGTGTGTGTTTGTGTGTGTGTGTCTGTGTGTGTGCATTTGTGTGCGTGCGTATGTGTGTGTGCGCGTGTGTGTGCGTGTGTGTGTGTGTCAAAATCCCAAAATCCCACATGTTGTCAGTGGCATAACAAGTAGCATACTCATCTTTGCCTGAAGAAGGCTGTCAGTTTTATTCCCACACCAGGTAGATTGATTATTGACACTGCAGTACAAAATAAGGAGATGCTACACTCCTGAGTATGCTGTCTTTTGGATGAGATGTTAAATCGAGGCCCCATCTGCTTGAGATGGTGGAAGGAGAGGTGGATAAAAAACTACAACAGCACCCACTGAAAAAAGTGGGTTAATTGGCTATGCTTCAAACAGCCCACATGGGCAGTTAGTCTAGTACTAATCTATGAACCCATGAACCTAAGTTCACTGATGCCCAGCCAGATTTCCCTGACTAGTATCAATACCACCTCAGTTCTACCCTGAAAAGCGACTACTAGCCTAGCAGGACTAACCTGATCAGCAAAGGATAAATAAATAAATCTTTTTTATGAGACCCAATGCTCCTAGTACTGCTGGAAATCTCTGAGCATCCTTCTTCCACATTGTGCTTGTTCTTGCCTACAAGTCCTCTTATTGTTATGACTTTGTGTCTGTTTGTAAGACAGTGTAATCACTGGGTGTATCAATTTCGATATCAGTGCTACTTTTGTCATCCTTTTATGGACAATTGTACCTGGTTTTCTCGCATCTATTTTCTGAATTTTTGGTAATTGTTCATCCTACGTGATATAAATGTCATCATTCTCTATAATCCTTTGTGCCTTATGTTGCCAATGCTTCTCATCTACTTCAATATTGTAATATTTGCACAATGCACATTGCAACAGTCTTTCCACATTATCATGCCTTTCAGTATGCAGGCCCTCTGCTATTAGTGTGTTACATCCAGGTTCCTATCATGTAGTTGAACTTTTACAAGTTCGAACCGCATATGGTCGTGACCATAAGTTTGAATTTGTAAAAGTTTGAGCGTTTCAATGGAAATCTCCATAAACAGAGGTTTCCATTTTGTTCAATGGGGTGCAATCTCAAAGTTGGTATATTTAAGTAGTGGGGGGTATGGGGGGCACAGCTTAAAACGGTTTATTTTATTTTCCGTTGTTTTTTTTTTTTTTATCCATAGTCAAAGTTTTGTAACTTCGAGCATAATGGTTCGAACATTACTTGGTCGAAGTTATAAGACTTCGACTATGTGATATAGACCCATTACATCCAGCAACAAGATGTGCGACTATTTCAAGTTCTGTTTTACAGAACCTGCATTTGTCTGTTTCTCTCGTATGTTCAATGGACTTTGTAAACCATCGTCTACATAGTCCACTATCCTGAGCCAACAATATTAACCTTTCATCTTTTGGTTTAAATTCACCTCTCCTTAACCACTTCTGCATCAGATCTTGATAGAGATTTATTTATTTATTTAACATTTGTTTACCAGGATTGTCCAACTTGGAACAAGCCAATTTTCAGTGCAGGCCCAGGAAAAAATGGTCCAGATGCATGTCTTTGTAAGGTGGATTACATGGGAAGGGACGGTGTTAGCATTTTGGGTGCCCCCAGTAAATGTTGTGTTGAGGGCCCCCTAGGCACTTTACATCTAAGTATCACCTTGTCATTTCCACCCCTCCTAAGCAGCCTTTTAGTTTATGCTGCAAACTTTTAAGAGTAGTACGCATAGACTGACTTGTAGCTTCATTGCTCTTACATTACAACAGGCCTATGTACCACACAATGTTGATGTTCACATCTGCTGGTATCTAGTTGAAGAATGACATATCACAACAACTCTGTGTACAGGGCTGGACTTAGCTGAAGTGGTACCCTAGGAACTGTCCACTGTTTCAGCCCTCCCCATATTCTCCCATGCTCCCTCTGCTTCCTGCTATTTTGGTCTCATCCTATGCACATTACTTTTTCACTTTACTAACATTTTCACTTACTCTTCAGCTTTTTCAAGATCTGCTTATTGCTTGATGTGGAACATTTTTTTTCCTTGGACTCTGCTACATGATGGAATTCATTTCTTTGTAATTGTTTAGCTACTCATTTTGTGAACGAAATGGCGTCTGTTTTCTAAGTATCTGTAACAAGAAAACATGCACTGTGACTTTCTGAGAGGAAGGTAGGCAATAGAAAACGGTTTCTATGTGTGAGACAGGAAAACCAGACGATACCAAACCTTCAAAGAAATAACAATGAAACACTAACCATGAGTTAATAAATTAGTTAGTTGTGGAGGACAGCATTAAAATAGTTTCCAAATATACCAGCTGATGTAACAATCCATGATGACTTGTCCTACCTGCATTCATAAGTTAGATGTTCATTTCACACTTCACAACTTCCATACCTCACACTCTAATAGCACTATTCACAAACTCTTCACTCTTCCCCCTAACTGTATATACCCTGTATTTTATATTACCATCATTCTGTACTTTATTACCACCTTATTTTTCATTCTCCATTTTTCCTTCTTTAAAATCTTCATATCTGTTCCACATTTGGTTATGAAGCCCCTCTTTGCCCTATTCCCATTACTTATCTTTACTATTTCTTCTGTTGCCTTTACTGCTTCCAGAATTCATTATTTCATGGTCCATTTTTTCAACCCATATGCCACCTGCACTATTTTATTTTCATTCCTCTACATAGGTAAACAGCTCTAAAAATTGCCAAACTTACCAGACAACAACTTTCACCCACAGAGGAAGTCTTCTTGCCAAGTAGTTTTCCCTATATACTGACAGTGTTTCTCAGGGTTTTAAGAGAAATGTGAACTTAAAAAAGTGTGTAATATACAGTCACTTTTTTCTCTACAACAGCGATGCTTTTTTCCATAGAAGTCACCTGTTCTATGATGCCAGTTAGACATAAACATGAATTTCATCTACTGGTGGGACATAACCGCTTAAGCTCACTAACCATTTTTGTTATCCAAGAATTGTTCCTTTCTCCATGGTTTATTATTTGCTTGTTTATTCCTTCCTCCTGGTTTAGCTTATTCTTGGCTTTTTACTTTTTCTATGGACAATGATCCCCAAAGGAGTGCCCATTCTTAGGGGATAATGAATCATGCAGGAGAGTGAATGAGTCCTAACGCCACAGCCAGAAGGTTTCTTTGCCCAAAAGCTTTCCTTGCATTATGTTTCTATAATGTCCACGCAAGATGACATTGTTGCACTTAAGAAATGTGCAGTGCTAGAAAAAGAATGCTGATTTTGTAATTGCATGATATGAAGTGCAGATATTTTATATATATATATATATATATATATATATATATATATATATATATATATGTATATATATATATATATATATATATATATATGTGTGTGTGTGTGTGTGTGTATTTATATATATATAAAACAACAAATACCTTTACTCCTCAAAATAAGTCTTCAAAGTGAAACCAACTGGTTTATAGGCAGCTGGTGCCAGAGTGTGGTGTCACACTGCAGGACGGTCATTGACCTATATATGTAGATATTTACTTGATGATGGAAAGTGCAGGGGGGCTTGACAGGCTTCAAATGAAAAGCCCTATAACATTTTGATAAGAACAAAATCTGTGTATGCTTCCAGATACACACCACTAAAACATATATGAGTAATGTGGGCCCCTTTCAGTATATATAACTGTTTTTCATAGCGTGTTCTCTTTATTAGCTAATACAGGATCTTTGCTGAAGACCACTGATTTCTGCTACAAAGAAACAGAACCACTGCAGCCTGTATATAATGTAAAAAAGTATCTTCAATAAATAAATGAATGAATGAATGAATGAATGACTATATATATATATATATATATATATATATATATATATATATATATATATATATATATATATATGGGTCCCATTCAAAATCCTGAAAGCTCAAAATCCTGAATCTCAAAATCCCGAACACAAAAAAATCAAGCTCAAAATCCTGAAAACACAAAATCCTGAAACTCAAAATCCTGAAAACACAAATAATGCTAATATGCCAATACAAAGACACTAATATCTACCGACTGACCTTAACCCTAACCCTAACCCTAAGGTCCGTCACTATTGCACACTCACCTGACCCCCGCCCTAACCCTAACTCACTTAAACCGCCCCTAACCCTAATTTTTGTCACTATTGCATACATGCCTAACCTGCGCCCTAACCCTAACTCACTTAAACCGCATATATATATATATATATATATATATAAAATTGAAGTTCCCCAGTTTACCCAGTCACCTTACTTAAATATGCTAACGCTATGGTAGCATAAGCATAGCTACAGAGAAATGGCAATATTGCAATAATGAAAAAACTATTACTGTTCCCTATCTGCATCATTCCACTTCAGAAAACACAGTAGTCAAACTATACTTATTGTTAAAAAAGCATTGAAAATTACATTCCATGCTTCTGTACCCCCATTCTGACAAATTTATTCACAAAGTCAACACAGATCACCAACAACGAATAACAAAATTCTTCAAGTCAAAGGAATAATAGCAATAACTGCTAGTATGCGTATTTGATGTCAGTGATCTGTTGATTAACGGCTCAACACAACTGACTCCATTCAAATAAGTTGATCCTGATAATGCAGATCACTGTACAGCGCCATGAGTAAATCCTACATAATTAACACAAATCAACTGATTTCATTAGATACTAAACACCTTGCTCTGAAAAAATTGCTCATGGTCTATGAATCATTTAGAAAGGATCTCATCAAGAAATACAATTTCACATCACAAATGATCAACTGCCTGTATGCCAACAGTGTTTTCACAAAGGGGGATCAACTGGCTCAGTTCTATAAATTAATTTGCTGCAAGTATTGTTTCTTTATATAATTAAAGTAGCAGTCTCTGTACAAATAGCTGATATATTATGTCAAACCTGGTATAAATGTATGGAGCACTTTTGAAAGGTCTAACTTTTCTTTGTTAATGTTACATTTTGTAAGTCCTAAAGAGCCAGAAAGGGTGTTAGTGCCTTGTGTAGTTTCTGTAAGAGAAAATAAATCAACTTGTCTGTTTCTGCTTTAAGTGAATACCAGAAAGGGAGCTATGGCCCATATTTGATTTTAAATTTACAGACACAAATCCCACATTTGTTTTAACCTAATACTAGAAGAATTACTTTCTGCATTAACCATACATAACATTTTCTTACATCATTTCAAAAATCCACAGTAGAGTTACATGTCTAAAAAAAAAAAAAACAATAAAAAACAACTCACTTTCCTGACTGCTGCAGCAAATCAAGTCCTGTGAGTCACTGCAGTAGACCTGACTGAGTGCAGCTTACAAGCAAGTTAAATAAAAACAGTTTGCGTCTGCGTGGTGGTATCACACAGCCATGTGGATGTTAACAAGGTACCTTGCCGAGCAACGAATGGAGAGTGCAGAGAAACTCACAGCTGCTGCATGGGGACTCTCATTCACAGGGAGATAATCGGGGGCTCCCCGCGGCCATGGGGTCGGCGGGTGCCTAATGCCAGCTATGTACATGGGACATGAGGTTGTTTCAGGAGTTTTCTGTACTTGCAACTATATTTATGTCTTTTCACATTTCTTGCCGTCTCATCTGATCCTTCTCATTCTATTCATTCTTTTGATTTTGGCACATTCTTTGGTACTTGATTTTTGTCTGCTTCTGGTTTGATTTCCATTCCCACTTGACTTGCTTCTGCTAAACTAAGCAGGGAAGTCATCTTAGACTTATTTTCCTCATGTTTTAAAACTTTCACTATGTTTGGATCTGGTGATGTCAGCGGATGTGTATGCAGTCCTATGATTGCAGAACTATATATGCAGTCAAGTTCAAGGATTCCCCTACCTCCTTCAGAAAGAGGAATATATAATCCTGGTATACAGTAATTTTTTTATTTATCATTTTCCATGTTTTCCTATCCAACTGATCCAATGCCTTTTGGGGCCAAGCAATCACCCTAAAACTGTATGTTAGAACAAGAAGAACAAATTGGTTTATAGCTTAGTTTTTTCCTAGATGTCAGGGCTGTTTTCACTATTAATTTTAATCTAATAAAATATTCTTTACTGAGTTTTGTTTGTATTACTTCCTGTTTTATTGTCGATCCATCATCAGTTCCCAAATAATTATACACTTCCTCCTCCTCAAGTTCCTTTATATCACATTTCTGTCTCAGACTGATATTTTATTGGTGTTGCAGCTTTCCTGCTCCAAATGTTGCATTTGCTCATTTATCAAGACCAATTGGCATTCTTACATCATCTGAAAACAGTTTAACCACTTGTAGTTGTGCTTTCAACTCCCCTTGTGATGAACTATACAGATTTAAATCATTCACAAAAATAAGGTGAGAAGTTTTTGCACTTGGTTGTTTTCTGGGAGACACATTGTAGCCATGACCTAATCTGTTAAGTAGACAACTTAATGGGTTAAGGGCAAGACAAAAGTGCAGCAGTGACAAAGAGTCACCCTGGAATACCCCCCCCCTTTGAATTTTTATTATGCCTTTGCTACAAACTGTTTCATGGTTACAGTAATGTAATTGATCAATGCAATGTATTTTATACATCCATAGACACTCCTTTATCCATGAATGTGGGATGATGTCAAATGCTTTTTTGCAATTTGTCCATGCCATACTTAAGATTCTAACTCCTTTTTACAATTCTCCATTATTAATTTATTTAACAACAAATTATCCTTTGTTCAATATGATTCTCTTTGTTACCCTTTTTTCCTGTTGCTGTGATTGAGTTTTCTTCTAAATGACTATAAACTCTGTTGGCATCAATTCCAGCATATTATTTATGCATAGTAAGAATTCAAGTTATCGGTCTATAGTTTTTAGGTTAGCTTGCAGGTTCACTCTTAAGGAGGAGTATAATTTTTCCTGTTTTTAATCAGGTCACTGTCTCCTTGGGATGCATATATAAGTAGTTCTTCCTCAGGGCTGAACCCCCTTGTGAAGATGTTAATATGTTTAGCCAAAAGACAGATACTACATCTGCACCTGGAGTTTTCCAAGTAGGATATTTTCTTAATTTTATTTCAGTCTCTCTGGCTGTTACTTCATCCCATTTCTTATCCCATACATTTGAACTTCTTACTGTTTATTTTACTTCTTCTATCCATTCAGCATTTTTGTTATATTTCACATGGTCTTCATAGATATTTCTCCCAAATGTGCTTCTATTGCTTTTGCTTTGTTTCCCACTTTTCTATGAAACCTTTTTGGGTCATCAGTGAATTGCTTTTTTTGCACTTTTCCTTTATGTTTATCTGCATATCTTCTATGTTTTTCTGCTTGTGCTGATGCCTTATTATTTGCAATAGTATATGATACATGCTGGTCTGTTCTGATACTGCACATTCATTTTATCACAGCTATCTTTCTAAGTATTTTCATTGATCTGTTCCATCTTCTATACTGTTCTAACAAAGCTGGATCCAGCAGTAGACATGGGCTGGGAGAGCCCCTACTGGTTGTGAGAGACCCGCTGGCTGGGGTGATGCTTCAACAAAAAATAAAAAATTTCATGACTTCTTTAAGAATACCCACTGCATGCATCAATGCATGTACCTGTTGTTGCTTTCTTCTTCTTTTTCTGCAAAGATGTTCATTCATGCTGCCTGCTTCCTCTGTCCATGGAATAATGGATGGTATAGCAAGAATATTCCATCTAAGGTGTAAGGTTGGTTAATTTTCTCAGGCTCACAACCTGTACCTTGGTTACAAGAGGAAAGAGCTGAATCCTCTACAATAACTACAGACTACTAAAAAAATACAAGTTTCAGTGCATTTTCAAGGAAATGAGTTTCAGTGCATTTTTAAGGAATTGTAAGCTTCAGTGAATTTTCAAGGAATTGTGAGGTTTAAAAGAAGAGGAGTTTATTTTTGCTAATGCTAAGTCTGTTTTCAATGTGCACCTGTTTTGTTTAGAAAATGATCATCACTGTTTGTGCTATAAAGTTTGAAAGCAATGTTAGTAACACAGCAAGTAGCATACTTTCTTTTGATGCAGAAGGCTGTGGGTTCTAACCCCCACCCCATTTTGATGCATTGCTGATACTGTGTTGCACTTTAAGGTGATGGATGGTGCAGTTCTGAGTGTATCTTCCTTTGGTTGAGATGCCTAGCAACTATATACCTGTTGTCAGTTTGGCATCCATTCCCTATTGCAATATTTCTAGCTTATCATTTTTTTATAACTCAACTTAGGCAATTTATTCTTTAAGGGCAGCAGGCACTGAATGATGAATCTCTGAAATATAAAGTCATTTGCTAGCATAAACCTCTTCATTAGTTACAGATATTTTTAATGTGGAATTATTCTAATGAAGTTTACTCCTGCAGAGATTGTGCATATTGACTGATAGTGGTGGATTATATTGAAAGAAGTATGAGGGGACTTTTATGTTTAAAATGTCCTGAAATGGACAGCTTTGTCATTATTGGGTCATAAGTTTTATTTCATTGTTTACTTGAAAAAATGCTCAAACTACAATTTGAAATCAAACTCTAACAAGTGGTATTGTACTATACAAGGAATATAATTTAATACAATCCAGGAAGGTGAATCAAAGGTCACAAAAATGTTTGCAAGGCATCTATTATTTGAAAACAGCTGAAAGGCAAATGTAATCTGCCACTGACAAGATGTGTTTTCTTTGAATGTGTGTTTCAATGCCATTTCAATGAATGTGTGTTTGAAGTGCATCGAAGTTTACTGTTAATGCTATGTCTGTTTTCATTGTGAGACTTTATTGTTTTGTTTAGCAAGTGTCTATCAGTGTTTGTGCTATAAAACTGGAAATAACCACATTAAATTAAATCCAAATATCTATAATTATTGTAGAAGTAAAGGAGAAAATAATATGTGCACTGAGAGGTTTTGAACAGTTTTTATGGTAACTGGGGAGAAATAGCTATGTAATGGAAAACTAAAATGGTTGCAAGGGGCTGCTGTTGGTGTGTATGGGGGGCCTGATCTATTACCTTGCCTAAGGCCCCATCTGACCATTATCTGCCTCTAATGTAAACACTTTGTTTCTTCACCTTGAGTGTGTCTGTGTGTCCATGCATCCATGTGTGAAAACATAGCACAGGATTAGAAGAAACTCAGAAGGAACTACAGACAAGACTGGAGAGAATCTCAGTTATTTTTAAAATTAACAGCAGCCATCTAGTTCTAGAACAGTATAATGCAATAGAGAGTTTTGAAGTGGAAACGTTTTTGTGCTTTGTTTTTTTGTTTAGGAACACACAAAAGCGACCGAGGATATAGGAAAGCTCTGCTACACCCTTTTTCTTTCTCAACAAATGAGCCAAATGTTCAAAAAAAGCACAAAATGTTTATTCCACAAAAATACACTTGAAAGCCAGTAAGTACTTTCGTCCTGAGACACAGAACTTCATCAGACAATCCCCATAAATGAATTAGACATATTTAAACCTAATCTAAGCAATCACATGTACAAAGTGTCCTAAAAGCTACACCTTCTTAAAGTCATAAATCATATACATATAAAAAACATTTAAGAATCAATAACACATTAAAATTACATAAAATAAGACATTAAAACATCATAAATACATAAATAAATAATCACTATAAATATAAATGCATGTATATATAATATACTAATAGATAATGTAATAATAATACATATTGAATAATGTATATGAATCTGGACCTAAATACCAACTCAATGTGCAATATGCAGATCAATAAATAACTACATAAATAAAGGTTATTAAAAAATAGGGAAATATAAGCTTAGATATTATCTCATTAATGCTTTAAGTCTTAAAAGGGAACTAATAGAAATACTTTTGTTCAATCCTGGCCAGCTGCAAGCATCCAAAAGGAGCTGCCAGTAAAGTTCCCTTTTCTCAAATAATAATGACCAGGCACCCCTTCTTATTTCAGTACAAATATTATCTATTACAAAAAATTTAAAGGAGTGCCCCTCATTCTCCATTACGTTTGCTTAAAGCATTAGTTTCCTTTTTCTTTCAAATTTCATACAGGTGTTCATAAATTCGATTTTTTAATGTTCTGGCTGTTTTGCCAGCATAATAGCAACCACATACCTCACACGTTGCACAATATATTACTCTCTCTGAGTTGCAGTTATATTTACATTTGATTTTTAGATTAAAATTATTAATTTGAAACACCCCTCCTTCCTTTATATGTTTACAGAAATGGCAGATACCACACTTCCTCATATATGCAACATTCTTATTATCTAAGCCATGGTATCTTTCAAATGAACTCTTAAAATTTCTACCTCTCCTAAAAACCATTGTAAGGCTCAGGTCTAAAAATTGTCTCAAACTCTTTTCCTGCCTCAAAATAGTCCATTTTTTCTTCAGAATATTTTTATGTCCATAGTGTCAACTGTAAAACTAGTTATAAAGGATGTATTATAGTTTTTAATGGTAATATCATTCACTGTAGACAATTCATTAATCACAATTGCATCCTGTATTTGAGATTCAGATAACAGAAGTAAATAAAAAGTCCTTTCTCTTTTATTAACTACCTCTATTACAATGTCATTAACAAATTTCACTGGATAACCTCTTCTTAGGAACATATATTTTTTAGGCAGTCACACTGGTCTAAAAAATCATCCATGTTAGAGACCATCCATGCTGCATGGACCAGCTGCCCCTTCACTATGACTTTCTTTTGTTTTTGGGGATGGGTACTAGTGTAGTGTAGTAGTGAATCAGAATGCGTTTCCTTTCGATATATCCTAGATTAAAATTTACCATTTCTGTAGTCTTTAATTAATAAAATATCTAAATATGAAATCTCGTGTAAATTAAGATTATGGGTGAATCTCAAAAACTGTGTGGTAGAATACATAAATGCCATAAACTCTGATTTTTTTCAGATGGTCCATCCCACAACACAAACATACCATCCAAAAATTGACTTGAATGTATTTGAATTGAATGGATGCATAGAGCACTGAGGAAACCTGATTCTAACTCAACAAATACTGTACCTAGATCCATAGTTATAAAATGTATTTCATTTCTGGACAAGGAAATAATATTACAATCTGCTTGGAGAAAATCACCCTTAAAATACAATCAAAGCCTGATAAGGTTTGACAATGATTATTCTTCCAGAATACTAGAACAAAGGAAAACGTCTGGCCAAAAATAAAACTGTTGAAACAAAACAACATTAAAGCACAGCTGGCCTTTCCAGCCAAGATAAAAATATATTTTGCCAATGAGATGAAAAACATTAATGACTTAGAAGAAGCTACTATATTCATCAAAAACAACAAAATAGTGTATATCCCAGAAGAAATGGAATGGATGTCCCCCAATCTTAAAAGAATAAAAGAAACAAATCCTTGGACTGATGCTAGAAAGAAGAAACAATAAACTGATTCCAAGATAGCTGTCCCCCAAAAAAAAAAATAACTCTTACAACTACATCTCTCAAAGTATCATCTGATATGGTACATCCCTTGTCATGTGTTTTTATTTTTTTTAAAAAAGGAGTATTTCTTAAACAACTGAGAAACAGTAATGATTTATTCAAAATGTTCAAAGAGTCCAATAATTCTTCACAAACAAAGGTAGGGCAAGAAGGGTTACTATTTACATTATATATAAGCCAAATTCTTATTGTTTATCTTATTGTTTTACAAAATTGTTCTTGTACTTCTTTGTTTCTCTTATCTTGTATACCAGTTTTTTATTGTTATCTAAACCATGTATGTACTCTGTTAACTTCCTTGGAGCTTTTCTCCCCAGGACTCCACTGAAAATGAGCACTTTGTGTTCAGTTGGATTTATCCTGGTAAAATAATGTTAAAATAAAATAATAATAATAACAAAGCAACATATAATACAAAACAAAAGTTTGTATTCCCCTACTTGAACTCAGTGAATACTTATTTTGTTCATTTTTCATTGATTTTACTTATAATAATTTAAGTAATTAATTAACTAATTCAACAAGGTACCATTCATCAGAGTTCAGACTCCAATGTAACAAACCAACATCATATATAATAGCAGTAACAGCAGAGTGTTTTGAAAATAAATGCTGTCATGGAGACTAATGCCTTCTTCAGTTAAAGTATGATTTAGAAATGTCATGTATATACTGGTTAAATAATAGTAGCAAGCTCTTAGTACAAATGTTATCATTATTCTGTCTAAATATAGTTAATATCAATTATGGCAGATATCACAGCTACGAGTGCTGTTTGTCCAATCCTGATAGGGTGTGCATGGATGCAGCTGTGTTTGGCAGGTAGTACAAATGTCATTATTATTCTGTCTAAACATAGTTAATATCAATTATGGCAGGTATCATAGCTTTGAGTGCTGTTTGATCAATCCTGATATGATGCGCGTGGATGCAGCCATGTCTGGCAGTTAGTACAAATGTCATTATTATTCTCTCTAAGCATAGTTATTATCAGTTATGGCAGGTATCATAGCTTTGAGTGCTGTTTGATTAAGCCTGACATGGTGTGTGTGGATGCAGCTGTGTCTGGCATCTGTTGTATGTTGCCATTTTCGTCTCTGGGAAGCTGTAGGTTGTGGTTTGTGATTGAGGCTTACTGATGCTTTTGTATTAGGAAGAGGCATTTGGTGTTTTAGCCTGGATCCAGGGTAAGGGGATGGATAAAACTGTGATTTGGAATATTTTGGCAGAGTATAGTTTGTTTATACATCTGCTGAGTGAGAGGTGGGAAGGTTGGAAAAATGCGTTATCTCTTGTTGTGGTGGCTTGTTGGGACGTTTTTTTTTTTTTATCTGTTTGCTCTCCATTCATTTCCTGGCAGCTGCCTCACTGAAAGGGAGGGAATTTAGGCTTGAAGTTGCAGTGAAGTGAAGCTTTGTTTCAGGTGCATTTTGAGCCTCTAATATGCAGTACGTAGACACACTAACAGAAACAGGTGCTCCCAGGTTGCCATGGTAACAGAGACAGAGTGAGGATAATGCTTAATGGCTCTGAGGATCCTCTGAGATGATTCATGCCAATGAAGTTTTTGGTTAAAAAAAAAAAAATATATATATATATATATATATATATATATATATATATATATATATATATAAATTAAAAGGGCTGTTTTAAACCACATGTACACATATTGATGGTCTCCCAACACTTCGTTTAGCTCATTAAGTTGATTCTTGATAAAAATGTAAATAAATAAATAAGCGCAATTTTATATTTAAATTGTATTTTGGTCCAAACGCATTAAGGAATTACATAAGAGTGGAAGTTTGAGTTATTGTGAAAGACTAAGAGCACTTGGTCTTGTGCAGTACCCTTTGCAGTGTTCTGGGAGGTGAGCTTGTTCGGACGTGTTGAGCATATGGAGATAGCAGATTCTAGGGGTGTTTGGGGTTGCCATGAAGTGCTAGAGAGGCATTGGATTTCCTTCATGGAAATATCTGTGGGAATGGAAGGTGTGTTGAGTGGTTCACTAGTAGAGTGGCCACTGCATGGAATAGGCTGGTAAAATGGAACAGGACAAATAATGGTTTGGATATTTTAAGAGCAGCCTGGAAACATACCCCATGAACTAGTGAATGGTATTCTGGCAAAACTGGATGGGCATTGCTGCTCGTGCTTGAAGTACTGATATGTGTGTATGTAAGGATGAAAATATACTTATAACAAATAAGAAACTAGAAGGGTCTCATAATTTAAAGTCTATGGACTCTATAAACATGCTAGGAAGGAGCTAATAATAAGAATAAGCATTACAGCTTGTGGTCTCTCAAATAACTAAACAACAGCCAAAAAAAAAAAAACACATACAATAGTTATGTAATGTATGATTTTAGTAAATCTAAACATAAAATATATAATTGTCATATAAGATGAAGCAGTCTGCTGAATTTAGATATTAAAGACAGGATTTAATAACATGGGCTTGTGTATAATAACACTACTGTCTTAACGTGTCATAAATGACATACACTACCTTGAACATCAAGGGGAAGCATGATGATTTTCTTATATAAGGAAATATGCATAACAAGTCATGTAATTACTTTAACTTGAATTGTAGTTTTTTCTAACCCATCTTGACCATATATAATACTTAAGCTGTTACCAAGGTAACTAATGTTTTATACATGACATCAAACTGACAAAGTTGTCCAAGGGAAACAATAGAAGCCTGCACTATGAATGTCACAGAATGTAACAATCATGTTCTGAACAAATAGTGTTAAATTGAAAATAATCACTCTGTTTAACCTTTGCTGATTATACAAAATAGAATGATGCCATTTAAATCTAAAAACTTTCAGTATATGCCATAAAATGGCAATTTATGAATATGGAAAGGGAACTTGTAATCATTACTCACAATAAGTGAATTTGTTGTTTTGAACCTATAATTTCACTCATTTTATAAAAAGAAATGACAGATATAAAAATCCTTATTTGTAGGAAATGGAGGGAAGATGGATGCAGTCATAATTAAAATGCACTAACTTTCATCAATGTTCACATAAAACAAACTTGATGCTTTAATTAAGTTTAATTAATTTAGCAACAAACAAAGTTATTACTTAAATGCTGGCAAACAATGAAATATAACTTCTGATATATCCAGTAAAATACATTGTATTATAAACATCAGGTATAAATATTATTACCATCTATTTATATTAAGTAATAAGTTTTGAAAGACTTCATCGAGAAGGGTGAATATGTTAAATAACTGTGTGCTATAATCTTTTACTGATGTTTATATATGATACATCCTACTTTACTATGATTTAATTATTTGTCATCTATATTTCATGTAAATATTAACTGTTTATACAATAAGTAGACATTTATATTGTATTAGAATTCTGTCTAATCCACAATAGTACTATATCTGTTCAAAATAATATGAATATGGCTTATTCCTATTACAAATATTCTCCATATGATAATTCAATTTATGGAGCTCCGATGTTCTGGATTGTCAAGGTATGAGTGATAGTCTGATGAGCTTTGGTTTATCCATTAGATTAGGAATGATTTTCATTATATGGCTAGTGCGGATCTTAGTTTTGTTAACATTTATTCATTTAAATTTGTTATTTCACAAAACCATGTTTAGCATGCCTGACCAAAATATTACTTTATTAGTAAAAACGCAAAGTATAAAACTGATAATTTCCTTTAAAAGCTCAAACATATACTTTACAGTTAACAGAAGAAAATGTTTAATAGTCACAATAAAACAAAAAATACATAGTCTAAATAACCTAAGATGGATTTAACTTTATTTTCTTTAAATACCAGTGGCTTTAAACAATCGTAGCAAGAGATCAAATCTACTGAAATATTTAAAACTGAACAAAGCACAAATTGTCTTCCTTTAAGAAACTCATTTCCAAACAAATGACAATTACTAATGGAGTCATAAGGAATATATAATATTGGTGCAATCCACTTATAATCAAAGACAAAAGGGGTAACAATTTTATGGAAAACAAATGTGATTAACCCAGAAATCATTTATAACTATGAAGATAAAGAAGGCCTTATGGCATTAGTAATAGTTACATATAATAACAGAATATGGACCCTAGCCAATCTATACTGGTTCCCAGGCATTAGAACAGGAACTGTTAAAAAACACTTGGATTTCATTTCCAGTAATTATAAAAGCAACTTAATATTACGAAGAGATTTTAACTGTTTATTTGATATTTCTGAAACTACAAATAAAAGACCACTGCATACATCTGCTGTATCAAAAGCTTTAAACAAGTTTGTAGAATCATTTCATCTTGTAGATTCTTTCAAATTTAAAGAAGATAAATCTTTGTTGTTTTCCCATCAAGATCACAGATTTGGTAGCCAAACTAGAATATATAAGATATTTGCTGCCCATGACTTACACTCTAAAATCATGAATTTCTCAATCACCCCTGCCCCTTTTCAGACCACAATTCATTGATACTAAAACTTCAAAATGGGTACAAACCATTAATCTTTAACTCCAGAATTCCAGCATATATTACTAAAATTAAAGAGTTCAAACCCTGGTTATTATCTGAATTACAGTTTTTGTTACATATTAATTACACCACAGATATAAATAAAATAATGATATGGGACTCATTAAAAGCTTGCATATATGATAAAACCCTAACTTGGTATAAAAAAAAACAGAGAATGGAATTCTGAATTATTAGATCTACAATCCAAACTTTTGCCAGTAAAAGCTGAAAAAATCAAAATCATTTGGAGATAAAAAAGAAAGTAGAAGTATTAAACAATAAATGCAATGCAATTCTAACACATAAAACTAGTTTAGCTTTAGAAAAACTAAAAATTAATACCTTGGCCACTTCTCCAAAATATATACATAATTTATCCACAAGAATCAAAATACAATTAAAAGCTGATAACATTAAAAGTATCTTCTACGAAAAGAAAGAGAAAAATGTCTCTGATATAGGTGACATTCTTGATGACTATAGAAATCACTATATGGAATATATCCAAAAAGAAAATATATATATCCATCAATTAAATCTAGATGAAAATGGTTCTAAGAAACATTAAAACTAGATCTGCAAGCACCCATATCCTACAAATCAATTACAGATACAATAAAAGAGGGTAGAAATAAAAACCTCTAGGTATATATGGCATACTTATGGAAATACATAAACTTTTTCATTCAAAGATACTATCCCTCTTCCACAAAACTCTATTAGAAATTCACTCACAAGCTTTAACACCACCCTCTTGGAAATATTCCTTAATCACACCAATCCTAAAGGAAAACAAATCCCCAAACATATGTACCTCATATAGACCTATATCATTATTAAATAATGACTATAAGATATGCATGACAATATTAACTAACAGAATGAAAATACTGCTATCCAAAACAATAAATAATGATTAGACTAGATTTATATATCATAGGCACACATGACAATATTAAATGGATCATTTCTCTTATAGATTATGTTAATAAAGAAAATAAAGAAGCACACATAATTGGCTTAAATATAGAGAAATCCTTTGATTCCCTACATTGGGACTATTCATTTAAAATCCTAATGCTATTTGAATTTCCTGCATCCTTTGTTCATCTCCTAAATAATATATACACAAATAATTTAGTGTATGTCAAGTTAGGCCCTTTTACCTCTGAATCTATACATATGCATAGGGCACTAAAGAAGGATGTCCAATGTCACCGATTCTATTTGCTCTGACTAGTGAAATATTGGCAGATTCAATTTGTAACAATATAAAAATCAAATGAATAGATGTTTATGAACAATACAATTTTAAAGTAATGCTATTTACTGATGACATATCACTAACATTATCTAGTACAAAAGAGACATTAGAAGAATTAGATATATTAATTGACATATTTCACATGACTTTAGGACTCCATTTCAATAAACCAAAATCAAATGTTTTTATTTTTAAATAAAAAAAAAAAACTGCAGACTAAGGGGGATCACATCATAGGGAAACAAGAATCTACATTAAAATATATAGGAATTGAGGTATGCTAGTATAACAATGAATTAGTCTAAAAAAACTGCAATAATACAATTAAAATCTCTTTGGAAAATGGAACAAAATAATATTAACATTTGAAGATAGGCTACAGTTAACAAAAAAGGTTTTACTGCCCAAGATCCTATATATAGTATTGGCAATACAACTGTTACCAGAAAGGGATATACTTAAATAAATCCATGCTTAATACAATTGTTATAGTTTCCCAAAAGAAACAGAATAGCTTTAATACATCATATCAGACCATGGAACCAGGGAGGATTTAACTTTCCTGATATAGAATCATATATAAAAGCATCAATATCTAAAACAATCTCAGATTGGATAAGTCCAAATTGCTCTGCAAAATGGAAAGAATTACCAACTGTAATATCAATAAATGCATTTGACTTACAATTTTTTTTAAATAACAGATAAAAACAATTTGCCGTGGCACATAGTATGTATTAGCATGCAATATAACATAACTAAACCCACTAAAACTCGTATGATTAATTATTACATTGACTCATTTAAGAAAATTATTAATGCAAATATAGATTTAAAAATCTTGGTTTGATCTTTTAACACCATTTATAGTCACAAAGAACTTTTCACATAAAATATATAGAGAAATGATTAATTCCTGGGAACAGAAAAGATTTGTTTGTTGGTTCCAATGTATCAAAGAACTAAAAGTTTTAGATATGCAAGTAATAAAAACAACATACAAAATTCCACAACAGGACTGGCTAACTTTACAAAGTATTCTGTCATATTTGTAAGATTTAAGTAGAATAATTAACAATTCTTCATTTAAAGAAATACCTAAATTTATGAAATACATATATTAAATCATATATATATATATATATATATATAATGACTTTGACATGGGAAACAGTATTTCAACATTTTGCAAAATATTGGTAAACTGTAAAAGAACACCCAAAACCTCATATTGGAACTATATAACAAAATGACATGGAATACAGTTAACTGAAGATATTAAAACAAATATCTTATTATCGATTTAAAATATACATCCTTTACACAAGACTGGAAAGTTTTTAATTGGAAATGCTTGCAAAGAGCATTCTTAACCCCAGCCGGAATCAGTAAAATTAGTTATTCTATAAAGGGAATATGTTGGAGATGTGAGCAAGTACACAATACAGATTGGAAACACATTTTCTTTGATTGTGTTAAAATTAAGCCATTTTGGAATGGTATTAATAATCTACAAGCTTTATTTAATGAATCATTTTATTGAACTAAAGCTCTTGTATTATTAAATGTGAATGAAGGTCCTCATTTGAATAGGTCAAACGTATCTAGTATGGACTATACTTGCAATTACAAGGAAGTGTATAACAAGAAGTGTATCCCTCACTGGTAAGATCAGACCATAAACTAATATCACTGGATATTCACATCCTGACCCCACCCCCTGCCCAGAAACCCACAGTGAAAAACTTCTCTAGAGCAAATTTCACACTCCTCAAAACCGAGGTGGAATCCTTCAAAGCCCCCCGGGCCTGTGGAAAATACGGCCCAGACCACAGAATCCTTTATAAACGTATTCTATGAACACCTTCAGGAATGCATGGATCATGCAATCCCAAATAAAACCAAGACCCAATCCTCCAAAGGCAGGCGTCCTGTCTGGTGGACCCCAGCCATAAACAAACTATACAATAGAAGGACAAAGCTACTACATGATACAGCAAAATCCCAAAAAGGGAAGGCATCTCTGATCAGTATTAGCAAAAAAACTACGGGCACTCATAAAATCGTCTAAGGCCAGCTTTGAGAGAAAAATTGCACAGGACACTAAGGAGAATCACAAGGCTTTCTTTAGTTATGTTAGGAACCTGGGTGGGAATTCCCAGATATGCTCAGAATTAGTCCAAAATGACAAAAAATACACTGAACCCACAGACATTGCCAACATCCTAGCTGACAGGTTCAGCACAAACTTCTCCCCCCTCCCCACCAAAAAGGCAAATATCTATCCCAGCAGAGTGCTGCCCCCCTGATATCTCAGATGCTCAGGTAAGAGCCGCCCTCTCCAAAGCAAAAAACACAGAATCAATGGGACCAGATGGTGTCCTGGGCTGTGTCCTACATGAACTCCAAGAAGAGCTAAACCCAAACATAAAACTACTGTTCAATCTCAGTCTTACTACAGGATATGTACCAAAGAGTGGCGTACAGCAACAGTGGTCCCTCTCCACAAAGCTGGTGCCTCAACGGATCCTGGAAACTATCACCTCATAAGCCTGACTAGCTTGGTCTGCAAAGCTATGGAAAGGATCATTATGGACCTCATAAATAAAGATATTGGGGACCTACAGACACTGGATCCTACCCAGTTTGGCTTTGTTAAGGGCAGGTCCTGCCTCTTAAACCTGGTCGATTTCTTTGAAACAGTCACCATGGCCATTGACAAGGGGAAGGTGGTCCACACAGCCTACCTGGACCTCGCAAAAGCCTCTGATACAATACCCCACTCGGGCATTATAGATAAGCTCACCAGCTTAAATATAAACCCCTATGTCACTAGATGGGTTGCAAACTGGCTCAAGGACAGAACCCACATGGTTAGAATTGCTGGAGCCATGTCAGACTCCAAACCAGTTACAAGTGGCATCCCACAAGGCTCAGTCCTGTGACCTCTCTTGTTCAGTATATATTTCTCGGAGGTACAGGCCAACACGGAAGGACTGTGGCTGACCAAGTTTGCAGATGACTGCAAACTAGGCACCATAATCGACTCTCCAGCTGACACAAGCATCATACAAAAGGGCCTCATAGAAACAGACAACTGGTGCCAGAGCTATGGCCTCAAGCTAAATGCCAAAAAGTGTATAGTCATCCCCTCTGGCAAAAACAAAGTGCCCACAAATTACCACATAGGTGGTAATCCATTAAGTATGGAAGAAGTAATTAGGGACCTGGGGACCCAAGTTGATAGCAATCTCTCATTTGAAAACCACGTGGCCAAAGTGGTTAGAAAAACATTTTATATAGCCCACCTAATCATGAAGGGATTCACATCTAGATCAGGGGAGGTCATCGTGCCTCTTTACTCATCCCTCATCAGGCCCATAATTGAGTACAATGCCCTTTTGGGATGTACCTTACCAGACACCTGCAGCAACTGGAAAGACCCCAAAAGTACCTCACCAAGAGGATCAAAGGGCTCAAACAGATGCCATATGCTGCCCGGTTAAAGAAACTCCAGCTCTACTCAGTGGCATACCGCCTGCTCAGAGGCGATCTGTGCCTGACGTATAAAGCCATGTCCAACCCGGAATTAATGGACATGCTGCACCTCAGAAAATTCAAATCCCATCGAGCTACATGCTCGAGAGACTTGAACCTCAGCACTGAAATAAATAGGACATGCTGGAGGGACAGATTCATAACACAGAGGCTCCCTTCACTCTGGAATAAAATCCCAGTCCAGGTTAGGCAGAGTCCGTCATTGACTCTTTTCAAGAGGAATCTTGATGAGTGGATGGGAGATCGTAGGTTTACCCTGGGTATCACTTCTGTGTCAGTGTTAGACAGAGGCACAGTATACTAACCTCGAAAAAGGGCATAGCAAAATTAATTTAAAATAGGTGGTGAAAGCCAAACACACTCTGGCTAGGCTTATAAATGCCCTAGGGCAGATAGCTTAGTACGAACCTATGAACCTATGAACCTAAGAAGATGGAATACAAACACAATACCAACTTTGGAAGACTTCTGCAGTCTACTAAAGACCATGCATTACTGGAAATTAAAATTAAAGAACTAAGAATTTATCCAAAGCCATTTATCAACAACCCTTGGTGAAAAGTCTTATCATTGATTGACACTATACAATAATTGATCAGAAACTCTGATAATGGATTGAACATACTTATAAAGTAACTGTATACATTAAGATCTGTTATAGTGTCAGGCTAAAGTAAATAGTACACACAGTTATTTAAGATGTTATGTATAAATACTATGGAATTCATTCAAATGTATTTGAAAAATAAAAAAAATTTTGAGAAAAAAAAAGTTTTAGAGATACCTGTGAAAGTGGCTGCTGTCAAGCTATGTATATTTAGAGCTGTAGCCCCGGTTCATCTAGCACTCAGCACCAAGTCTAAAACTGTCAACCTTTCAGTGCAAGGAGAAAAAAAAAGGTCTTCTGCTATAAAAACTGTTGCAACTTACACCATGCATAAGCATAATGTACAGAAAAGAGTGCACTACCAACCAATTGGCTTCTGCTAATTGTGCTGCCCATCAACCCCCCTCCCATACACACACACACCTTGTTATACACCTACCAGCATTCATGAAAGTGTAGATTACATGCTCAGAGTGAGCAAATCAACTTTTATTCTCTGAACTTTTCTAAAACCATGCTGATGATTAGTGAAAAGAATGTATGATTCCTTCTGCTCTTGCAGTTAAGAAGCATTGCCTTTTGTAGTGTTTTGGCAAGGGGTGATAAAAATCCAATAAATCAAAAGGAGTCCAAAGTAGTACTGGATGCATTTTTGCAAACTGGGGTGATGCTGGCTATTATCCAGAGGTCTGGAACCATTTCAGTAGTGAAAGCCATATTAATGATGCGTTCAAATGGAATAGCAATAAAAGCATCATAGGCCTTGATAAATTGTGTGAGGGGGAGGGGCATTTAACCTAGCTCTTCCGTAGCTGAGGACATTCTTCAGCTATTTGTCAATGCTAGATAGGGTAATTATTACACTGAAAGTCATTTTAAAATTCTAAAATGGACTTGGCAGAATATATTTTCCTTGAGAAAGTGGAAGTTCAAGAGGAAGGAAAATGATATTATAAAGTGTTCAGCAAATGCTCTCATGACTGGTTGAACATTCACTATACATGCATTGGGATGAGCAGTAGAATACCTACTGGAGAAGTTGTTTATTTCTTTCCAGAAAGCCTTGATATTTCTGATAGTGTGTCATGATGCCTTGTTACCTTTGAAGCTTAATTTTATTTGCTAAACATCTGCATTCCATTGTAAGAGAAGAGTAATGCTCATGCCAGCTCTTTTGGTATAATGGGGATAAAGCCTAGAATATAATGCAGGTAACTCATGCTTGATTAGTGAATCAGTGCCTGTTTGAGCTGATGGAAAGAGGGAGAGGAGTTCAGGGTATGGGTCCGCTCACCTTTCTTGGGAGGGAGTAGTGGAGCATTTGTCCAGGACACACAAAGTACAACAATTTGCCCAGTGAAGACTATTGGAATTTTCATACTGTGCTCATCCTAGGAAGTGGGGTCTTTTGCAAGTGTATGTCACATTTTCATGTGACAGTCCTGTGCTATCCCACATTGTGCATCCTCCTGGGGAATGTTCATTGGACATGTGGGAGGGTGAGGGGTAGGGACCTAATCTCAAAAAATACTGATGGCTACCTTAATGACAGCTATTCTTCTTTACCTGTCACCTGGATGAAGGGGAAAGAATGGGCCAGTTGGTTAAAAAAAGTGTTGATGGTTGATGGGCAGCATGTGACAAAACATTTTTTTAAAATGTAATGCTCATAGTCTCAGGAAGATCAGTGTGTTAGTAAATGGTCCCATCCACCTTACAGACTGAGAGCACTTTCTTCCATTCTAGGGATAGCCATGTAGTTGGGTTGTCTTTATCTCTTCTGTTTTTTTTGGCTAGGTAGTACTTACTATGTGATTGAAGGAGAATGCACTGTTTTACTAGCCTCATCCCACCTCTGAACCTGCCCTCAGGAATGCAATTCAGACATTACTGGTTCAGCATGCTAGCAACAACTCTTAATGATAAAATCATAAAAATGAGTGGATTCATTCATAAATGGTAGCCTAAGGCAAGTTTTTTTTTAACTGGTCAGTGGACCTACTCATACTAATCTCTTTTAGTAGACCACTGTTATGCAAACCAGCCTACCAAGTGCTCCACTCTGACAGTGTTGCAGTCTTCCTGTTGTAATGCTGGGAACCAGTCCCTGCTTGCTACCTCACTCCAATTAAATGATTCATTCTGCTATTTTAGAGTATGATAAGTTACTGTACTGAAGGAGTATACGATAGCTTTAGCAAAAAACATGGACCAAAGTTTGCAGAAAAGTGATAGAAAATATATTTCCATAGTCAAAGCCAGCTTTTACATATCAGCTGGGAGAAAGAGACCCAGGGAGTATAAAATGAAGAGAATCTAGGATCTCTCTCACTCTCTCTATATGTGCATATAAATATATATATATATATATATATATATATATATATATATATATATATATATATATATATCTGGGGTACCTTCTAT
Source organism: Protopterus annectens (assembly GCF_019279795.1). NCBI lineage: Eukaryota > Metazoa > Chordata > Ceratodontiformes > Protopteridae > Protopterus > Protopterus annectens. The sequence goes on along the minus strand of NC_056733.1, from coordinate 1,234,366,718 downwards.
GCGGAGTTTGCATGTCCTCCCTGCATTCATGGGGGGGTGTGGATTTCCTCCAGCTACTCCAGTTTCCCTCACAATGCAATGACATGCATCTGGAGCATTTCTCCCCGGGCCTCCGCTGAAAATAGGCTCTGTCCTATTAGGACTTTCCCGGTCAGCAAAATGATAAATATATACATATATATATATATATATATATATATATATATATGTATACACACACATAAATCTGAATTAGCTGACCCTAAAATTGCAGTATGGAATAATGACCTACATTAGAAGCAAATAGAGACTATTAGATAGCTATGAAGCACTGTGTTGGTGAGTCATGAAAAAATATCAAGTGACTTTACCCAATCAAATAATAACTGCACCAGAAATATCCCACATAATTAAAGGAGGGGACATCTTGTCAATCATTCTTTCACTTTAGGAGAATATCATCAGAATACTGAAAAGTCCCATATAGCTGGATGACAAAAAAATGTTTTCAACCTCCCTTCCTAACAATAGCAAGGACCATAATTTCTAAAAGATTAGTACAGATTTTCAATATAATGTTTACTATAAGGACACTGCACCTGTTTTAAACATTCCTTAATGCAGCCCATAGACAATGGCAGATAACCTGACCAATCCATATGATTTCAGTCCTTTTGCCAACATTTTCTTTATTTGAAAATTTTGGGTAGAATTCATAGTCATATGCTGTACAAGGATACAAGGAGAATCTGCAAACAGAGACATTTCTCCAATATTTTACTGCTTCACGTGCAAACCACAGGCTTTGGACTTCATATGTGGTAGCTTATGAAAAACTGCCTACACAAACTGTTTAGCACTTTAACTGTGTATGTTTAAATAAAGTGTAACTTACTGAAGTTAGTTTGTACTTGTGGCCTTATACTAATATACAATTTCAGGGAGAATCTACAATTACCTTGGTGCAATGGCAATGGCAAATGGATAAATCCACTATTCTAAAAGCCTTATGCTGTAGGTGCCCAATGATGGACACAAGTTTATGTCATTTACATGAATGGAAAGGAGATTGAACTGAAAATTGTAAAAAGGGAAAGACAAGGCAAGGGGAACACAATAGGGTGACAAAAGAGGATAGTGTTGGAGGACATGGCAAAGGAGGGTGCATTCATTTTCTTGGGGGGGGGGTCACCCTTTTTCCTGAAATATAAATGGGAAGAGAGGGAAGGACACAGGGAAACAATGTAAGGACAGCATTTGGGGAAAAGATAAGGGTTTATGATAACAATAAACAAACAAAAAAAAAAAACAACAACAAAATGCAGACAAGCCAGATAAGGATGTGTGATTACACAATAGGCAGGGTTCATAAAGGGAAGAAAGACAGATGAACAACTGGTGATGTTGGAGGTTGAGGGACAGTTCCCAGTGGGTGGGTAAGATGCAGTAGCTCCGCAATACAAAATAAAGTATTTTACTCACATTTATAGTAAGAAAGTCAACTACTATTTTTTTTAAAAAAATTGTGTGTGTGTGTGTGTATATATATATATATATATATATATATATATATATATATATATATATATATATATATATATATATATATATATATATATATATATATATATATATACATACACGTATCTATATCAATCTGTGTGTGTTGTGTGTGCCTTTTTCTCTCTCTTTTTCTCTCTCTCTCTCTCTTTATATATAGATATATATATATATATATATATATGTATGTGTGTGTGTGTGTGTGTGTGTGTGTGTGTGTGTGTGTATATATATATATATATATATATATATATATATATATATATATACATACATATATAGATATATATGGGTTTACTTGATATAAATGAAAACTCACTTACCTGACACACTAAATGCCGAGACGAAATTGCAAAAACCTCTGTTCAATGAATGCTCAGATCACTGAACAGGAACTCCAGGAAGCGTACCACTTGGCCATCATGGTAAACCCTGCCCCTTCCTCCACTGTAGTGCTATCTCGGAGTTGGTATATTTAGCTAGGGGGTGTGAGGCCAAAGACCCCAACATGGGTGTGTTTGATTTGCTTCAGTTTTTTTTTTTTTTTGTGGAACTGAGCAAGTGGCTCATTTCCTGGAGTTCGTGTTCAGTGATCAGAGCGATTGTTGAATAATGATTTTAGAAATGTCGTTTCAACATTTATTGTTTCGGGTAAGTGGGTTTTCGATTATATCAAGTATATATATATATATATATATATATATATATATATATATATATATATATATATATATATATAGTGTGTGTGTGTGTGTGTGTGTGTGTGTGTGTAGGGGAAATAAAATAAATTACTATGGACAGTTGTTATTTCTATTTTATGATAATCTGATATCTGAGTCAATAAATTTGGCTTTAGTTCCTGGATAAGGAAGCTGTCCGTGAATTAAAGTGATTGAGTCTATTGTTATTTGCTTGAGAATTAGTGTATATTTGTGTTAAGCCAGCTGGTACACTTTACTGTTTTTCTTTTTAAACACAATCAGATGTCATCACAGTCAATACAGTGGATATAATAGATGGCTATGCGGTAGTCTGTGATAAAAAAATGACTGGGTGTGTATATGCATGACTGTGATCACAGCATTTCCAGTAAAAGTTGGCCATAATTTGCTTCACTTTACATCACAGACACCTGCACTGCACACAATAAATAGCTATATGTGGTAGTCATGAGCAGGATGTATGTGATAGCAACTGATTACTGGCACAGTGGTGAAACAGTCAGTTTGCAATCTAACAGTGCTTACTTTGGTTCAGTTTTTGGCAATGATTTCTTCAGTCCATAGCCTATATGTATTTCCTGTCTCTGTGTTAGATTTAACCAATTTCTATGTTTTTCTTCTCCCAGACCCTCAGCAGTATAATATATGCCTCAGGCTATTTCTGTTTTTACTTTTATCTCAATCTGATACCACAGTGGTACACTGAAAATCATTATCTTTTTTGGAGGGGAAAGAAGGCAGACAGACACTATTCCTAGTAAGGATTTAAACATCCTTGCAAGTATCTGTCTTGTCAGTGTACTGGGGAAGTACTATGTTGTTAGCTTTGAACATTAGGCTTCATAGGTTCATAGGACCCAGGGTCTTTAAAAGTCTAGCCGTGTAATAGCCTAACTGACCTTAATTAGATAGTCATTGGTAGCAGATTGATTCTATAATTTTCACCAAATGTCCCCCTATCTATGGGGGACATAGGTGCTACACCTGGGGTGACTTTATGATCGCCCATCTAATTTTGAAGGTTGCACTTAAATATGGTTATTGAGAAGATCTGCTTCATAAGGAGTGTGAGTTTATTCCAGAGGAGTAGCAATCTCTGGAAGATATATCTGTCTCTCCAACATATTTTGTTAATGTCACAGGCTAGGATGAAATCCCTGGAGTGAATGAGTCTTGTCCCATTTTATTTGTGGATGTGTAGAATTTTTCCTTAAAAGGAAGACTGAATTTCTTTCCTTATTCATGATTTCTTGTCCAGGCCATCACTTGACCAAATGGTTATAAAAAAATATCTGTGATGTACCTTATAACATCTAGATCCATAAGACTTTGACTAAGCCCCCAACCTTTGCAACTTAATTAATCCCCCAGACTTATTACTGTGGAGTTTTTGGTCAGTTAGTGTGTTTTAAAAGATCGGGGAAAGTTAGATGGTAAAACAAAATGTGAAAAAACAAGAAAGAAGTAATCTGCCTGGGTGCTGTAGGCCAAGATTGTCACTGAGAGGTACAAGGTTAGAAAAAATTCTAGGGAAGGGTATAGATTAAGTGCTATATAGCACTACATCAGAAATTTCTAGCATGCAATGACCCATTCAGATGATTTCTCTATATAGCATTTTATATTGTTTTATAATTTTAAACTATAAAAATGTGTTTTCGGTCCACATATAAGTATTGCATTAGATGACAGTGAATTTACTGACGTTCAGAAGGAGGGGAACTGTAATAATGATGATTAGTAAATGAAAGGACTGTGCAAAAACTGCAACATAAAATACATTAATGATTGCAGTCTTCACATACTTTCAAGTTGAGGAATTGTTTTTCTTCAGTGGTGAGCTACATACCCTGATATGCAAATTTTAAACCTGGAATTACAGACGTAGGTCCGAGCACTGCAAGAAATGAAGATGGCTGCTTATAAGGCCACTTAAAATGGGGATTTTTTTCGGAAGTCACATTAAAATGCATGAAATGCATCCATGTTTTTCAGATGTACTGCAGAAGACTATATAGTAATATTATTATGTTAAACAAAATAAATTGCATTTTCTCAATGATATTATAACTACAATTTTGAAAAACTTTTCAGTAACAGTAATGTGATGATTTATTTCCAGTAGCCTTTATGCAATTATAACAATGAATACAGGCATACTAGAAAACATTGGGCAAGATGTGTGATTCTAAAGGAAAAGCATTTAAGGTGGTTTGAATAAATTAATAATCAGGGATTTTTATTCTTAAAAATAAGCTGCCAAGTTTCTGGCTGGTAAACTGTTTTGCATGTTAGTATTTCACACAGATTTGTTTTCAGAAATATAACTAACACTATTTAAACCTTTTAATAAACAGTGTTCCCTGAGTACTGTTTGAACTACAAATAAGACAGATCAGTAGCACATGAAATCTAGCTGTCGGAATAAGTTCTGACCATCAGAAGACTGCATAAAGATGAAATGAAAAAATATTCAATGAGTGCTTTTCATTCCCTGAATTGCCTAGATTTGTGTCATATTTGGCACATAAATTAAGACTCCTATTTGGGATTCTCATGAAACAAGAAGTTCTTAACAATGTTGGTAGTACATGGCAGCCTTGCTTCATACATTTGTGTGCCGGAATTATATAATGCACCTGTCTATGAAGCAGGGTTATAAATGCACTTAACAATTCTTGACCCAGAATAAAGGGATCACTCAGCTGCATAGACTGAAACAACGCTATTACAGAATACTGAATTTTGTTACTGTCCTTCCTAGTAGGGCACACCACTCACTACATCAAAACCCTGGATTAGATGGATTTCCCCAATTACCAGAAATATACCCAACTAAAATTTGGCCACTTTATTTTCTACCAGTACTCTCTGTTCAATTGGTACTCTCCCACAAGAGAGCTATATTACCAAGACAATCTTCTTGCCTATCTAGACGGCTCTCATAACTTACATGTTGGTGTGCTCTACTCATATAATGTGGCCAGACTCTGGAACCTGACTCCTCTTTCTCTCAAATAAACTGAGAAGACTTATATTAAAAAAAAACATGCCCAAACACCCAGTTTCTTAAAATGTGGCTATAACATTGTTCTACCCTACCTGACTAGTCCTTTCTACAACATCATCCTTTACTCACATGTACATGAAATTCTGCTATTACAAGTCCCTATTTAAGCACGACCTAGAACTCATTTTAAATGTATCCCATATATTGTGAAGTTCCTCTTTAGTATATGTATCATATTAATGCTAATGGATCTTTTCTCACCTATGTATAGCTGAATTAGTTTTACTATGTATAACCTTACTATGTATAACCTTACATATTCAAGTATTGTAGTCTGTGAAAACTGACAGCATTTCCTTTGATATATGCTGTAATTTCTTTTGGAATGCCATCACTGTTGTTTTAAAATATTTTCTATTTTCTCAAATGTCTGTTAATAATGATAAATTATTTTGGAGCCTTTCTCCACTTGAAATGGTTCTTGTATGGCCCAGTCAGACTTTTGCTTAAACAAATGGAAATAAATAAATAAATGACATTTGACTTTGTACAGTATTGTTGTGCTAATAGACTAAGAGAAAATGCATATTAGAATAACAACGGCAACATAAGATGCACAAGGCCATAAAGAACATGTTCTCAGAAACCAGGATGATAAAAATGCATAAACATGCATACAGAGATATAAACATGGAATGCAAAGTCAACAGGTAGATGTTCTCTGGATTTTTGACTCTGGGTAAACTACAGATGCTCTTTGAATGTTTTCTTATACCATATAATAAAATGATACATCAACTCAAGCACTGCTTTTTTTTGACAACTGATCATTTTTAGAGTTTTTTTTCTGCACTATAACTTGTGAGGACTTTTTAAAAAATAATTTACTTTGTGAATGATGCAGTTGGACTTGATGGAACTTTATTTCTTCAGGTGCTTTCCTTTCCTGAGTAAAATGACACTAACCTTGTTGTTGTCTCTCTGAAAATAAAACAGGATACACTTCTGCAGTTCATTCATTTCTCTTTAATATCCCAACAATTAACTGGCGAAATGAAGTGAGCTTAAATGTAGAGAAGTCAAAGAAATCAGTACATTAATCCACTATCGCAGTGCAGATCAAAAGCATAAATTTTCAAGTGTACAGCCTGTCTTATAATCCATTCCTCACTGCCATATGTTATTATTCATAACTGACTATATGGTTCTTTGCTGACAATATGTTGTCTTTGCTCTTTAATTTCTTATTTACATTTTCCATAACTTATTAATATTGCCTAGATGTTTTGCAACCAGTGGGGGAAATGGAGCACATTCTGTGTCATGCCTCCAGTACTAATATGCAGGGCAAGTTGGCATTACATTGTTTCCACTGTAGTAGTACCCTCCTCATGATCTTATAAAACAATAAATGAATAATGTGTCTAAAATAAACAAGGCTAGAACTTGTAACTTAGTTGCATTTAGGAGACCAGTTAGTCTCACATAAAACAATATGGAACTTAAAGATGAGTTACTTATTTTACATTTACTTACCAGCAGCTGTTTACATACTGCATTATGAAACATGTATTTTGGTTATGCTTATAACTGAATAAAGCGATACAATATTTTTATTAATTACATAGTTGTATCTAGTAAGGAAGTAAGCAATAAATGGAGTTTAGTCAGCAGCATGACATCAGAAGGATGTTGTTGTTGTGTCTTTCAGCTTTTCCTGGTTAGGGGTCGCCACAGCGGAACTCCGGTCCATTAATGATTGGCAGTATATTTTTATGTGCCGAGTTGCCAGCTCTGACGCACAAATTTCAACAAAGGTACGCCCATTCACGCATGTCTCCACACAGAAGACACTCTAGCTGAGAATCGAACAGGACAACGTCTTACTGTGAGGCAACAACGCTACCACAGCACCACCACTGCTAGCATGACATGACATCAGAAGGATATCAAACTTTAAAAATGAGAACAGAATTGTAATGGCAACATGTGACAGTATGAAGTATTAAAAAGAACACAGGGAAGTGAAAGCTATGCTGATTCACAAGTTCTGAATAAAAATAATAACTGAGGACAATGAATGGGAAAACTAAGTGCTAGGAAAAGGTAAGGTGTTCACAGAATATATCATAGGAAAGGGTTAGATTGCTTTGCAGCAGTGGTGGTGGGTAAAAGTAGAGTTTCAGAAACATTTTACTGTTTAGATGATAGAAAATCATATTCTGTCCTAAATCGGCAATCCCCCATGATTTTGGTACACATCATCTTATGTTTGGGTATACTTTCATTTATGTGTCAAAGAAGAGATTGATAGAAAGACATACATGTAAAAAGTTACAAAAAAATAAAACATATTTGACTTGAGTCGTATTGTGTGTCAAAACTATAAAGCGTAAGTTAGGAATAAATCTTGCCAATGAGACATTTGATTGAGATCCAAAACCTGTTTGCTTGAATAATGACATCAAAGATGTCACAAGCCTACTTTTTTTAGTACTACCATTTATCTGACCTCCCTTGAGCTTAGAGGCTTGAACACGTTTAAACTATTTTTCTAGTACAGATGTAGAAATACAAGTGGAATGTGCTTTGGCAGGATGCCAAACAATTAAAATCTCAAAAAAAGAGTAAGTAAAAGTTATTTAAATGTGTTTCTGTGTAAAATGTTCAAACCTCATCAAAATAGAAACAATGAATAAATTATTTTTTAACAAAATTGATTTTTATTTTCCCCAAGGTTGTTTCTTAGCAGTCTCAAAGTCACATACAATTTATAGTTCTATGAATATGAGACAACTTCCCCACTAAGCTGTCAGTATAATTCAGCCTCATACTGGAGAGAACTCCCCTGCTGTTTTGGGTGAGACATTCCCTATCACCTTTTACTTGCAGTCCAGAATAGCATTAGGTTACTTAACTAAGATCTGCCATAGGCTTAGTAATTAGTTTTTTTTTTCTCTTTAAGATTCTCTGAGGGATTAACCTTCCCTGTCGTACTGATGTATGTATTAATGATAGGAATGGCATGCCCACTGGCTGATGTATTCATTTTAAAGCTTAGAAGTTTGTGCTGTGGGCTGATCTGTTGCTAGCTTCCAAATGAAGTTAACAGCTTTTCTGTTTCATTATTACATATTTCTTTGCTGGATGCTCCTTAGCTAAAATCTAAAGTAAATTTAATAATTCATTTTTGTTTCCCCTTACAGTTCTTTGATGGATTAATCTTCCTTGACAGATTATGATATATGTATTACTGATAGGGAAGGTGCCAATGGTCAGAAAAGTAATGCAAATATAGCCAGCAGCTAATGTAATAATTAAAGTCTTGACGTTTCTCCTGTGGGTTGAAATGTAACCAACTTTCAAATTGCCTTACCTTTCACCATTTCACTATAACATATTTATTAGTTGATGACGTTTGTGTGCAAAATAGTCTCCTGCGATGACAGAATAAGTATTTTATTAATTACTCCTGCAGAGAAAGAATTCTTTTTTTTGACTGTTTATTCTGTGGGCATCCTTTAGAATGTATTGCATTATATGGTTTCCTATAATTATAGTTTTATTAGTCTTTATTATTGCTGGATAGTTATAGGGAAGCATTTGCCCTAGTCTAAAACATAAATAAATAGCCACATAGATAGAAAATTGCATATGTGCATGCATACTTATTCCACATATGTAGATGGAACAATACACATTACAGACTTGTGGTAAAGAGTTTTTAGCACTAATTTCCCAAGTTTGTAAATAATCTTGGGGAAACTGGAGGGTCATCAAAGCAAACAGTGAATAAATGTACACTATGTTCTATCACTATTTTGTGTATAGTGATTACATATTTGCACTGGAACAGCTCCAAGCTATGGTTATGAAACGAAAGAAATTGAAAGCCAGGTCTTCAGCATAGCCAAGACTGTCCTGACATATGTAACAGTTGGAATGGCCACAAAGGTTCCTTACTAAGAGAATCCAGGGTATAAACATAATGTCCTTTGTGGATCTCCTTAAAGCCCTGTCACTATATATTCTGTCTCCTACAGGTTAATGAGAGGCGATCTATGTCTAACATACAAGGCATTCTCAGATCCAGCATTGATGGACGTTTTGCACATTCACAAAATGAACAGCATCAAAACTACTAGATTCAAGTATTTAAATTTTGCTTGTGACATAAATAAGACATGTTGGGAAGACAGATATGTGTCTTAGAAGATCCTCATACTCTGGAACAGGCTCCCCATTTATGTGAAGCAGAGTCCGTTCCTAACCCTATTTAAGTGTAACCTTGGCCAATGAATGATGAAATGGAAACTCACTCTGGGTCTGGTCCTCATGTCTCTGATAGACAGAGGCAAGCAGTAATACCCAAACTAACATCCCTGCCCAATATAAGCTCTAGAAATGTCCTAGCTAAATTACCCCCCAATAAACTCCAGTGATACATTGGGACACAACTGGGTTGGATTGCATGGTTAGATGTATAAAGGCCCCGATGGCCAGTAGCCTAATATATAACAATGCACCTATGAACCTATGATAAACGAGTCCTAAATATACATGTTGGCAAATGCACGCACAAGAGTATGATGATGTGTTTACCTTTGTAGCTCCAGGTCCTGGGATGCCAGCAGTTTGGTTGTTGGTTAATATCAATGGAACAGGTGTGTAATGTAGAGCCAACATATATGCAAACATGTCTATATTTATATCTATATCTATAGCTATACATTTATTTATCTCTATCTAACTCAATGTATCAAGCTCTCTCTGTCTCTGTATATGTCTGTCTTCTGTCTCTCTCTCTCTGTGTATATATATATATATATATATATATATATATATATATATATATATATATATATATTTATATATATATATATATATATATATATATATATATATATATATATATATGTGCATATACAGTAGCCTTTAAGTTTTCTGCTGCCTGCATGTCTTGATTGATATATAGAAGAATGACATTAAGCCTCCTGCTGCTTATACATGGCCTGAGATGGCATTTACAAGATGATGTGTAGTTAATGGGAAATACAGGGTATTAATAAGACATACTGGGAAAAAAAGCTTTCTGCTGCTAACACATGAGCTATGTGAATGAAACTGCCTTAAACATAAGAGATTATATTGCCCTCTGCTACTTATTCATGTTCTCAGTTAGTTTATAAAAAAGAGTGAGTTGTTGACTGGAAATATATATATATTTTTGCCCCCAAGACAGGCAGTTGAATCAAGGTAATCAATATAGAGCTTCTGTTGTAAGAATGTAAGATGGACACCAAGGAGTTTCAGAACAGATCCTAGACTGTTGATGTCAAAAATGCTTAGAGAAGTACTTCCTCAAGGCAGCTGTACATAAGAGAGGACAATTCTGGGAAGCTGTCATTTTGTTACCAGAATCTATCATAATAGAGAGAACAGTCATATTAACATAGCAACAGTTTAGTGGTGTGTTAAGAAAAGGTGTAGGCAGCATTTACACCCTCAGCAGTCATACAAAACATTCAAAAGCTGTTTGACATACATCTGGATTTGAGCCTTGAGAATATTCCAAGAAAAATATACAGGCTTGAGCATTATCTAAACACACCACATAGCACCAGAAGATTAACCTAGCTTTACATAATTAAGCCAGTACTACAAAAGGCAACAAAATAATACAGCTGAAGGCAAGAACTCACAAGATTTTGCCATAAGTTGTATACTTCTACATAGCCCCAGTCGTAGTTGGTTATCAGTGCCAGACATTAAGCAAATGCAGAGGAAGAATACAAAGGACACAAAAGGGAGAAGATACATATAAAAGGACAGCGGAGGCAGGCACCAAATAGTTTATGAAAGAAACAGGAAAATGTTGGCCCATTCCAATATGTAGGCAACAGCAACACATAAAATAGTGTACTAAAACAGTAACAGTTAGATAATACCTGGATTAGAACCTTTGAAAGTAGGAACTCCTACTTCACACATTTTAAATCATACAGTTGAAGCACAGTGACATCTTACTGAAGTAGAAGGGGTGAACAGAGAGATAGAGACAGATGGAGAGAGGAATAGTAGCAATCTTTGTTTGTAGGAGATGTAGGGCCATCTGCATGGCATGTTACTCTCACTTATTTTCTCATTATTAAGCTGTCATGTTCTGTACAATAAAGTGCTTGTTATAGGGAGCAAGAAGGGGTAGGGGAGTACAACCAGCATTAAGCCATGAGCAAGATAAGGGTGCCTTACTATGTCTTCCTGTTGGTGTTGGATTACTTTTGCAAATGATGTCTTGCTGCACTATTCTAATGGTAAGTTAATGAAATGTAAATGGAGAGAAATGCAAACATTTGCTGTTAACTATATGACAGGAACTTAAAGTGTCACAAAATAATAATTTGACCTATACCTGTAATCAAACCCTTGACACTATGCAAAAAAAAAATTGTCTACAGGCAGATGAATTATCTTAACACAACACATGTAAATTTCATTACATCCAGTAGCCTAAGAACTGTTACAGTAACTGTTTCACAGTAGTGCATTTAGTCTGCCCTTACTCTTTATTTCCATACTGCAGCAGATTTAAGCTCATTTGCACAAATGTAACCAGGCTACTGCAGCCAAAATTAAAATCTTCAGCTTTTTCCATAAGACACTGAATGGCATTCACCACCACTCAGCAATGGCGCATGATGACAAACAGTACAAATGCTGATGACAAAATCTGAAGGCTTTTTGATGGGCCATTTCTGACAATGTGTGTTGTGTGTGATTATATTTTTGACCAGATTAAACAAGTGAAAAAGGGGTTGATATGACAGTGGAGAAAATGCAGAGGCTAGGATGCAGGGGAAAGAATGCATGAATTTACAGGAGAGTGGTAGGAGAGCAAAATGGCTGTCCACTTCTTTCTAACATAAAGGTAGAATTGTACAAATAATTTTATGACTTTGGAGAGTCACCAGACCAGCGATAGGTTCCAACAACAGAATAATGTTATGCAGTCATTTGGACCAAGCCAAGCATGTCAAAATGATACATAAATCAAGTGGAGAGCTATGTATGGGGTGTAATTATTTTTGTGGGATAGGTGTCCATCTTTTTTTTTAGAGACAAATGTTGGGGAAGGAGGTTGGGAATGAGATGATCAGATAGATAGGATAGGCACATACATACAGGACATACTAGATAGACAGCAATGGTAATGGACATAAAAAGTTGGGAGACACCATGATTGGGGATAGGTAAGACACCTCAGAAGTGCATCCATATCCAGATTTAAAACAAGGAAATCTAGTCTCCCTACTCAGAACTGTCATCACTGTCTCCTGTGTTAGCTTCTTGGGTCAGTGTCAGATATGACATTGTTTTGGCAATGCGGCACATGGGCTTTGAGGCCTCTCTTCACCACCCCAGTCAGCTCCTGTCAGGGGACACAATCACCACCTCCAGTACTAGTTCTCCCATAGGATACCACTGTACCAGTAGCCAAGGCAGAAGTACATAACAGAGGTGCAGCAGGTAGGGCAGGAATTGCTGAGGCACTGGTGACAGGTTGTGACTCAGATTTGTCAATGCCTGTGCTCCTTTGCTACTTGTTGTGGTGCTACTACAGCTACCTGTGGATGTATGGTGAGCTGAACCCCAGTGGTATGTCTATCTCCTTGTCAATTTTATATATGGTAAAGGGTGGGGGAGACAAAAATGACAATCAGTCACAATGGTATACTTTATAGGACAATAACTACATATCCAAATATTGATTTGTTAATGCCATGCAGCATTGAAGTTAAAATATCTTATAAATATGAGCCTGTAAAAATGACTGCTTGTGGGTATTGAACCCACACACAGTCAATGTGTTGCGCTCATTGCATAATGCAATAGCCAAGAGATACTGGAGCAGACATGTATATTTGACACAAAAGTGCAGTTATGCCTGATCAAGATGATTTACAGTGATGGAATGAGCAAACATAAATGCCCTGCAATCAGAACAGATGCATACTTGGCCTATGCATCTCTGAGGTGAGTCAGACTCTCCTGATGTTCCTCTTGGTCTTCTACAATCTCTGCTGGAGCTGTACAATAGAAAAAGAAAAAAATATACACATGAAAGTATAATGAATAACTGTACTGGCTGGCTGGCTAATTAATATCATATCCTAGATAGCTAATGGGTTATTGTACTAACACAACTGAGAGATGTTATAACTTCCTAAGGATGTCTGTCTTGTGCCTCTGCAAGTTAGTGTAGTGGTGCCAACAGTCGTCCCCAGTGTGAGGGATGACAGTTGGACTGTAGACGGCCTTGGCCAAGCTATTCCAAGCATTGGTCTTATACTGAGACACAGTATATTCTCCCTGAAATAGTCTCTAGCTGTTGCACTTCATGAGTAGTGCCAGAAAAATCCTGGACTCCTCAAAACCCTACCTCTGTGCTCTAAATGGAATGCCATCTCTACCATTGCCAGACATACTGTATGCAGCAAGCCAGTATAATGGTGGTCTGAACTAGTACTAATTCAGATCTCATGTGTAACACCTTGACTGCAAAGACACACAGCCTTGACAACTGCATTTGAAGTATTGGAAGCACAGTAATGACTTGCCAGACACACTGGCAATGAACACATTACAAAGCACAGAAGATGTTAAAAATGGCATTGAGATTTGGCCATGAGTGATGCTCAAACTACTGAGACATGTTTCAGTGTTAAATCCTGATATGCTTTATGGTGTTGATTATAATCACATATTTTTGGAGGATAAATTATATTACTTGCGACATATTGGCATATTTGGAGTGAGAAACTGGTAAGATTGAATAATAACACCTGGGAATCAAACTCAAGGGACAAAAAATGGTAAAATGTTAAACTTTGATGATTAACTGTCATTGCCACAAGATAACTTATTAATTAGCATAGTAATTATAAGTATAATAATTTAAAACTGGTTGTACCCATACTTAAGAGATGTCTATATGTGATTTTACTTAATCATGAGACTGCATTTCTTCATGAAAGATATTGCTTGTGTCTGTAAATACACCTCAGATATATGCAGTTGCATGACCTGAGTAAGACATGGTGGGTTAGGTAACATACATACGTCATAACAAATAATTACACCAAAAATAATGTGCACATCATATATATATATATATATATATATATATATATATATATATACACATATATAAATATATATATATATATATATATATATATATATATATATATATATATACACACACACACACATATATATATATATATATATATATATATATATATATACACACATTATTTATTTAATATCATATAAGTGTCATATTTTACACAATTTACAGCATTATATTGTGCTTCTGTGGCAAGCAATAATGGCAGATTTCTTGCAATAAACAGCTATAATGATGATGTGCATTTACTGAAGCATTCTTGAGTAAAATGTGATAACCAATGCCTTTCTGAGCCTCTTTGTAAAAGTATCTGTACCTGTTAGTCTTTCAAAGTAACATAAATGTTCACGGACATGGATGTCCTTGGTATATTTCTGCTGTACCTTTTCCAGTTTACTCGTGTTTGCTTTTCTTATAAGGTGTCTCTATTGTTATTCCATATTCAAGTTTCAGACTAATGCAATTAACAAACAATGACTTCATCACTGCTAATTTCCTAGACTTTATAAATCGTTTTACACAATGTGTATTATACGTGGACATACTCATTGTGGTGAGTAATTTATTTTACATGCTTGTCTGAAACATTTGACAGTAACCATAAACAGTTGACAAATTATTTCTATATTTGCAAATTGCAGTCCATCACCCCGTGACTGGTTTAAATTCTTTAGCTCTTTCAGTCTGACCCACATGAAACTTCTGTAACTTTCTTGTCAAAAATCTTATCCCTATTCATCCTGGATGTTTTGATAAAATTCACACAGGGACCAGCTCACAATTTGAATCTGCTTTATAATTCAGCAGAGACTAAGGAATGACTGTTCTTCATGCATATGCTCTTTGCCATTGTACTGGTACATAGGCTCACTTTTGCTGTATGCTGTGAAAATGTGATCAGTGACACTATGGCAAGTTATAGAATTGCACAGTGTTTGCTTATATAATCAAGATTAATCTAGCTACAGCACAGAAGAAACCATTTTTTCTCACGTCAGACTTTCACTCTACACAGTTATGTTGGCAGTGGAAAGAGCCTGCATGAAACCCAATTTATAAGGTACTGTAATGGTTTTAAGGTAGTGAAATCACTACATCCTATAATTGCATCAGTTGATGGGTGGATGTGACTGGTATTCTTGGAGAAAAGGTTTGATCTCCTTTGGAGTTTATTTTTTGGGGCTCTTGGCATTTTTTGTAACTCTGTTGCCACAAAATGTTTCTGCCTACCATAACCACCATCAGTTGCCTGAGTTTTTGTTTTTGTTTGTTTTTCTGTCCCACCAGCCATTAGGTTCTTGGTGGGATGAAGGGCTGGTTGAAGTTGTGACCATAATTTAACCAAGTCAGAGATTATTGAACCTTGACTCTATTTTCCTTGGTGGCTTGATGTGGCTAATGCCAATATGGTGCCTCATAAAACAGTCCACTGATTCATTTACACTCCCATTTGACTATAATATTATATGCTTTTTGGCCGAGAAAATGTATCAGTTATAACCCATTTCTAGCAGGTGTCAATATTCCAACAAATGTGGCCATCTTTCATCCCTCTAGAATGGGGTAGCCAAAGTTAGCTAGTCTGCCCTTCTTCTCCCCATGGTTTCTGGAGCTAGCAGATGCTGCATTCTTCACAACCACAACCCCCCCCCGCACACACACACACACACACAATCTTTGGTTACTCATTCCATTCTTAGATTTCAGTGCTGGAATCTTTGAGATTTGTTCTTTTTTATTGCCCTCTTAATATCTCCTTATTATTTTTAGATTTTCTTTTTAATATTCCTGGCATTGGTTAAGCCTCCAGAGATCATAATTGAAGCTGCTTACCCAGTTTTCACTTCCTAAGTCATTTTCACTGGCTCTGCATTCTATGTTCTCAGATTGTCATGCCTCAATATTTTGTTCTCATTGTGCCATAAAAATACAAGATGAGAGTCCCAAGAACTAAAACATTATGGATTAAAACAAACCAAGTTAGACATAGCATGGGGTGTAGAGAAGTCTAATATTTGAGCAGATGTAGATACGCTGTTTTAGCAAACCTTTAAAGGAGAATATAATTTATTAAACTGAAGTTCAATAGCTTGGTGGTGCTGCGGTAGCGTTGTCGCCTCACAGTAAGACATTGTCCTGTTCGATTCTCAGCTAGAGCGTCTTCTGTGTGGAGACATGCGTGAATGGGCATACCTTCATTGAAGGTTGTGCATCAGAGCTGGCAACTTGGTATGTAAAAATCTACTGCCAATCATTAGCGGACCGGAGTTCCGCTGTGGTGACCCCTAACCAGGAAAAGCCGAAAGACACAACAACAAACTGAAGTTCAGTAGCTTATCAATTAGAATAACATATAAAATGTCTTTGTCTTGTATCACAGGCATTTATATCTTGCCTTCCTTCTAATTCTTTAGTATGTTATGTTGATATCACTTTTATACTTTGTACCTTTCTTTTTTTTTTAATTTCTCCACATCTTTGGGGTTTCTAATACCAGGATGGGAAAGAACCCCATTCCTAAGTCAAAGTACAATTAAAGTTCATGAAATTAGTATTGTTTCACTTTTTGATGTCAGCCAAAAGTGCTCTTCACAGTACCCGCAATGTACCCAGTAATGACTCCTTCTGCATTTGTATGGAGTTACATGTATTGGTAACATATCTAAACATGATTGCAGACTCTTTTTATAAGACCCGTTGCTCCTACTATTAATGGAGCTATCTGGGTATCTTTCTTCCACATTGCTCTAATTTCTGCTTGCAAATCCTGATATTTTATAACTTTGTTTCTCTCTGTACACAGGACAGTGCATTCACTGGGTGTGGCGATTTCAATGATCAATGTTACTTTTGCCTTTTATTCTTGGATCACTATATCTGATTTTCTAGCATGTGTCTTTTGAACCGTTGGGAATGGATGATCCCATGTGATGTAGACTTCATCATTTTCTATGATGCTTTGTGGCTCAGGTTTCCAGTATTTTTCAGATACTTCAATGCCATAATGTTTGCACAATCCCCAGTGTAGCAGTCTCGCCACATTATTATGCCTTTCAGTATACAGTCCTTCTGCTATTAGTATGCCACAGCCAGCAACCAGGTGTGTAACTGTTTCCAATTCTGTTTTACAAAACCTACATTCGTCTGTTTCACCCACATATTCAATGGACTTGGTAAACCACCGTGTGAGTAGTCCACTATCTTGTGCCACCAATATTAACCTTTCATCTCTTGTTTTGAATTCACTTCTCCTTAACTATTCTTGCATTTGTTCCTGATCAATATGAGGTTCTTCCAGAATTTTTCTGTATTTGCAACTATATATATACATTTTCCACATTTCTTGCCTTCTCATCTGGTCCTTCACCTTATATCTGTTCTTTTGTTTTTTGGCACATTCAGTTGCTGCCTCATTTTTAACCACGTGTGGTTTGATTTCCATTCCTGCTTGATGCCGCTATGCTTCTGCTAGATTAAGCAGAGAAGTCATCTCAGATTTATTCTCCTCATGTTTCAAAACTTTCAGTACATTTGGGTCTTGTGAGGTCAGCAGATATGTGTGGAGTCCCACAATTGCAGATCTGTGCAAATAATCAGTTTCAAGGAGGCCCACCCCTCCTTTGGAATGGGGAATATATAATCTTGGTATGCACTGACTTTTATAAATCATTTGGTGAGCATGAAGCATCCTACTTGTTTTCCTGTCTAATCTATCCAACACATTTTGGGGCCAGTCAATCACTCCAAAACTATAAGTTAGAACAGGAAGATGAAATTGTTTTATAGCTTGGATTTTGTTCCTAGAGGAAAACACTGTTTTCAACATTAATTTAAGTCTTCTAAAGTATTCCTTACTAAGGTTTATTTGCATGTTCATGTTTTATTGTTCATCCTTCGTCAATTCCTAAATATTTATACACTTCCTCTTGCTCAAGTTCTTTTTGTATCATATTCTTGTCCCAAACTGATGTTTTCTTGGTGCTGCAGTTTTCCTGCTTTAAAGGTTGCTTTTGCACATTTATTAAGACCAAATGACATTCTTATATCATCTGAAAAAGTTTTGACAACTTGCAGTTGTGCTTTCAATTCCTCATCTGATGTGCTATACAGTTTCAAATCATTAACAAAGAGAAGATTAGAAGTCTTTACACGTTGTTGCTTTCTAGGAGCTAAATTGTAGCCACCTAAACTTTTAAGTAGACAGCTTAAAGGGTTAAGGGCAAGGCAGAATAGCAGCAGTGACAGACAGTCACCCTGAAATATCCCCCTTTGAATTTTTATCCCTGGAATAATAATTAGTCCTTTATCATGGCTTAATTGCAAAGTGCTCTGCCACTGTTTCATGGTCACTATAATGTAGTTGATCAGTGTAGGGTGCATCTTATACATTTTAAGCACTCTTTTATCCATGAATATGGGATATTATTGAATGCTTTTTTGTAGTCAATCCATGCCATACTTAAATTCTTCCCCTTTTTTGCAGTTCTCTGTTATGACTTTATTTAACAGCAAAGAATCCTTTGTTCTATATGACTTTCTTTTAGTCCCTTTTGTTCTACTGCCATAATTGAGTTTTCTTCTAAATGACTATAGACTCTGTCGGCATCAATTCCAGTGTATAGTTTATACATCACTGGAAAGAAAGTAATTGGTCCATAATTTTTAGGGTAGCTTGCAGTTCACTCTTAAGAAGGAGCATTGTTTTTCCTGTTGTTATTCAGTTTGGTGTCTGTTCAGGGTGTGCATATAAATAGTTCTTACTCATGGCTAAATTTTTATGCAAAGATGTTAACACTTTTAACCAAAAGTTAGGTACTGCATCCAAGCTTGGGGTTTTCCAATTAGAGGCTTTTCTTAACTTTGTTTTAATCTATCTGGCTATTACTTCATCCCATTTCATATCCTGGACCTTTAAACCTTTTATTCTTTCTTTTATTTCTACTATCCATTTAGCATCTTTGTTATGTTCCACAACATCTTCTTAAATACCTCTCCAAAATGTATCTATTTCTTCTTTTTTTGGTGGTTTTTCAATTCTTTTTACCTTATTTCCCAACTCTCTATAGAACTTTTTTGGGTTATCAATAAACTGCTTGTTTTGTACTTTTACATTTATATTTATCTGTGTATATTCTAGTTCTTGCTGCCTGTGCTGTGATTTCTAGCTTATTTGCGACAGTGAATGATAGATTCTGGTCAGTTCTAATACTGCGCATTGTTTTCATTACATCTATCTTTCTTAGTATTTTTGTTGATCTGTTCCCTCTTCTATATTCTTCTAACAGTAACACTTCTTGTCTTAACTGCTTTATAGTTTTCTCTATTCAATACTTCCATAATGGTATTCGATTTTTCCCCTTATTTTCACTCACTACCCTGTGCTCTTGCAGTAAGACTTTATCAATTGTTAATTTATCTGCACAGTAATATATCCTGTTTACTTCTGTTATATTGCATGGTTCTGTAAGGACAGTCTTAATTACTGGGTTCATTTGTTGTATCAACCGTCTGACTTTTTGGGTTTTATTCACCTTCTGCAGTCTATTTCTTTCATTGATCTTAATATGTCTATCTGTATTTATTAAATCAAGCAAATCTTCTCTTAGCTCATTTTCTTCTAAACTGAGGGCACATTTTTATTTTCCATTTCCTGGCGGCATTCTATACAAAATTCTGTAGCATCTTCCTGTAGCATATCCTCTTCAATTTCATCCTGTGTCATCCATTCCTCTATCATATGGGCACTTACTGGCCTATCACTCCAAAACATTGACTGTGTCAGAGATTCTACAGTTTCTTCTTCCTTCTCTTGCTGTCCAGTTTCAAGTGAATGTTTACACTGGTTTTCTGTGGTAGGCTCCAAAATAATTTCATATGAAACCTGACAAATTACTTCCTGTTCCACTGGTTTCTCCTTAATTTGGATATGCATTTCTCTATCCTGTTGTGGTGCTTTCTGAATTAGATTTTCTACACTAAATCATTCACTTCACAGGTACTCCATAACCTCAGTTTCTGTTTCTTTAACTTCTCCATTGCTAATCTCCTTTTCTACTTTTCCTCTGTTTTCTTATTTTTTGTATTGTAAAGTTTTCCATATCCAGATTCCTTTGCCTGTATTTCTCTTCAAATATCTTTGGTGCTGCTCTTTTTGTATTGATTAGTTTTGCTTTCTCCTTTGCATAGATATTAAATCTTTTTTTTCTTTACCATGTCCATATTTCTTATCCAGATCTCCTGATCTTTGTGTTTCTCCTTACTTTGGGGACTCATTCCATCATGCGGTGATGTAACCTGTGTTAGACCTTCTACATCAAATCCTTCACTTCGCAGGCACTCCATAACTTTTTAACTTCTAGTTTTTTTAACTTCTACTTTTCTAATCTTCTTTTCTACATTCCCTCTTTGTGATATTATTTTTATTGTTAAATTTTCCATGTCTGGATGCCTTTACCTGTACTTCTCTTTGAATATCTTTGAGGCTGCCTTCTTTATGTTGATTTATTTGGCTTTCTCCTTTGCATAAATATTACACCACATTAAATCTCTTTTTCTTTCCCATGTCCATATTTCTTCTTCAGATGTCTCCTGATCTTCCTGCTTCTCCTTACTTGGTGGACTCACTCCAGCGTGTTGTGATGTAACCTGTGTTAGACCTTCTACACCAAATGCTTCACTTCGCAAGCACACTATAATGTCACCTTCTTTTTTTAACTTCTACCTTACTAATCTTCTTTTCCACATTCCATCTTTGTGATATTATTTTCTTTGTTGTAAAACTTTCAATATCAGGATGTGTTTGCCTGTATTTCTCTTCAAATAACTTTGGGACTACTTTCTTTATATTGATTAATTTGGCTTTCACTTTTGCATAACTATTGCACCATCTCAAATCTCTCTTTCGTTACCACGTCCATATTTCTTTTTTATACTTTTCAAAAATCTCTAGGTTTTGTTGTTTATATTGTTGCACTTCCTCAGATGCTTCTTTTTCCAAACAGATCAATGTTTCTTGATCTATATACTATTTTTCACAAATCTGTTGTATTGATGAATGCAAATTTTTATTTGAAGCTTCTGACAGTTCTTCTTGTGGAAGTATTTTTCTTTCCACTAATTTCTCCCTTAATCATTTTGTTTATCTTGTGTCTGGAAATTCTAGGCTTTTTGCATAATAGTAACAATACATCATTTCTTTCTTATTGTCAATAGTCCACTGTATCGTTTTTATGACTCTTCTTTGGTCTATCAGTTTTTGTGATTTTTGTGGACTACTACTTCCTTCTACAATTGTGTGTGTGTGGGGGGGGGGCATCCTCTCACTGGGCCTGGCCTAGTCCCATTGTAGGAATGTTTCTGTATTTTGAAGATTCCTACTGTCATCTTTTCCAGTCCTGGCACCAGTGTGCCTACCAGGATTCGACACTTTTTATCATGAGTCTTGTGCACCCAGCTATCTTTTTTAATGTTTAACCTACTTCTGTCCATGACATATACTATATAAATACAGTCTATATATATTAGTGTCACCTTAGTGAGATTTTGTGAAAAACAGGGTCCACCTTGTGAAGGTACTCACCAGGACTTAAAGATGAATTCAGTTTCAGCACTACTACTCTCCCTTGCTAGCTGACTTTTCATCTCTCCATTTGGACTGTTCCTTTCTGCTTAATCTGATGTTATTTTAGGAATAGGACATCTGTCTGTCTGTCTTCTTTTCCCATTGAAATGACTCAGGACAGTATCTCAGATATTGCTACATCAGCTGAGTACTTGTAGGAATTGGGACAGGAGGATCCTATGAACTCTCACTAATGTTAACAATATAACTGAGTTCAACAGAGGTCAGGATTTGAGTTGCAGATTATGCTGCTGTTTGCCTAAGGGCTCTCCCCATAAAAATCAAATGCAACTGGCTCTTCTGATATTTAGTACTGGGACAGCCACTAATTAGATCAGGGTTTACTGAATAAAATAACTTCTGCGCCTCTCTTCATGACATGTTTCCAATAATCTGAGTACTGAATGAAGCAAGATCTCAGAGGCTTGATTTTGTTTTATGGGCTAATTTTGGGCATTTCATTAAAGTAAATCTGTATATGAGGTATGCCTGCTTATTAATTCTTGATAAGATGTGTAAAATGTCTTATGACCACTTCAGTAATCATGATATTAAAATACAATATTAATTTAACAATAATTACAGATTAAACAAGATTATAAAATCAACCGCGCAGATAATCAGAATTATCATATATGAATATTGGATTCAACCCCTATAACAAACTTGCTTCACAGTATTACAAAATAAGTGTTATCTCCTTTGTTATAGTTATTAAAATTTGTGTATGACTACCTTCATATAATCATACCTCTAGCAGTAGAAGACTTAAATCTACAGAAATCATCATAAAACAAAGGACATGTCAGAGTTTCACGATCAAAGCAAATTAACCCCTTAATAAAAATTAATTTCCATTAAGAATTCAAACAGTGCAATATACTTTCAGTAGTAATGAATGACTGAACAGAGATTAATGATTTTCTCTCATTAAGAAACAGTTTTATCTTTTTATCTTAGTAGCTATGCAAATGAAAACAATCTGAATGCATGATAGTTAAGCATTTGTTGATTGTCATTTACAGCCCAAGTGGAAGAATCCAAAGTTGCTGCACAAATAGTATAACTTCATTTGCGAGTGATGGAAGTGTCGTAGTTCACACAAAACAAAAACATGAACAGAAAGACCACTATGCTTAAAGTGTGGGAAAATTAAAGCAGGTTATATAGCATTTAATCTGCAGTCCCTGTATCTGAGCTTTCTGTTTTCACCCTGGGATATTTAGTTAAGTAGACGTGCGTTTCTAAACTCAGTCACTAATAATGCAAGATTGCATTAACATTTAACCTTTTAGCCATGTGAGTAACAGTTCAAGGTGGTTTTATACACTGATTAAATATGTACTCTGGATCACACAATGTGCAACTGAAGACTGGGTATATCACGTTAAGGAGTAAAGGGTGACGCTAGCATATCAGCTCCTAATGCTATTTTAATGTAATGCACTTTTTCATCTTTTAGCCTTTGCCCACACTGAAATACAGCACAGGAATCACTAATAGTCTTAATAGTTGTCTAACATGACCTGCATGGTGCTGTATGACTGTTTTCTTTGTGATTCATGAATTGCTCCACTTACATTATTATTTTTGTTATTGATATATTGGTATATAAAGTTAAATAATTAAGTACAAGGACTGACATTTTTCTCCCATAACTGCTTGCTAAGATGGTGCACTTACTATGTTCTTGTAAAATATATTTGGTCTCTATGTTTTTGTAAAATATGTTTGGTCTATAATATAAGAGGTTGGACATCCAGGCAGAGATCTAATGAATATCCTCACATCCATTTATCAGAAACATTTATCACTGTGTACCCTTATTGCTTATTGGAGGGAGCAGTCACTTTTCTTGAATGAGCTTTGTTTTATGTGCTGCATGATAGTTCTAAGCCAAAATACTGTAGCCCACAACAAGTACAGTCTTGATTATTAAGTACTGGACAGCATGGTTCTTGTTTAAAAATCACTGGTGCAGATTCAATAAAGCCTACACAGTCTGCTAAATTTGTGTGAGTGTCGCTCTCTGATGCCCACATGATAGAGCTCTGTTTTGTATGCAGTAAGCAGCTCGACACCCAGTGAGGAGCCGCTCAAACACAATAAACATCATGGCATGCAAATTACAGTATAAGCAGCTGAATTTTATGCTAATCGACCAATCCAAGATAGAGAAGTTATTCAACAAGTTATAAACCGACTGTGTAGACTCAGTGCTAGTTTTCTCTGCGAATTTCAAAACCTATTGGAATACAGCCATGGAAACTAGGCTACGCAGAAAGAAGAAAGAATATTAGGGGCTGATATTACTCTTATTCATGTGTCTGTGCAGCAGGCTTAAGTCTATGCTGCTGCTGCTGCTAATAGTCCATGGCCAAGAAGGAAAAGGGTTTTTAGATTCTGTTTAACTTTTCATAGTCTGCATGAGGTGGAAATTATAGAGCGCTACAGGGTGGATAGTGGTGCAGTACAGG
This sequence comes from Protopterus annectens, assembly GCF_019279795.1. Lineage (NCBI taxonomy): Eukaryota > Metazoa > Chordata > Ceratodontiformes > Protopteridae > Protopterus > Protopterus annectens. The sequence goes on along the minus strand of NC_056733.1, from coordinate 1,234,342,159 downwards.
AACTCTGAAACCTCTGCCATCTACAACTGAGAGCAAGGGCAAATTGAGGGGAACCAATCCCAATGGAGACTAAGGTATGTGTAACACTTAGAATTTTAGCTACAGGAACCTTCCAGAGACCAACAGTGGACATGCTGGGAGTGTCACAGGCATCAGCATCTACGAGCCTCCATCAGTTCCTGAATGCTATGCTGCAACATGCCAGGGAGTACATATATTTTCCCCATACACCTGAGGACAGAGCCAGAAATATGCAGGAGTTCTACCCTGTAGCACACTACCCTGACGTCCTGGGTGCCATAGACTGTACACATGTAGAAATCAAAACACCACCCGGGGAAGAGGGACGGGTGTACATAAATAGATAGGGTTACCACTCTATTAACTGCCAGATCATGTGTAACACTAAGGGAATCATCCTGAATATGTATGCTGGCAACCCAGGCAGTTACCAAGGCTCACATATCTGGCACAACTCTCAACTGCATGAGATGTATACTAAGTGGTGATATTCCACAGGGTCATTTACTATGGGATGCAGGTTATGCAGTCGAACCATGGCGCCCATCAGAAATACACATGTACCAACTGAAAAATGCTATAATGAGGCACACATTCAAACAAGAATGTGGTTCTGATACCTAGCTACATCTAGGGAAGCTCTGCTGTGCAAACTCCATACATGTGCTGAAATATTCACCATCTGTGTCATGCTCCACGACATTATCCTGAGAAAACAGCTTCAGCAGGAACTTCAAGGGGAAGGGCTGCATATCCCATGACCACTGACAAGGTCAACACAGCCTCATGCAGGTGAGGAGTCAGGTTGGGAGCCAGCAGCTGCTGTGGGTGTAGGCTGACATAGACGTGCACAATATGGCCTCACACTGGCCAAGAGGCAAAGGACAGCACACATGCTCACCACCTAAGTGGCTAAATTCTTCATCATATGCACATACATACAGTAACATTGATGCCAGGCAATGCTCACAAAATTTACTTATCCATGTAATGTGCTGTGTACTGCTAGCATCAGACAGAGTCAGCCTGAACTAAAACTCTTGCAGCTGCTGGATTTCCATGTTTAAGAATACAAATAAATGGCATATCCTTGAATACTGTTACTTGGTAATGTAAAAATGAATAAGGTGGGCAATATTTAAGGCAATTACATCAAGATGGGTCAACACTGGCTTATGTGAATACACATGTCATCTTTCAAGTAACATGCCTTACGTCTAAAATGTAGAGATTTTCACTGAATGTCCACATTTTGGCCTCATATGTTTATAATGGCAAATCATTAAAGAGTGAAGTTTGCAAATAATGGCACACATTTCATTTTCAGACTTCATATCCCTCAGAGAAAACATAAAAACAGTAATGCAAAGCCTGTTATTCCATCAAATGTCTGTTTTTAAGACCACAATGTTTAAAAAACTCTCCACATTTTTGAGCCTTTGTCACTTTTATTTATGACTTTGTCCAGTTTTGATGGCCTATGACTTTGGGAAGGATGTACACATTAAAAAAATCCTGTAAGAAAGCAGTACAATTTGCAGAACAGCATCACAAAAACAGATATACTAAGCACTAAGTCAGCTATGCACCCTGACCATCAGACAAGAGACTTATACATATATATATCTATATATATATATATATATCTATATATATATATATATATATATATATATATATATATATATATATATATATCCCTGAATCCAAAATTTAGAAAACGAGGATATGGCATAGTTATCATCATTTACACAGGGTGTTGTGTGTGTATGTTGGTGGTGGGGGGGGCAGGAGAGCTAGACTGTCACAAGAAGTAGGGAGTGAGTGTGAGTAAGGAAGAGAAACAGGCAGACATTTGGATAAAGTATCAAATGGCCACTGAGACAGAATGAGCTTTAAGCCTCATGACCGACTGTCATGTGTGTCTGTGTATGGGCACTCCAGGTAAAGTCAGTGTGTGAATGTCTGCAAGAAAACAGCAAAGCACTGTGTTAGCTCTGCATCGTGGTATGTTGGACAGGTGTGAGCTGTGCATGGTAAAGGTGACAGTTTATTGTCTTCACAAACCCCAAGAACTGGTTCTGCCAGGAGTTGCACTGGCATGTCCACACTCACTGTCAGATGCACTGCTGCTACCTGAATGTGAATGATGTCTGCTGAAAAAAGCTCTCCTCATCAGTATGCCTAGGATCATAAACTCACGGCCTACCACATCTGGGTGTGGGTACCACAACCACAGGTGGAGCAGTAGAAGTGCTGCCGCTATGGGAGTGTGATCTGGCACAGCCAATTTGGCTAACATCAAATGATGTGGATGACCTACACCCATATGGATCCTGTCCCCCTTCTACCAGATGTTTTCACAGACACTGCCCATTCCAATGTGTCATTCATCTGATCCACTGACTCGGCAACACACTGGAGGCAGTCTTGCATGTCAGCCTGTGCCACATCTACAACCCTAAGCCTTGGAAGCCCTTTTGGAATGTGTCTGTACTTCCATGATGACCTTAAACATATATTGAGTGGCACAGAAAGACACACCTGGCTCAGGTGGAGGATGGACAGCAGGCCTCCTCCAAGCACCCCTAACAACCCTATTGTGTGGCACCTTCCCCACACTTTGGCTATGGCCAAAGTCAACAGGCACTAAATCTACACTAACCACACTACCCTGATCAAGTGTCTCACCCTCCACCTCTCCAATATCTGAAGGCTCACTGGAATGGGTTTGCATAGGCCTACTGGCTGTGTCTGATGGAATTACAGGGGATGGCTGAATGTCAGCATCAGTGTCAGTTTCAACCTCTGTATCACCTGACTGGGCCTGTGTTTGGCCACCATCAGAGTCTGCTGATACTTTGACATCAGGTGGTAAGAGTCCTATGCCTTCACTGTCAGGAGCATCTGTAATAATAAGCAGCAAACACAGGAAAGAAATTAATAGCTACACTACTACAGTTCAACATATGCTAACAAACTAACACTGGTTCAGAGGTTCATAGGGCCTATATAAGCCTAGCCATAACAATTCAATTCCCTGGTGCCACTATCACAGATGGTACAGCAAGACACACATCCTGACACCCACCTCACACATACGGATAAATGAACATTTCTGTGAAATGCTCATCAGTACTGATATAAAAGTGTTTGGTTTACCATGTGCAGATGACTTCACACTTGCTAGGTATGACGGTCCTGGTAGAAGTTAAGCAAAATATAAGTACACCATAACCACAATAACAATAACATGGAGGAATGTTGGCCTTTATATGTCCATTAGTAATACACTTAATTGAAATGTGGATGACACATCCACTCCAAGCCCATGTGTACTGAACCAGAATATGTTAACTGTATCAATTTATAACTATCCCCCCCCGAAAAAAAATTGCTTTCAGTATTTTACTATACAAAAATATTTAAAATGAACATATGTAAGTATATCTGTAAGCTCCTCTTTGGACATACTTCTCCTCCCTGAAACAGCAGCACCAGCATTTATCACATGCTGCTGAGCACTTTCCACTGAGCTCTCTGGACTCCTGCCAGTGGACAGCAAGTTTTCATTTGGTGTCAGTCGTAGCTCTGTAGCAACCACCCCACCCACCTCCATAGCAAGCTATCCACAGGCCACTATAGCTGCTCTCCTTCGGGCTGATGAAATCATGTCAGTGGCCCTATGATGCACCTGATCATATATCCTCTGCATCCCCCAATAGCATTCATATCACTCATTATCTGGTTCCAAATTTGCATTCTTCAAGTCATATCCCCATGTCTTCTCTCAAGCAGAATGACACCATGTTGCTGAAATGCTTGGACAATGACGTAATTTTCTGTTTTCCCTGAGGGGGGGGTTGCAGGGATTGGGACACTTGTGTGCCATAGTCCTAGGTGACATAAAACACATAAGAAGGATGCTACACATAAATGAAAGTCCTGCTTAGATATAACACATATTATTAGTTTTTCAATATCACCCACTTGAGAAAGAAAAACCTTTTTCAGTTGTACAAATATAAACTAGGGTTATGTGGTTGCAGCATAACACAGTCACACACAAACCAAGGTTTGATTTAAAACAAGAAGTAACAATCTCAAAGCAAACCTCTGTAAAAATATTTTGGTTGTGCCAACACAGAAATGGAACTTGGCTCGCCCACCTCCAAAATAACAGGCAACTGACATTGTTGTCCAAAACAAAGGAATAAAACAGCAGTGAATTGTTATAAGTGCAAACTGTGGCAACGACATATGTGTACACATTTACAACAAAACAGTAATTTTTATGCAATTGCCACTCATCTCTACAGTAATTTTATGCAATTGCCACTCATCTCTACCTGTGTCCAGCACTCCACTAGAGGTGTCTATGGGCCATCCTAGAAGGATCACCCCTGTGTCACTGGCAATATAAAACATTTAAATTTCACTGAAATAACAGAAGCATGTCAAGGAAAACAGTCATAACATTAACACTTGTGATGAAAGTTAATAAGGCTGAGCATTTGAGAAAGCAAAATGTCCTGAAAAAATGCCTATGCTATCAGTAAAATTCTAAGAAATGCATACAAATAAAAGTAGCATTTGATAATATATATTTCCAAGTGACAAGTGAGCCAATCCAATATATAACTGAAAAATGCAATCATACCTTATCAATGTCTTAGTTCTGGTTTAAGCACTTGGGCATCAGGCCAGTTATTTTACATTAAGTAGGTTTCTGGTCTATACTCTTGTGGGAGGAGAGGGTAGAGTCTGCCTTTCTGAGCTGGGAATTGCTGGTTGAAGGTTTATTGTGCCTACTTATTTGAACTGTTTTTTTTTCTGAAATTGGTACATTTCATTTGCTGTAGCATAGACTAGATTCAGACCTGCTGAATCTAGCTCTGTTTGTATAACTTGAGCATTAACCCATGCCATTTTTTGTTGGAGAGGGTTCACCTGCACCCTAATGGCAGGAGTGTACAGTTAGAACTTGTCTGATTGAATGTTGCTGGAATAGGGCTCAGTTCTGAGATTTTTTTATTAGTTAATTGGTTAATTTGTTTAAATCAGTTTGCTCTTGTTTGCTACTGTTATATTTAAGTGTGTTTCTGTTCTTCTGTGTTAAATCAACCTAAACAGAGTTTAAATATATTTAGCATAGTCTGGTTACAGGTTTTGCTGTATGCAGATCTGATTGTGTAATTCCTGTATTTCCTGCTACGCCATCTTGGGTTGGATGGGGCCTGCCTCCACTTAGTGGGAGTAAGTGAACTGGCTGGAACTGGTCTAGCATAGGGTGTTTGGCTAACAGCTCAGGGACAAGGGTTGATTGGTCAATTCCAGTGTTTCTGTTTTACTTTCATTTTTGTGGTATTTAAACTCCGCGTTTGCACAGGTTTTTCTCGGGTTTGCAGTGCTGCACTTGTTTGTGTGTTGCGCACTGCTGCTGCACTGTTTTAGTCTTTTGCAAGGTATCTCAGCTACATTGTTTCCCTTACCAGCACTCTTGTGTAAGTGAGGACCTCCCTTGCAGCTACTGTATTGATTTTATCCAGCCCTACACACACATATAGGTACACTCCTCAGATAGTACCTACTATACTATCCCTGGCCTCTCTTCCACAGATTCTGACAATCATGGATGGACAATTTCCTATGGTTTTTCCTGCTAGTCTGGTTGATATGGACATCCCAAGACAGTGTAGCAACTGTCTCATGTACTCCGACAACCCTCTGCTACTACCACCTAGGAACGCAATATGCGAGAGATGCAGTTACATTAAGAACCTACAGTCCTTGCGGTCTCAATCACAAGCCAGTACATCTGGCACTGAGAAGGTTGTCTGCACAAACACTACAAACACCTCACCTCTAATACCACCCACACCTGTACAACACACTCCTACATATGCGGAGGTTCTCAACAAAAACATACCTAAACAAAAGAGACTTCCGAAGCAAAAACACACATGCACATCACAACCCACAGCATCAAGCAACATACATAGTACACATGCGTGTGTCTCACAGTTTCTAAGGCCCAGCCAGAAGGCCAGCATACTAGTCATAGGAAACTCTATTGTAAGACACAGATGTGCCCCTCACAAGGCTAGACAAGGAGAAAGTCATGGTAAGTTACTTGTCAGGTACTAGAATCTACCATATCACACATGCACTCAAGTCTCTTAATAACAGGTACTGTTATGATGCTGTCATAGTCCATGTTGGTGTGAATGCCTTGAGACGTACCTCTCTGGACTATATGAAGAGAGACATGATTGATGTTTCTGAATATGTGTCCCAGGCAGCTATCTCTCTAGCCTTAAGCAGCATCCTACCATCATCCAGAATGATGCCTCAATGCAAACAGAAAATAATTGAATTGTTTTAGTTTCTAGTGTCATCCCAAGGGGTTCTAGTACCTGACAGCCTTGGAGGACATGATTGACAGACCATGATGCTTTGCCAGAGATGGCTTTCATCTGTCTCCCCTGGGCTTCAGGCTTCTGGCAAAGGATCTTGCGTCCCCCATAGTACCTTTTTTAGGCAAAGTCATGAGGACAAAATTAACAATGTGAAAAATTCTTCTAAATGAAATTTAAAGGTCATGTTGCTAAATGGTAGGAGTTATAGAATGAAACTGCACTCATTACAAGCATTCCTCACCCTGGAGGATGCTGACATTTGTGCAGTCAATTAAACCTGGTTCAAAGCTGTGGAGAACACCCCAGCCTTACCAGGTTACTCATCCTACTATATTTTCAGACCCCAAATGGAGTTCTACAAAGCCAAAGGAGGTGAAGTTTCAATATTTATCCAAGACATACACACCTCCAGGCTGGTCAAATGGTATGATGCAGTTAACTGTTGACAAAACACCTATTCAAATCATAGATAGATACAGACCCCCAACCATGACTCAGGATGCCCACTCCACCTATCTGGACTTACTTGAATCCATAAAGATTCAACTCTGTACTCTGATCCTGGGTGACTTTAACTACCCAACCATAGAGTGGAAGACCTATTCTAGCCCAAACATGAATGCCCAGAGATTCCTTGACTTTGTCAATACCAATGCATTGGATCAGCTGGTCAAAACCCCCACAAGAGGTGAAAATATCCTGGACCTGGTACTAACCAACATGAGTAGCCACTGTAGCACCCATACAGTGTAATCTTCCTGGGTAATATCACCATAAAGTGATCGCTTTCGAAGTCACCATCTCCCATCACCCTCCCCTTGCCAAGGTCAAACAAAAAAACTTTTCCAAAGTTGACTATAATCTCCTGAGAGCAGGTATAAGCAACTTCACAGTCACCATCCCTTCAGTTGGAACTACACTAATGTCTAAGCCTACATGAAAAAACTATATGAGCACCTACATAGCTGCATGGACTCAGCAATACCTGACACCACCAGATCATCTTCCTCAAGGAAGAGTAAACATGTCTTATGGTCAGCAGGAATAAACAAACTCTATAATAAAAGGAAAACATTGATGCCCAGGACCAAGAAGAAGCAGATTCCAAGTTAGAAGCAATGTCTCCTTTGTCTGAACAAGAAAATAAGGTCACTGGTGAAATCCTCTAAGGCTAACTTTGAGTTCAAATTGGCCACTTTCACTAAGAACAATCAAAAGGCCTTCTTCACATATATCTGCAATCTCAAAGGTAACACCCAAATCTGCTCTGAACTGATGGTCAAGAACACCACATACACAAATGCTGTAGGTATAGCCAACCTGCTGGCAGACAGGTTCAGTGAATCCCTATCAGTAAACAAGGACATCCCCCACACCAGCCCCCCTCTTTTCATCACCAGAGAGCAGGTCTTTTATGGCCTCTCAAAGGCAAAAAATATAGCCTCCATGGAACCTGACAACATCCCTGGTTGTGTCCTACATGAACTCAGCCATGACCTCTCAGCAGAATTAGGCACCTTATTTAACCAAAGCCTGAGTAGCAGCTTTGTCCAAGCCAAATGGAAGACAGCCACTGTCATCACTCTACACAAAGCTGGAGTGTCCACCAACCCAGGCAATTATAGGCTCATCAGCCTAACCAGCCTGATTTGCAAGGCCATGAAAGGCATTATCATGAACCTTCTAAACAAGGACATTGGTAATCTCCAAATGCTTGACCCCACACAGTTTAGTTTTGTCAAAGGACGATCATGTCTGTTAACGTCTTCCAAACAGTCACCAAAGGCATAGACGAGGGAAAGATGATGCACACAGCCTACCTTGACCTAGCCAAAGCCATCAACACTATTCCCCACTCAGGCATAACAGATAAACTCTCCCAGCTAGGCATCAACCCATATGTTACCAGGTGGGTAGCTAAATGGCTGACTGATAGAACCCACTAAGTCAAAACAGGGGAAGCCATCTCTAGTAGTAGACCTGTAATGAGTGGAGTACCCCAAGGATCATTCTTGGGGCCTCAACTGTTTATGATATATTTTAGGTGAAAGCCAAAATCAGTGGTCTGTGGCTGACCAAGTTTGCAGATGACTACAAGCTGGGAGCTGTCTTAAATTCCCCTAGTGAAGTGAACATTCTCCAAGAAGGCCTTACTCAAACTAATGACTGGTGCCAGAAGCATGGCCTTAAACTTAATGCCAAGAAATGGCATTCAACTGCCAGCAACCCTGCCCAATGGGGGATATTAGTATACAATGCTTTAATATCCAATATAGACATATTTTGTACATCACTCAAATGTTTATAAACCTGAGATTTAAAATATCTAGAGGGTTGTCCCACATAAAATGCTTTACAAAAACATTCTGCCAGATATATTACCCATTTTGATAAACAACTGGCAAAACACCGAATCTGAAAAATGCAAGAAGTGTTAGCAGAGGAAAATTCTTTGGTCGTTACTATAAATTCTCATGCTGAACAATGCTATTGTTTGTACGTTCAGGAAGCTACCACCCAATTAATGTATGTACAGTTTTATCAAAAAATGGTGTTGGATCCAACTTTAAAATTTAAGAAAGAAATTAATGATTTTTGATTTTGACTTTGGAAGAGGGTATCATTAGTAAAGGTACTGTGTATCACCTTATGGTGTCTGACCTTTCTCCCCAGTATTTTTATATGTTACCAAAAATAACATAAAAATGCTTCACATCCTACAGGTAGACCCATAATTTCTGGGCATGGGTCATTGACAGAGCCTTTGTCTACGTTTTTTACACAATATTTTAAACCATTATTAGCATATGTAAGAGCTCATATTCAGGACACTACACAGTTTCTGAACATTGTGAATGACATGCAGTTGGATGCTACATGGTATATGTGTACATTGGATATTAAAGCATTGTATACTGATATCCCCCATTGGGCAGGATTGCTGGCAGTTGATTTTGGATTAATAGGGCTAATATGTATAGCCCCAGGTTTAACAGGTTTTTGTTGTGTTTAACTGAATATGTGTTAACCAAGAACGTCTTCTATTTCAATGGTGACTGTTTTTTGCAATTAAAAGTTACAGCTGTGGGAGCATCCTTTGCTCTCATTTATGCCAACCTTTTTATGGGTTATTTAGAGGAACATCTGATATATGATATCTGTCACATTTTTTATATTTCTGAAATTGACATATGGAGACAATATATAGATGATTGCTGGCTTATATGGAAATTGAATGAGGTATATTTGGATGGGTTTATACAATATTTGAATGGTAATGTGTTAGGGTTACAATTTATGGTTAATTATCATCTGCATGAGATTTCGATTTTGGATTTGAAGATTGTTAAAGCTGCAGATGGTACTCTTGAAACTTCATTATATAGGAAGGAATTTAGTTATAATTCTTTGTCAGAAGCTAGTAGTTGTCTTCCTTCATACATTATTAATAATATTTCCAAGTCACAATTTCTTCATATGCGAAGGATTTACTCTGATGATGATGAGATCTAGAAGCAAAGTGATGATCTTATGTTAAGATTCTGTGCAAGGGGATATAAATCCAATATTGTACAGTGGGCTCAGAATCATGCTTGGTCCATAGATAGAAGTACTTTGTTAACGTTAAGGAAAAAAACATTCTTACAAACTGTCAACATGGCTTTAGGCCTTTTCATAGCACAACCACCGCTCTCCTCTCCTTCACAGACTTTATTAACAAAAATCGTAATAATAACATCCTATCTTCAGCTCTCTTTATTGACCTGCCCAAAGCCTTTGACATGGTCAACCACTCTCTCCTCTTAAAAATTCTCGAATCTCTTTCCTTAGAACCTAACGCTGTCCACTGGTTTAGTTCCTATCTCACTAAGGAACTCTCATCTCTTCTCCCAATCTCACTCGGAGTCCCCCAAGGCTCTATCCTTGGACCCCTTCTTTTCTCCCTCTTTATAAATGACCTACAAGTAGCTATTCCCCAGGCTACTTGTATACAATATGCTGATGATTCCACACTAATTTGCTCTGCTAAATCCATTTCTGAACTTCAAACAAATACTCAAGCTGTATTTTCAAAAGTTGAAACTTGGTTCTTAAATCGTTGCCTACTCCTAAACGCAAAAAAAACAAACTCTTACTCTTTAAGCCTACTACCAGATCCCCAGCTTTAGATTTCACTATCTTATCTAACAATGGAACCATTATAACACCCGACCCTACTACCAAACTGTTAGGTGTCACAATTGACAACAATCTTACCTTTGACTGTCATATCAACAATACCATTAAATGTGTAAATAGGAAAATTGGCTCTCTCTATAGAATTAAGACTTTCTTAACCTCCCCAGCCAAAAACTACTCTTGCCCACTCTCATCTCATTTCCACTCTTCTCTACGCTTCTCCCATCTATACTAACCTCAAGAAAAACAATCTTTCCAAACTGTCTACTACCTACAATAACATAGCTAGATTTGTTACTGGGAAGCCTTTCAGAACTCACCACTGTCTGAATCTGCAGCAACTGAACTGGCTTGAACTGGCAAACATGTTACTTCTTTCCCAACTTACATTTGTCCAAAGAGCTTTCTACCAATCTCTTAACACACCTGTACTTTCTAACCTCTTAACCCCATATGCTAATCTAAACTCACTCCGCTCATCTAGCAAACTGCTAGTTACCCTAACCAAATCTATTAACCTAGCTGGTGACTCCCTCTTCTCAAACTCCATCGGTAAACACTGGAACCAACTTCCTACCGAACTTACTTCCATTCCATCTACTATTCTGTTTAAACAAAACTCAGAACATACCTCAAAAGCCACTGGATGTGTCCCTGCTCTAATCCTGACTAAATGTTGTTTCCCCCCTTAACCCTCTTTTCTCTCCCTTCTGTTGTGCCTCCTCATTTCTCCCCTTAGCTTCCTTCCACCCTACATACCTCTCTCATATTTCTCTCCTCCCTATTGGCTATGACTCTTTTCCTGTAAACCTGTATCTCTAATCTCTCTCTCTATTGTTGTTTCTCTCTCCTCCTTGGTCTTCCACTTTCTTTACCTGCTGTTAAAATTAAGCAAAAATGTTCAATATGATGTTATTTTAGATTATCCAGATAGTTAAACTCCTTTCCTTTTGGTAACAATGTACATTTCTCTGTCCTTGGTCTTTCAATTTTTTGTTTCCTTGTTTTTTAAACTATGTAATAATATTCATTATGATGTCATTTAGATTGTCTAGAAATTTTTAACTCCTACTCTTGTTTGGATAACAATATTCCTTGTCTAAGTCCTACCAGTCTGTAATCTGTTATCTCTATATGTGGAGCTTTTCTCCCCGGGCCTCTACTGAAAATGGAAATATATCCAGCTAGACTAGCCCGGTTAACAAATGTAAAATAAATAAATAAATAAAATAAAAAAGGGGAAACAGCGGTTCATTTAATCACCAGTTATGGAAGCAACACCAAATTGTTTTGTGAATTAGTGCATCATCATTGAGGAACATTGATGTTGTATGATAGGTTGTCTCAAATGTTACCATCTAGATGTAAATTCACTTATCGTAGAGGTAAACCTATAGGAAATTATTTGAAGCATTTTAAGAAGAATGTTTTTAAGGGTGGTAGCAAACAATTTTCCCTTAAAGGCAAACCATTGGTTGGGTGATTCCCCTGTGGGAATTATTCAGCCTGTGAATTTATAGTAAAAGCAAAGATTTTCTTTTGCTAACACTTCTTGTGTTTTTGAGATTTGGTGTTTTGCCAATTGTTTATCAGAATGGGTATTATATCTGATGGAATGTTCTTGTAAAGCATTTTATGTGGGACAAACCTTGAGACATTTTAAATCTTGGGTTTATGAACATTTGAGTGATGTACAAACTAAACATATGACTAATGCTTTATATAACACACATTCTACAGCTAAATATAGGTTTACAACAATTGACCGAATAAATATTAATAGTTGTAATAAAATTGGATGGCATACTTTATTGAATAAGAAGGAACGAAGTAGGATTATTAAACTGGGGGCATTGTTTTCACCTGGTCTTAATGATATTTACACAAACTCCACTCCACACACCTTCAGATAGAAACAACTCTGATCCAAAACAATACCAAAACAGCAAAATCTTTAGAAGTTAGGAATCGAAAAACAGGAACCAAAGTCAAATCCAAAAGCAAATTCTTTATTCTCCAGCACCTCGGTGTAACCACCTTTCAAGAGTATTCATTCTCACTGAAAGAATGGATATATATATATATACACTCATAGCAATTAATTAAGCAATTAATTAAACAATTATGTTCAAAAAAGTTTTAAAGCAGACACCTCCAGTTTATTTCATTATTTAATCCACAGGGTGTCATTGTATTGTATTTCAAAATAAAAATACTTTCCTTATATTGTAAGTTATATTTCAAAGCATTTTCATCATTACAAAAACATTTCACACTTTCTAAAACTGTTCCTGTTAAAAATGAAGCATCACTATTATGATAAACACTAAAATGTGTGGCAATAAATTTATTTTCCCTTTTATGTCTTATGTCTCTAATGTGCTCACCTAACCTAATACGAAACTCTCTTTTAGTTTCACCTATATAATATAATCCACAGGGACAGTGTAAAGCATACACAACTCTACAGGTAAAACTATCTCTTACTGTGAACCTAATGTTGTTAATATAATTAAATGTTCTAACTATATTCCTACAAACACTGCATCTACTGCAACATCTTGTACCAAATTCACTTAGTGGTCTTGGTAAACAAAATTTTGGCATTACAAATTTACCATGTACCACCATATCTTTCAAATTTCTTCCCCTTTTATAGGAGAATAAAGGTTTTTGTGGCAAAATGTGCATCAACACCTTGTCTTTCACTAAAAATTTCCAAAAATGTTCCACTACATCCTTTATGTCTCCACTTTTTACATTATATGTAGAGACAAAATAAATATCCTTACAAGTTTTATCACTGGTTGCCAGATGATATTTCTTATAATGGTGATATTCACCCTTATTACATTTATTCCTTACCATATTATTCTCCTTTTTTACCTTCATAAAGACATTTTCTAAAATATTCACACTGTACCCTCTTTTCAAAAACATATTATATGTGATGTCCCATTCCCTTTGTAGATTTTCTTGTGTGTTACATAATCTAGATACCCTTGCCAATTCCCCATAAGGGAGAGCTTCCAAAGTATGTACAGGATGGCAACTAGATGCATGAAGGTATTGATTACCATCTATAAACTTCCTATGTATATTTGATATAATTTTACCATGTTCTGTACCCTCCAAAACAAGATCCAAGAATATTACTTTGTTTCCCTTCTGTATTCCATCAAATTCTAACCCAAATGGGTTACCATGTAAGTCTGTCAAAAATTCATTAACTGAATCAAAACCACCATCACAAATAAAAATCAAGTAATCTATGTAACGAAAATAAAATAACACATTACATTTCATAAAATTTAACTCAAATAGAAATTTCCTTTCAAAAAAATTCATAAACAAATTGGCATACATGGGGGCAAAAGCTGCCCCCATTGCTGTGCCTTGTTTCTGCCGATACAAAACATCATTAAAAATAAAATAATTATTCTTTAAACAGAAATCCAACAAATCTACTATGAAATCAACAGAAGGGTTGTCTTTTAAAGAAGATCTCACTGCATTGAGGCCATCATCATGTCTAATAGAGGTATATAGACTTTTAACATCCATAACCAACCAATACATTTTGTTGTTCCAAGAAATAGAGGATATTTTGTTTAAAAATTCCATACTATCTTTGATGTAAACTGGAGATTTAACTACATATGGTAAAAATATTCTATGTAAAATCAAACCAGTGTTATGTAGGAAATAGTTGCAGGCTGAAATAATGGGTCGACCTGGGGGGTTATGTAAGTTCTTATGTATTTTTGGTAAACAAAAGAATACAGCTAGGTCCTTTATATCATTGTCTAACCTATTCCTCACATCCTTCTCTGTAAAAAACCCCAACCTGACTCCCCTGTCCAACATGTATTTAAATTTTGTAACAGCCTTTTGATAATGAATCATATTGCTTCTTTCATATGTTGTTTCATCCTGCAAATGATTCATACACATCTCAAAATATTGCACAACACTCATTATAACAATTTTGTTTCCCTTATCGGAAGGTTTGATAATAATATCCTTCCTGTCACATAATTCTTTTAAAGCACTCCATTCTTTATAAGTTAAGTTATATAAACTATTACATCTATTCAATTTCATATTTCTGCATATATTCTCACATTCAGATTTAATCATAGAGCCATAATGAATAGCTCTCTGATTAATAAAAGGCGGAATAAATTTGTTAGAAGAAGCTACATAAGACATATCTATTGCATTGCCAACAATAGGAAATTGCAGATCATCATTACTTATACATTCATCACATGAATAAAAACTATCCTCAGATTCACATGAAGAAAAGCCTCCATGTGCAGAATTAGAACATCCTTGGTCCCTGCTAAAATGAACTTTCAAATGTATTTTCCTAAGAAATTTAAAGATATCTTGCTGTATCAAATATTCTTTAGGAAAATCAGTAGGTATATCCTAAACATAACACAGCAAACTGTTCATCAGACAAATCACAACCAGATAAATTAAGAACAATACTTTTATCATTAAAGTCATTACTGTTTAAATTTCTTGTTGTTATATTGTTGTCCATACCTCCGATTCTGACGAAAATTGTCAGGTTGATTGAATTTCTGAACAGAGACATCTTCTTGCTCATAACTTCTCAGGCGTTTCTGTCCCTGTTGAAATGTCCGTTCCTGGTACTGCAAGCCTCCATTGTTAAACTCCTGTTGCATCCTACGTGGTTGTGCTGGTCTAGGTAATTCTGGAAATTCCATACTGGTGTCCGACCTAAACTCTTCCCCTGAAGAAGCAAAAGAAGAAGACAACGGTGCATCAGTGAATCTTACCCTCCTACGTTGTTTCCGCTTATGTTCTGTCCAATTAGGAGGGTAAGAAAATGCAGTCCCTGCTTCATATTCATTGATATCACATATTAATTTTGTTTTCTTTTGTTTTATAAGTTCATTCTCTAGATTATTCAGTCTCTCATCAGTCTTCCATGAAAGACTTCATATTTTCTAGACTCACAGATGAACTAATACTATGTGAAAGGGAAACCAGCTCCTGTTTAAGAGACTGATGTTTGAGCTGGTCCCTTTCCAACAGAATGTGAAGCCACTCTATTACACACTTGTGTGCTGCTGTGAACCAGCGTTCCTTAAATTTCTTATCAGCAGCACAATTCAAGTCAAATGGTGTACTAGGATTCTTTATGAATCTAAGACCTCTAGGTGTAATATTCAAGCTAATATATTTTTGCAAACCTAAAATGTTAAAGTGCACCCTTGTCTCTTTGTCAATCAACCTGTCATATTTTTGATACAGTTCTCTGATTTCTGGAGACACACTTTGAAATTTATGTCCCACAGAAACAAAAGGGTCAAGCACTCTTTTATTTCTTTCTTGCAAAAATTGATCAAAAAATTGACAGTCTCTCACTTCTGGTTGACGTGCATCCACAGGAACATGTGCAGAAACATTTACAGCAGGTCTAGAACCTGAAAAAAACTGCTCAATAGTTCTCTGTTGAGCAGAATAAATCATAGAGCTTTCAGCCCCTACAGTACCTTGTTGCAAAGCTGTGTTCTCCCGAAAAACCCTGGGAATATCCAAATTAGGATCAGTCAACATCCCTGGATAATTACACAAACACCACTCCACACACCTTCAGATAGAAACAACTCTGATCCAAAACAATACCAAAACAGCAAAATCTTCAGAAGTCAGGAATCGAAAAACAGGAACCAAAGTCAAATCCAAAAGCAAATTCTTTATTCTCCAGCGCCTCGGTGTAACCACCTTTCAAGAGTATACATTCTCACTGAAAGAATGGATATATATATATATACACTCATAGCAATTAATTAAGCAATTAATTAAACAATTATGTTCAAAAAAGTTTTAAAGCAGACACCTCCAGTTTATTTCATTATTTAATCCACAGAGTGTCATTGTATTGTATTTCAAAATAAAAATACTTTCCTTATATTGTAAGTTATATTTCAAAGCATTTTCATCATTACAAAAACATTTCACACTTTCTAAAACTGTTCCTGTTAAAAATGAAGCATCACTATTATGATAAACACTAAAATGTGTGGCAATAAATTTATTTTCCCTTTTATGTCTTATGTCTCTAATGTGCTCACCTAACCTAATACGAAACTCTCTTTTAGTTTCACCTATATAATATAATCCACAGGGACAGTGTTTGTGGAACAACAAAATGTATTGGTTGGTTATGGATGTTAAAAGTCTATATACCTCTATTAGACATGATGATGGCCTCAATGCAGTGAGATCTTCTTTAAAAGACAACCCTTCTGTTGATTTCATAGTAGATTTGTTGGATTTCTGTTTAAAGAATAATTATTTTATTTTTAATGATGTTTTGTATCGGCAGAAACAAGGCACAGCAATGGGGGCAGCTTTTGCCCCCATGTATGCCAATTTGTTTATGAATTTTTTTGAAAGGAAATTTCTATTTGAGTTAAATTTTATGAAATGTAATGTGTTATTTTATTTTCGTTACATAGATGACTTGATTTTTATTTGTGATGGTGGTTTTGATTCAGTTAATGAATTTTTGACAGACTTACATGGTAACCCATTTGGGTTAGAATTTGATGGAATACAGAAGGGAAACAAAGTAATATTCTTGGATCTTGTTTTGGAGGGTACAGAACATGGTAAAATTATATCAAATATAAATAGGAAGTTTATAGATGGTAATCAATACCTTCATGCATCTAGTTGCCATCCTGTACATACTTTGGAAGCTCTCCCTTATGGGGAATTGGCAAGGGTATCTAGATTATGTAACACACAAGAAAATCTACAAAGGGAATGGGACATCACATATAATATGTTTTTGAAAAGAGGGTACTGTGTGAATATTTTAGAAAATGCCCTTATGAAGGTAAAAAAGGAGAATAATATGGTAAGGAATAAATGTAATAAGGGTGAATATCACCATTATAAGAAATATCATCTGGCAACCAGTGATAAAACTTGTAAGGATATTTATTTTGTCTCTACCTATAATGTAAAAGTGGAGACATAAAGGATGTAGTGGAACATTTTTGGAAATTTTTAGTGAAAGACAAGGTGTTGATGCACATTTTGCCACAAAAACCTTTATTCTCCTATAACAGGGGAAGAAATTTGAAAGATATGGTGGTACATGGTAAATTTGTAATGCCAAAATTTTGTTTACCAAGACCACTAAGTGAATTTGGTACAAGATGTTGCAGTAGATGCAGTGTTTGTAGGAATATAGTTAGAACATTTAATTATATTAACAACATTAGGTTCACAGTAAGAGATAGTTTTACCTGTAGAAGTAAGGAGTTGTGTATGCTTTACACTGTCCCTGTGGATTATATTATATAGGTGAAACTAAAAGAGAGTTTCGTATTAGGTTAGGTGAGCACATTAGAGACATAAGACATAAAAGGGAAAATAAATTTATTGCCACACATTTTAGTGTTTATCATAATAGTGATGCTTCATTTTTAACAGGAACAGTTTTAGAAAGTGTGAAATGTTTTTGTAATGATGAAAATGCTTTGAAATATAACTTACAATATAAGGACAGTATTTTTATTTTGAAATACAATACAATGACACCCTGTGGATTAAATAATGAAATAAACTGGAGGTGTCTGCTTTAAAACTTTTTTGAACATAATTGTTTAATTAATTGCTTAATTAATTGCTATGAGTGTATATATATATATATCCAGTCTTTCAGTGAGAATGTATACTCTTGAAAGGTGGTTACACCGAGGCGCTGGAGAATAAAGAATTTGCTTTTGGATTTGACTTTGGTTCCTGTTTTTCGATTCCTGACTTCTGAAGATTTTGCTGTTTTGGTATTGTTTTGGATCAGAGTTGTTTCTATCTGGTCTTAATGATATGTATTAATTGTTTTATTGGAGTGGGTTTATATGCAATCTGTTGTGGCTATTGTGTACTGATTTAATCAGCACTGAGGAAGGCTTTGCCAAAACCAGTATGCTGATGTGGATTTTTATGGCAAAATTTCTTTAAAAAGTTTTACACTGCGGTTGGTGCTGCCCATTGTTTTTCTTGTGAAGACTTTGCTTTTTGGCTATGCACAGTTGCCTTACTGGCATACTTATTGTTTTGTGATAATTTAATTTTAACACAAGTAGCATACATGCCCTGCTGATAACTTAATCTGTATAATTTGACCAAACATATGTGCAATATATGCACATTGCAAGGATTACTTTCAGCAGTCTTTACTTATAATTTGCAGTTGTTAAGAAGTATAATTAAAGGTAAAAGTTGAGGTAAATTACTTTATTATTGTGATAATACATTGTATGTCACATATGATGGTACAAATTGTATCTCTTTTTTTCTCATCCCAATGCCTATCTCTTTGTTTTCTATGTGTCATCAAAATGTTTCCATGTCTTTCATCTTTAAAAAATCACAAAATGTTTTACATCACAGGTAGGGCAACTCCCATGGCTCAGATTGCCCCTGCTCCACTGGCTCCTGCACCAATGCCCAGCACATCTAGGACTCAACGTGGCAGTACTGCCTCTGCTTCCCCTGCACTACCTGGGCCCTCCACATCAGGTCGCATTACACTGGCAGCTGGCACTGTTCTACCCTCTGAGAGTACTAATTGAGGTGGGTATTATATCACTCACCAGAAGATGCCAGGATGTGGTGCATAAGGTCAGGCACAGCATCAGTCCTGCATGCCCAAGCCAGGTGGAGAGGTTACTTTCAGTCATGGTCCATAGGAGAAGATGTCAAGCACTCCAATAGCCAGCAGAGTAAGGGGAGAGTGATGACAGTCATGTGGATGAGGACTAAATTCTCACTGTCTCCATGTTTGATGGGAACGGGCATCTGTTGTGCCCTCCCTAACCCCAATCATGGTGTCCCTCAACCTGTGTTCCTCACTGTCACTTTGTCTTGTCTTGCTTGTCCTGTTTTTTGTATCTGTTTCTTCACCTACCCTACTTACCTGACACAGAAATATCTGCGTCCCTTACCCAACATTCCTCTCTTACTGAAGTAAAAAAAAAAATGGGCATCTGTTCTACAAAAAAATATTATCACATACACAGCTCTCTACTTCACATGCATATCTTCTTGACACACTTGATTTGGTCCAATTGGCTATATAACATTATTGCATTGTTGTCACCCCTCTTCATTGAGGTGACAGTCCAAAATTCAGCTAATATTCTGTACATATTTCATGTTACACTGTTGAAGTGGATAGCTATGGTTCTTTCCTACCGCCTACTTCCCTCAAGCACATTCCTATATTGGTTTCCTTTTCTTCTTACCCCTGCTTGCCCCCCCCCCCCATTTCACTACTTTCCTATCTACCTATCTACCTCATTTTAACACCTTTAATCTGGTCAAAAAATAGAATCACACACAACACACATAAGTATAAAAAAATAAAAAAAATAGCAATGGATCCCTTTGTACGGAGTTTGGTATCATGCACCAATGTCAAGCAAGGATGACCATCTCTACAATGGTGTGATTACTTCTACACAATGCCACTTAAACATGCTGTGCTGGGGTAACACACAGTGAATATAGAGCAAACAATTATTTCATTGCAATAGCAATACATATTTAAAAATATTCGATACACCAGGATTTTTACCCTATATCATCTCAGCTCCAAAAGAAATGTGTCAGTACATTTACACCTGCTGCCACAGAGTAAGCTGAGCAACAAGTGTGTTTCTTACACTCAGTACTCAAAACTCTCATAATTTAGAAATGGGGCTCATGCTTTCTCACTGCTTAATGAAGTACAAACAGGAATAGCAGTATAAATGTGTATCTCACATGTGCAAAAACTTTGCCATCAATTGCAAAAAATAGCTGTTCAGTGGTGCGTTATGGAAAGTGCACAATAGCAAAGATGTTTGCTGCCTATTTAGTCTTCATCCCATGAAAGTACATGTAAAACATACACAAAAGGAAGGCACTTTTTAAAGAAAATAATACATATTTACATGGCAGCATTCTGTTACCTCCACCCATGCACTTCAAACTTGTTCTCTCAGTACTTTTTCAGAAATATATTAATTACACTACTGAAAAAAATAAGAAATGCTTCCTTATATACCATGCATATCTTTATACTGACAGTGCACATTCAGATTTTCCAGTATTTATAGTAATGTGGACAGCTGTTTGCATATAGTTTTCAAAGCAGTATTTTTAAGGTATACCTGTTAAATGGAAACACAAAAATAAATGCTACACTTTGCACACTCATCAATCTGGCAACATGCAAATCTTTAATATCTTGACAGTTGTACATGGCTAGCTATCCATTTCAGACGGGCCTACTACCATCTTCTCTCAAACATCCAGTGATTATGTCATCCACTATAAATTGTCCTGCAGCCTTACAAAAGTAAGACTTGTGCCATGGAGCTTGTGTTAAGTACTAAGTTTTCTAGTCAGTGTACTTAAGTAGGGTTTCTAATTGCACTGCAGGTCAGTCTGGTCAGAAGAGCATAACTATGTATCCTGCAGTCATCTCTACAATCCCATAGAGTACCAATATTTTGACAGCTGTACATGCCTACACATCCATTTCATTCAGACCTCCCATCATCTTCTCTCAAACATCCACTGATAATGTTATCCACTATAAATTGCCCTGCATCCTTGCAAAGGTCAGACTTGTGTTGTAGCTCTTGGGTTAAATATTGAGTTCTTTAGTCTGTGTACTTAGGGGTTCTAATCTTACTGCAGTCAACTGGTGTGTGTGTGTGTGTGTGTGTGTGTGTGTGTGTGTGTGTGTGTGTGTGTGTGTGTGTGTGTGTGCGTGTGTGTGTGTGCGTGTGTGCGTGTGTGTGTGTGTGTGTGTGTGTGTGTGTGCATTTGTCTAGTCAGAAGAACATAACTGTGCATCTTTCTGTCATCAATACAATCCCATAGAGTAACAATATTTTGAACGTTGTATACACCTACACATCCATTTAATAGAGGCCTTGTAACATCAACTTTCAAACATCCAATGGTGATGTCATCCACTATGAATTGTCCTGCAGCATTGTAAAAGTCAGACTTGTTCCATGATGCTTACACTATGTACTGTGCTGTGTAAATAGGTCAGTAGTTTTTTTTTTCCCACTGTGATAAACTGGTATGCCTGTGTGTATTCACTTGGTTGATAATTGAGAGACCATTTTACATCAGCATGTGGGACACTGATATTACCTTCTTCTTCTCACCAGACACTGCTGATGTTATCAGCTATAAAGTGTTGTCATACACTATAAAAGCCAGACTGGTACTGTAGGGTTTGTGTTAAATACTGTGCTATGTAAACAGGTAGGTAAAGGTTCTATCCTTACTACAGTCAACTATGTGTGTAGTCAACAATCACTATAGTGACAATTTTAGAATGATATGTGACCCTACTCCAAACATCTCATTTCAGCATACAGTGATGATGTCATACTGTATAACATGCACTATGACAATATTCAAGAAAATGGTTTAACTACTGTGTTTGCAAACTAGTTTAGCTACACATATCAGGGTTCTAAACTGACAGCTGGTGACGTATGTGTCTGTACATACACCTATCACTTTTGAGAATTTTACACAGGGATGTGACTCCATATCCATGTCATACACTCCTTTCAACATGTTCTCCTCAACATACAATGACACTATAATACTCTATAATGTGCAACCATGACAGTGTTACTGTCAGACATTTGTGTTATTTCTACTGAGACATTACATTGCATTCATATTCTACGCCTACACAGGTGTAATGCTCAAATCAGGCCCAGTCTACTGGTGTGTGTGTGTGTGTGTGTGTGTGTGTGTGTGTGTGTGTGTGGTTGGTGGTATTTTATAGGCATTGTATGATCTTTGCAATCATTCTTCATTGTATTACCACTGTGGAGCACCTGTCCCATGTGGAGAGTGGCAGGTTGTAATGCAAGCAAACGAGTATACATATACACACAATAGGCTTACTGTCTTCCATAACATACATAATAGGGATTTTTTTACAGGGTATAATAATGGCTAGGATTTCATGTGATGCTGGTCATTAGCCTAATAATTTCCTATGACCCTATGAACAGTTGACATGTCAATGTTGCTGTCACTGACATGTGCTATAATGAGGTGTGGATGCACATTATGGCTACAAAAGGGTCTTACAATCTGTGATGTGAGTTAATGTATTTATGGACACTGATGCCATTGCAGTATAACTGCCCTTTTTATAACAGCTGTAGTAATATGCTTCCTGAAACTGTTGGCATGGTATGATATACTTGTTATGTATATTGGTGGTGTATTAGGACATGTGTTATTGTAGTGGACTAGATAAACCTTCTATACACAGTTCACATTCCACCATCACAGTGACACAAGCAGTAAGGCATAGCTGTGCATGTGTTTCCATACCATCATAAATATTCTGTGACTGACATCAATATTGATTCATATTGATTTAATGGTCACATAAGTCTTGTTTCATACACATGGTTATTATGCTGTGATATACACAACCAGCCAATGTATCACATCTTTTAATGCAATTGCAACCTTGTAGTATTTCTTGTATGTGCAGTTGTGTTGCTGCACCCAAAGATTATTGAGGTGGTCAGTAGCACCACTATGGGACTAGTAGCATTTGTGTCATGAAATGTTCTGCATGAGCCACAAAAACACTGGTCTCTAATGTGTCCTGATATGACATCAGGCCACTGAAACAAAGCTTGTCAATAATACACATATAGGTATATGTTGTGCAAGTGATGTAAGTATGTGACATTGGTACAGTTGTATGTCTGTGTACATAGCAACAGTGTGTGGAATGTGACCAAGGCTGTATGAAGGTCTTGTCACAAAACATTTATTCCAATACTTATGAAATGTTAGTGGAATACACAATTAAGCACAGATCTGTGTGTGGATGTCAGCAGACATACCCACCCAGAGGGCAAAGACCATCTGTTAGTTGACAGCTTGCCTCACATGTCATCACCCTGTCAATACTTGATATTAGCCAAAGTACACATGAAAAACATTACTCAGTAATTATTCTCAACAAAGCAGTACATCTGTGCACTCTGTATGGCTAATAACACAGAAGCAATGAGTCCTGACAACATCAATGGTTGCCTATAGCACTACTTAAAACCAGGCCTAACAGATACAGTTGGATCTGTATTTCAACACAGCCTTGAGATAGCCTATGTTCTCCTAGAAGTGTATAAAGCAATATGCATTATTATAATTTAGGGGCACCATCACTTGATGCATGGAGTTATACACCTATCCTGAATCTCTGTGAAGTAGGCCAGGGATTCATGTCCCTTCTCTAAAGGGCACAGGTAATGACTGTGTACTAAACCCACATTTGATTTGCTCAGGGTATATCATGTCTGTTACATCTGCCTGCTGTCTTCAAGAGGGTTACCAAGGGCATGCATGATGACAACATCATCCTGTGTAACTTGAACTGGCCAAGGCATTTGACAAAAATCAACAGTCAGGTATCACAAAGAAACCATCACAAGTGACCATAACCACCTACATCACCATGTGGGTAGACAACTGGAACACATATGTGACAGAGAAAAATTTTGCAGTGCTTGAAGTTACCTCTACCTAGATTCCAGTAACCAGGTCTGCACTTCCGGGCTCTGTGCTAGGCCCTTTCCAGTCCATTATTTAAACGTCAGACATAAAAACTGATTTTACGCATCCTTTCTCTAACCAGCTTTGTGGAGGACTGTGGATAATCATTAAATCTAAGTGTGTTATTGGTATAATGCATACAGTATCAAAACACACAAAGGAATGATGCCACAGCCATGAAGACATGGCAGATGAAGGAAACTCATGGGGGTATTAGTTCCATTATCAATGCAAATACACCAGATAATTATAATATGGACAACACACCCCTATGAGTAGACCAAGTGGTATGCACATCAGTCAACTAGCCAAGATTACCTGTTGTTTCTAATACAGGTGTAACCGTGCCCTCCAAACACCTCCGGCACATGTTATATTTTAAGGGAGGTCTGCTTGATTCCCCTCAGAGATTGCTGATGAATCATAATAGTTTTACAAGCGTGTTCTTGCAGACCCATCTATGTTCAGTCATAATTACATATGTTATGTGAAAGACATGGGATTACTGGTGGCATTATTCAGATATTGTCCCTGATTGTGCATGCTTTTGTCTACTGTTGTCTGTGGGCCTGTTACTATGTGTTCTGCTTGGTTGAGACCTATGCTGACAATACATTCCTATTCAGGCAACTAATTTTGCACGGTGTCACAATATGCACATAATCCTTATTGTATATGCCATCCCTGATATATGTCCTGTCCACTGTTCATGTTAGGGTACTTATATCACAAAGTATTCACTCCATTGATATGTCATCATGTGTAACAGTCACGTGATATACAATAACGGTGCAGTCCATACTGTATCATGTCAATATGTGATTACTGTTCAGGCTACAGATGTCTTCATTGACATGGCCTTATCTGCTATACATTATCGTGTTTCACCTGTCCTCTTCCCCTGTGTTCATTCCTACAATTCATTTGTGTGTCCCTTGACTATTTATTTGTAATGCAGTCTATGTACCCTTACTGATCATTTACACAACTTTTATTCAGTATGCCTGACACACACTACTCTGCACTGTATACGCTTTCATGTAATATGTTGGAACTATATACATTGCTTTATTAAAAACCCTGGTAGTCATTGTGGCCTTTGGTGCAAGGCTGCAGACCTAGTTTGCCAGTAGGCAAACAGGTATAGATGTCTGCAGGTATTTGTGTTGCTTTACACATTTTATTGGCTGGTATCACTGTTGCTGGCCACAAAACCATGCTTGTTTATGTTTAAACATGGTGTACAGCATGCATATGTAATTAGCGCTGCTGCTCACCAGACAAACATGTAAATGCCATGTAGGTGTCATGCTAAGCCTACACGGGGTTTATCGAATCCCCAGGATTGTCTTCATCACATACCAATTTATAAGGTCACTGACTTCACCAAACTATTTGAAATGTAACACGAGGTCATGGTGAAACCAATCTGAAATTCTTTCTCAATCATTGTTCTTTTAACCAAATGTTTCAAATGATTAGTCTTTGTTCATTTTAATTTTCTTGCTGGGGCATATGAGAAAATGTGTCATAAATCTTACACTTTAAAAATTCTAAGAAGGTTGATGCTCACACTGTATTAGCTATTGAGGCCAGAACAGTCTAATGTTTTCTTAGCAAGCATATATAATTCAAAGCTGAACTAACACAAAGATGGCCATTCATATTCTGACAGACTGAAAGATCAAACATAATTAAATCTCCCTTATTACACTGAATTAAAAACAAGATAAAAGGTTAAGGTATTTATAAGCATTTAGAATCCAGTCTATCACCAATATTGAATTTCCCACAGCTCACAGTTGACACCATATACCCTCCTTACATGACATTAATACAGCAGCCATAAGCCTAACCCACTTTTTAATACATATACAAGACACATTCTTCTCATGTATCCATAGGCTTTATAAATACACCAAAATGGAATTCACCAAACTGCAGCACCTCCTTGCTCTAATGGATGAAAGATGGCAAAAAGGGAAACAAACCCCAACTGCTGAGAACAAAATCATTTATAGCCTTATGCAACCTTGCCAAGCAGTCCATCTCATCTGATATTACAAAAGCATATATATATATATATATATATATATATATATATATATATATATATATATATATATATATATATATAGGGTCCCCTTCAAAACATCTAAAACCTATAACATCTAATTTCATAACATTGAGACCAGAACATCTAAAACCCAAAACATCTAAAACCCATAACTTCGAATCTCATAACATCTAACACTACAAATCACATGAAAATAACATCCCCTCCACATATAACGACACCAAACTAGCAAACACACGTTTTACTATGTTTCTTACAAAGTAATTTCTCCATGAGCATTACTGTATCACCCTTGAAAAAGAAATAAATGGCTACCCATAAAACAAAGATCTAACCTATTGTTAACATCCACATTTTACAGACTAATCTATATCCAGACATTTACTCCTTCATAGCTACACATCATAAATAAAACTCTTCTTACAACCTGAGACCTTCTCACAAGCCATGCCATCTCACAGCACTGCACATGGAATGTCCTTTCCAGCAACTACTCTTTGACAAGCTAACCCCATCCAGCAGTTCAGAATGCAACTCAAAAAGCACCCCTTCATCTAAGCCAAATGCTCCTGCTTCAGCAGAAGATGTATTAACTAACGCACAATCCGTATCACCTTTCAACTTCTCTTCTCCTTTTATATTGGCCTGCTGTACAATCTAATGTCAATCATCTGACAGTGCTATTGTCAAGTGCGGAATGATTAAAAAATAATGAGCAAAACAACTTTTGACAGATCTCAGAGTTAAGTTTGTTTTGCAGGAGATAAGCCCCCTTGAACCCGTATGTAGAGGGATACCCTGCACATCTTCAGATTTGAATATACCTAGTCTAACAATACAGAAAGCAGAGAAAAAAGAAAACTCCATTGTTGGCAAAAGTTGTTTTGTTCACTTGTCTTTGATAGTTTAGCACTCGATAATAGCACTGTCTATCAAATTACAGGCATCCAAATATTGTATATTAGATTCTGTTGGTTACTATAATGTACAAATACTGTCTTTCTGTATAACTAATCAGAACCTATTGTTTTATTACTGACTTTTTGGTTGTAACATGTTTTGCATTATACCCCAGGCTGAGCCAGAACCTGGTCAGTATTAATCAATCCACTATCCCAGTAAACATCTATATCTATACACACACACACACACACACACACACACATCTATATATATATATATATATATATATATATATATATATATATATATATATATCTATATGGTTTCACTTCATAATCTCGGATTACTGAAATCTCTAAATTCAGTAACCCGAGACTATGAAGTTAAACCATTCACAACACCAAAACTCACAATCCTGAATCACACAATCATGAACATACATACTCCATACACCACTTAACATACACACCATTCCACCCACAACACACAAACCACACAACCCTACACTACATATAAGCAGGGGGGCAAGCCCTCTTGCACCCCCATGTGGGAGGCTGCACCCCCACACACCCCCTACTTATATGTACCAACTCCGAGGTAGCACATAACATAAGAAAAAGCAAACCACACACCATGCCATCCTCCACTCGTTCGCACACAAACACACATCACACATACACAAACACCAACAAATCCAACACTCACAGTTACACCTCCCTACCCTTACCCACACACACAACGTACAAAACCATGCACACTCACCTGCGATTTCAAGCACCATAACGCTACACTCGACGTACCGGAAATGCATAAGCGCAGATTCAAGATATTCAAATTCACTCTTCACTCTTCGGCATTCTGGTTTTCAGCTTCATAGTCTCGGGTTACTGAATTTTGAGATTTCAGTAATTCGAGATTATGAAGTGACACACTATATATATATATATATATATATATATATATATATATATATATATATATATAAATATAGCTATATCTACATCTATGTCGATAGAGAATTCTCTGTCGATATGGGTGTGTGTGTGTGTGTGTGTGTGTGTGTGTGTGTGCATTTAGTACTGTCACCAAATGGACATAATATTGATGTCAAATCATAGAGAAATGGAACATCAACAGCAAATATGCATATCCAAGGATTAAACCTGGAGTAGGTATAACCAAGGGCAAATGATTTTGCAGAGGGGTAACCACCACACACACCTCCCACACCACAGTTAGTTATATAAACTAACTCCAAAGTCCACACTTTCCAGGGAAAAAGCATTTTCTCCTACCTGGGGATTTGCCATATCGTACGTATAGCAACCAATATATCATCCAACTGTTTGTGTCTGCGAAACAGATGTTGATTTTGTGTCTGTTTGCTTAAATGGACCAAAGCCTACATTTTATGTATATATAAACAAATAAATGCATACATAAATGAGGTTTGGGGCAATGTAATTTGTCCAGGGCCATCTTTAGGAGGGTTAGTATAACAGAAATGGGGGTTGGGGGAGTATAGAGGTGGAAGAGTGGGGATAGTGATAAGAGCTAGGTTAATTAGGCTTTGGGTGGTGATGGGTTAATTAGTGTGTGGGTTTAGAGAAAGTGATGTAGATTTAGGGTGGGGCTTAAGTTTTTATATTACTGAAGTAGGGGAAGTATTATCACATTTTGGCGTGAGTTTGCAACAACACTGTAAGTTTTCAAAATGGCATGTTATGGTATCAGGAAGCTTTGCCCTTCCTTACTGAGCACACCCTATAATCCTATAATAAGATATTTATCATCCTAATCTGTAAAGTCGTGTGCTTTTACTGCTATATTTGGACATTATAGCTTTTTATGGAAGTGATGAGATGTGCAACAATGTTTTTCTTTTCATCATTGTTCTGCATTCTATTTACTGAACATAGATGTAAAAACATCCATGCATAAATGGTGCAACAGGGTGCAAATTTACTTTTGCTACAGAAGGCTTTTGGTTTGATTCCTACACCAGGAAGATGGAGTGCTGATGCTGCAGTGCAGCATAAGAAAGGAGGGCGGGTTGTACTCCTGAATGCGTTGTCCTTTGGATAAAATGTTAAACTGAGGACCCATCTATATGAGTTGGTAGCACCTATCAAAAAGAGTAGGGGAAGTTCCCTGATACATGGTCAAATTTCCCCTAATAGTGCAAATACCACCTTGGATCTACCCTGAAAATATGTTACTAGCCTACTGGCACTAATTCGCTCAGCAAAGGTTTAATAATAAATAGCATCAGAAGCAAGTATTAACAAAAGCTATTTCTTGGTGTTTAAATTGTATATAATGTTTACTAATGTTTACTAACATTTTTCAACAATTTACAGCTGCAAAGAACTGATGATCATTGCCACTGCTTAATATGTTGTTTGGTCTTTTTTTATTGTACAAAATTGCATTAATTTTTTTGACACCAACTTTACCATTAGCTATTTTCAGAGAAGGAAAACATTTGTTCTAAGTCCATTGCTCAGCTCTGGTCCATCATTCACTATTTATTTGCTTTTCTTTTTTTTTCCATCTTTAATTACAGTTTGAACTTCTGGGACTCTATGGAAACTAAAGCACCAGGCTTACAGTGGATCCATACAGTTGAAAGCTTGGACGTGGGTGGCGGACAAGTAATGATGGATGAATCATTTTTTATAAGTTCATTTACCTGCTACTGTTAATTATGGGGAGGTTATATATTTTGATGTATTGCTTGTGGTTATCTAAATTTCTGCATTACAGTGCATTTAAATTGGTTGATGCATAATGTTTTGTTGAAATAATTTTATACACCTCTAGATGATGTGTCAGCCATTTAATTAGTTTTTGTTACATTTGATAACAAAACTAACAATCTGCATTCAGAACTTGCTCCATTATGGCACATGACTTTTGATGTACATGGCAAATTTCCAGTGTGTACAGTTCAATCATTTGTGACATTAATTAACTGAACTTCTAATATTTTTTTCACAAGTGCTTTTTCATTACTTCAGAGGTACTGAGATATTACAGATGATCTTGCAACAGAGAGCATAAAATGCAATATAAAACTGTAATGCAGTACACAAGCAATTAATGTAAAGCGTCAAATGAAACTAATCTGAGATATTTATTAATTTAATGAAAATGCTGTCATAGCACATTCCTATGAAAAACAAGTTGTCCTATACCTTTCTCTGTAATATAAATTCTCAGAAATGGAAGTGGTTTATCTGTTTTGAGTCACATAGAAATAGCAGTGCAGTACAGTAAAGTAAAGAAATATATAAACAAATGAAATTCTGACTATCCCTTTATGAAATCAAAGAGCATCCAAACATCATATTTATGATTCATAATCAAGAAATATTCTGATATAGGTAACACGAGCAGAGTAAAATATTCTGAATTATATCATTACATCGAACTGAATCACTTGTTGTTCCTTTTTCTTGAACTTGTGTTTTTGCAGCACTTTGTGTAATTGTAAAACTTCCTTAATGAATTATTATACCTGCCCACATTTGCCAGTAAAATCCAGGAGCTATCTGCTGTAAATCACCTCCCAAAAAGTTTCTGATTCTACAATGCCTGTAACCAGTCCAATTTTAATATCATTTAAAGATTTACATACAGGTCACAGAGTTTGTCAGTGCTGAAAGTGATTAAAGTATACAAAACTACTAAAGTGATTAAAGTACACAGAAAAAGAAGTTATGTACTCACCATAATGTTCCATGAGAGTTGTCCATCTCGTCCTCATTCTTTACTGATGGGTATTCGGAGTGTGTCTACTGTCTGGGACCACTCCATTTACAACAATCTTACTAGATTTGTCATGCATTTATTTCTATGGTCCCCCAAGAAAGAAAAACAAATTGTTTCCTTTCAAGAACCCATGGAAGAGGGTCAAAGTCCACCAAAATCTACTTTGGCTGGTGAAAAAAGTTCAAAGAGGTCTTCTTCCTCTACTTCGACCACGTCTGAGCCATCCACTAAGCTTCCTGGGATGTCTCGCACAGACACTTTGGGATTTCTGGAACCACATTTTCCCACCCTTTTGACCCTTGGGATAGGGTCTAGAAGGAGTGGAAAAATGAACTTCCACGGCAGAGAGAGTCTTCCCTTCTTGTTCACACCGGGTAAACATTTCTTTGACTTTAGGCCTGAACAAGGACAAGCCATCGAAAGGGGTATTAACAAAGGATGACTTAAAGGGTTCCACAAAATTACATAAGCACATCCAGGAATGACATCTGAGGGCAATTCCGGAACCCGCTGACATACTTGCTCCATCGACTGCATAGGATAAAAGATGCATGGATGAGTTAACCACTGAATTGAGGGTGTAGGAAGTTGGGAGGATAGTTTATCTGCTACCCCTGCAGCTACTGTACTATGGAGAGTATCTCCAAGCTCCTTCAGGAGATTTCTCTGCAGTCTCATGAAATGTGTAAGGTAGTTCAGCGACCTAAGGGTAAAGGGAACTGATGAAAACATGCGCTTTCTGTACTTGTCCATTGTACGTGACTTCTTATTCTGGAGATGGACAGATGTTGAAGTTTCCAACTCCTTTTTAGTGGCCACTGCCACCACCATAGCATCCACCAGTACTCCTTTGGTCAAAAAGGTTTTGTCTGTTGGTGCAGTAATGAATTTATTGGGCCTCCTAGGGATGGGTTCCACTGAATCTGGAGCCTCCCATGCCTTTTGACAAACTAAGTCCATGAGCTTGTCGAAAGGCAAGATACCCAGGTGGATGAAGGTCGAGATCCAAAAGCCTTCAGGTATACGGACTCCTCATCAGAAAGGTTGATGGGATTCCAGCCACCTCTCTGTTTTAGGATCTCTAGGATGTTCTCAAAGGAGACATCCTCAGAGGGTCACCTTGGGGACCCTTCTAACTCCTTGAGGTCCATATCTGATGTAACTGACTCATTTTGGCAGTAGATATGCTTCCTCTTGCATAGTTTTTTCCTAGGGACCTTCTCGGTGGGACACTCCAGGGAGGCTTTGGAAGATAAGGTCTCAACCAATGGGGGATCCTGAGGCCTCTGCATTTGTGTGAAGTTTGTTATCGCACACCAATACTGAGCGACTGTGAATGGCTCTTCATGTCCTATAGCATAGTGCAGTTGCCTCCGAGTAATGTTGCTTATACCTGCTGCACTAAAGGAACACACAGGTAAAGCAAAGTACAGGTAGTACTTTGAAACATTTCCTCCAGTAGTGATTTAGACTGCTGAATGTATAAAAATGCATATCCATATGTGTACTAACATAAATCATTTGACTGATGTTCATTTTTTATTCAGTACTTCACTGTAGTCATTGTCTCTCATGTTTGCAGAAACTATCACATTTACTTATGTAGTGCCATCCTGACAACATGTATAAAAATTAGTTTGAGCTGGATTCGAACCCTGCATCATTTGTACTCAAAATATGAGTTTACTGCTCTTACACCTGCTGCCATGAGAGAAAGGTAGGGAGCAGATCTATTTCTTCCACTCAGTACTGTCCAAAGAGCTGACAGATGTGCCTCTCTGCTTAGCATGTTTGTGTAAGGAAGGTGAAACAATAGAAATATTACTTTTTCCCATTTAAGCAGAGACCTGTGTTTGCTTGTCCCCTAACTCCACAAAACGGGGAAGGCAATAGCAACAGTCTTTAATGTTATTATAGTTGTGACATAACATGTCCAATATAAACTACAGTATGTACACAATAGTATCTGTCAGATAGTTCTACCATAGCATATATCTATAACTACTTCTCAGGTCCACATTGTAGTCATTAAATATGAATCTCACATGTGCAAACACTTTGCCACTGATCGCACAAACCAGTTGCTCATCAGTGCACTATGTAAAAAGGTGTTTGGCATGTATTACTATGTTTATTGCCCAGTTAGTCTTCATCCCATTAAAATCCATGTAAAAATACAACCAAAGAAAAGGACTTGCTAGTGACTGAGCACATATTTAAAACGACAAAACACGCCAAGAAAGAATTTTTCCAACTGCACAAACGAAGTAGCTGCAGGAAGCAGTCTAGACAGTATCCTCTCTTTCTCTATTCAATTAAAATAAATAGATAGATAAGTGGAGAACCGTTATTTTAATTGAATAGAGAAAGAGAGGATACTGTCTAGACTGCTTCCTGCAGCTACTTCATTTGAGCACATATTTACTCAGACTCTAAATGTGCCCTGCACCCATGCATTTAGAAATGGATGTCAGTAATAGTTCCCAAATGTTAACTACACTGCAAAAGTAAATAGCATTACTGCATTCTTGTATCATCTAAAGCTTTATACTGACAGGTTCTTATTACCTGATCAAACGTTTAGGTTAACGAATGCCTAAACGTCAATCCGGTAATAGCAAAAGCAAAAAACGTGAACGGATGATTTAATGCAGGGAAAGAATTCCCTTGGCTGTTATGCAGATTTTGCCTCTTTCCCCACTGTAGATTGATCTCGGAGTTGGTATATTTAGTTAGGGGATGTGGGGGGCACTACACTCCACTTTGGGCTGTGTGGGGGTGAAGCCCCCCACTTCAATTTGGTTTAATTTTTAATTTTTTTTTTGCAGCCGAGGGAATTCATTCCCTAAATGAAATCGGCCATTCGCTGTTTTAATTTTTTGATATTACCAGGTCAACATTTAGGTATTCGCTAACCTAGATGTTTGATCAGGTAATATAGATGCTATACTGAAAGTAGACATTGAGATTGTCATATACATGTCTTAATGTGGACATGATTTCATCACAGATATGAACATGTGTACATCCACAGTTGCATCCATGCTAATCACAAAATGCGTGTGTGTGTGTGTGTGTGTGTGTGTGTGTGTGTGTGTGTGTGTGTGTGTGTGTGTGTGTGTGAGACTGTAAGTATGAAATGTACAAGACATATTGGGAAACAGGTGCATATGTCTCAGTTCTGCAACATCCATTCCTGACATGTTATTGCTGCCTTTTAAAGTATATGCACACAGGAATTAAAACAGAAAATCCAAAGTCCACACTTTGCACACCACTCTCATAACAGGATATGCTACTTGCATCATGTATTAATGATGTCATCATCTATAAAGACCAGTATGATAAGGAAAAAGCATACTTTGAGGATGGCACAGATATTAACAACTGTGTTCTGCAGATGGGAACAAAACAGTTACGTGAGTGTTAACTTACCAAAACAGCCATATAGTGGTTGTGTGTGTGTGTGTGTGTGTGTGTGTGTGTGTGTGTGTGTTTTCAGAATAGCATGAGAATAGCGTGAGTCTTAATCCAACTGTTAACAATCAAGTGTCATGAAGAACAAAAAAATTCACAGTCATACATGCCTACACAGCCATTTCATATAGGTCTCCCAACATCTTCTCCCAAACATACAATGATGATGTCATCTGCTATAAAGTATTCAGCAACACTTTAAAAGTTATACTTGTGTTGTGGCGCTTACATTAAGTATTCTCTAGCTTGTGTAACTAGTTAGGTAGAGGATGTAATCTCAGTGCAGTCGACTGGTGTGTGTTTGTGTTTGTGTGTGTGTACGCACATAATCAGAACAACATGAGTCTATATCATACTGTCAGCAATCTAGTCCCATGAAGAACAATACTTTTGACAGTCATACATTCCTTCACAGCCATTTCATACAGGCCTCCCAACATCTTCTCCGAAACATACAATGATAATGTCATCCACTATAAAGTTTCCAGCAACAATTTAAAAGTCCAACTTTTGCCGGTCAACATGAGTTTGTGTTCATGAAAATAATATTTTTGAGACAATTTTACACCAAGATATGACTCCACATCTATGTCTGACACTCAGCCCAGCATCTTCTCCTCAGCATACAATGATGCTATCATCCTGTATAAATTACACCATGACACCATGACACTGTTAAAGTCAAATACATGTGATGGAGCTACTCTTATATAGTGTGCAATTCAGCTTCTATATCTACACAGGTTTAATGTTCATATTTGACCTCAGTCAACCACTGTGTGGGGGGTTGATGGTACATTAAGGTCATTGTATGATCTTTTGAATCTCTTTTCATTTAACTACCAATGAGGAGAACTTTTAACATAGCCCCATGAACCTAAAATCCCACTTTTCCCTCTGTCAACATAACAGCCATCCTGCAGAGGACTGGAGGATATAATTAGCTCAAACATGCAAACACACATCCTGAAGCAGAGTCCTCCCATGAGCTTTTGTAAGCCATCTCCAGATGATTGGATGTGTGACTCTCAATTGTCTCATGGGGGTGGTGCATATATCACATATGTACAGAGGCAGTGTAATACAAACTAACACATACACACAGAAGCATATACCCTTATTATATTCCCTCATATAGATGTATCAGTTTTGGTTTACATGGTATAATAATGGCTATGATTTTATGTGATGTTCGCTGTTAGCCTAGTTATGTCCAATGACCCTATGAACATTGCACATGTTAATGTTACTATCATCCAAACATGCATACCTCTTAACTGTAAAGATTTTTGCAGAAAGTTCAGATTTTTGTCTGTTATTATCACTCAGGATTGAAGTCACTAAACAATGACATATGTGTGAGTTTATGACTTCATATCCTGCAGAAAATGCATACTGACACAAATCCTGTTATTCTAGTAATTTTCTAAGTTGGTAAGAGCAATATTCAAAATCTGTATCTATTTTTGGGCCTTTGTCCCTCAATTATTTTAGGCTTTGTCCAGATTTCTTGTGCTAAGGGGTTGAGAGGTATGCACATGTGCTATGTTGAGGTAGGCCTACAGGAGGACATTTCAATCTGTGATGTGATGTAATATATTGATGGCTGCTGTTGCAATTTGATTTCATGCTCTGTACATAACAGTTATATTAATATGTCTCCTGAGATCTTTTGACATGGGATGGTACTAAGTATATTGCTGGCTTAGTAAAGCATGTGTTTTTGTAGTGGAATATATCAGCATTCTACACAGTTCTCATTCACCCATCACAGTAACACTTGCAGTATGGCACAGTATCATTAAATGCTCTGTGACACACATCAGTATAATGTTGGCACATATGTCTTGTTTCATCCACATGTTGTAATGATGTTATACACACAAACATATCACAAGTTGTGATGGAATTACTACCTTGGTGAATTCATCATATGTGCAATTGTGTTGCTATTCCCAAAGATTACTGAGGTGGTCCCCATCACCATTTTGTGTCTATCAGAATTTGCATCATTAACTGTTCTGCATGAGCAACATCCACATCATTTGTAATGTGTCCATATATGGTGTCAGAGCCCTCACACACAGTTTTCCAATGAAAAACATATAGGCATATGATGTACAATTGATGTAATTATGTGACGTAGGTAGAGCTGTATGACTGTGTAAACAGTACCATAGTATGACATGTGATGCAAACTCAAGGTTGTATGTGGAGGTGTTGTCACAAATCATTTTTTAAATAAGTATGAAATGTTAAGGGGAATATAAAACTAAGTGCAGAGCTGTTTGTGGATGCCAGCAGCCATACTGAAGTGGAGAAAATAGACAATCTGCTAGCTGACAGCTTGGATCGAATTTCACCCTCCTGTCACCAACGGCCATCAGCCAAAGTATACATGCAAACATTATGCAGCTTATTTTCTCAGAAAGGCAGCTCATCTATGCTCTCTGTATGGATAATAACACTTCATCAATGAGCCCTGACAACATCTTCCCAAGAACATAAACCCTGACCTACCAAACACAGTTGGATCCTTACTTAAACACAGCCTGCAGACACCCTGAGTTCTGGCAGAATGGTGTACAACAAGTTATCCATCTGGACAAGGGGGAACATCCCCTGATCCAGTTAATTATAGACCCATAAGCCTGACTCGCCTCATCTGTGTGGCAGACCAAAGAGTCATCATGGACCTTATCAAACAGGACACAAGCAATCTCCTGAATGTGCAGCCAATATATTTTTGATTTATTATGGCTACATCATGTCTGTTAAATCTGGTTGGCTTCTTCAAGAAGTTCACCAATGGCATGGATGAGGAAAAGACTGTACATCACTTCTACCTTGACCTGGCCAAGGCATTTGACACAAATCCACAATCAGGTATTACAGAGAAACTGTCTTAAGTGGGCATAATCACCTACATCGTCAAGAGGGTACACAAATGAATCACATACTGGACACATACCGTCAAAGTGCATGACTGTGTAATACACCTCTAGCAAAGGACCAGTGACCAGAGCCGCACCTTAGGAATCTGTACTAGGCCCTTTCCTGTTCAGTATTTAATTCTCAGAAGTCAAGACAAACTTAGACAGCCCTTTTCTGACCAACTTTGTGGATGACTGCAAACTGTGGACAATCATTGAATCCAAGAATGCTATTGAAGTACTGCATAAAGTATTAACACACCAAAACTGATTGTTGCCAGAGCCAAGGAGACACACTAAATGAACCAAAAAGCATAATTATTTCCTTTTTAAAAGCAAATACCCAAGCTATTTGCAATTTAGACAGCACATGCCTGTGAGCAGACCCAGTGGTACGTGACCTGGGTACTCAGGTAGATAGTAATCAGAACTTCCACCAGCATCTGGCCACAATGGTGACAAATCCCTTGTATGTAGCACAACTCCTACATATGGGCTGGCCATCCACATCAAAGGACATTATAATCTCATTGTTCTTAGCCCTCATCATACCAATAATTGAGTACAATGCACCTTTTGCAAGTACCTCATCACACATCTATAACAGTTGGAGCAACTCCAGAGTTATTGCACAAAGAAGATACATGGTATAAACAACAAGACCTATGCAGAGAGATTGAAAGTGCAATTACTATATTATATTTATTTATTTATTTTATTTATTTACATGTGCTTACCGGGAAATTCTGACAGGATGCAGGTCCTTTTTCAGCGGATGCCCGAGGAGAAAAGCTCCACATCATGTACATGATAAATAGAGATACAAAGTTGCAGCAATAGTAAACAACGTTACAGGTTGTTGGCTTTAATACAATAACAAGATATTGATTATCAACAGTATTTACAGTAAATGTTGCAAGTTAAGATAGCTTCTTGTCATTTATAATAATAGTAACAAAGTTGTCAGACAAAATGTTAAAGTATGTAAAGACAACTAGCTAATTCTGACTGTGGTTAGTAGTGGGGTAGTATAGTTGGGTTAAGAGTCTAGGTGGGGGGAGGTAAGGGTAGGGGTGTTAGTCTGGATTAGAACAAGGACAAAGCCAGTGCAGATTTAAATGGAATTTGAGTGCAGTCTTGAAAAGGCTGCTAGATGGTCGAGTAGTTATAGAGGGTGGAAGATTGTTCCAAAGTTTAGATATGGTACATGAAAATATGGCTTCTCCTGCTGAGTTTTTGGGTTTGATAACAGTCAGTTGATTTTTGTTGCTTGATCTTAGGGGCCTAGTGGATTGATAGGGTTGGAGAATGGTTTGAACGGAAGGGATGTTAAGGGGGTGGCTAATAAGTTTATGAGCGAGGGTGAGGTGGTTAAAGTGAAGGAGTTTTGGGAGTTCTAGCCAGTTTAGTTCTTTAAGGGAGATACAATGCTGGCTGCGGTAGGAGGTTCAAGTAGCAAATTTAGCAATTTTGTTGTAACAAGCATCCAGCTTGTGTAGGTCTGTCTGTCTAAGGTTGGTAAGTATGGGGGATGCATAGAGTAGGGTGGAGATTAGCTGGGAATTGGCTATGGAGATTCTACCCGCCTTGGTTAGGAATTGGTGGCTTCGATATAATGCAACAAGTTTCTTGTGAACTTTTTGTATTGTGAGAGATATGTAGGTGTCAAATCTAAGTTTGTTGTCTATTTCCACACCATGTAATTTTGTGTGTTCTGATGGAGAAATTATGGTATTGTCTTTGGTGAGAATGTTGAAATGGGGGGTGTTTTTGGTGGCTTTGGAAGGTTGGACAAGGAGAAGTTTTGTCTTACTTGGGTTGAGTTGGAGCTGAGCACTGGATAGCCAGCTTTCTACAGAAGAGAATAATTCCTGTGTGATTTGTTGTAGTTCTGGTAGAGTGGGGGCAGATCAGATGAGAGTAGAGTCATCTGTGTACTGTATAAGAGATGCTTGTATGGTGGCAGTATGTAGGTTGTTAGTAAAAAGTTAGAATAGCAGAAAGCCAAGGATAGACCCTTGGAGAACTCCAAGAGTAACTGGGAGGCAAGGTGATAGGTTATCGCCCCAGATTAATGATTGCTGGCATCTTTGTAGATAGCTGTGGAACCAGTTGCAGGCTGATTGTGAGAAGGAGAGGTTGGGGAGAGTAGAGAGTAGTAGCTCATGAGATACCATGTCAAAGGCCTTTGAGAAATTTAGAAATATGGCAGTAGAAAAGAAGCCATTGTTTTTGTGATGAAGTATAGTGTTGGTGAAGGAGAGCAGAGTGGAGGTAGTGCTGTGATATGGCCTGAAACCATGTTGGGTTTTGGAGAGGAGATTATTAGCTAGGAGGTAGTTGGAGACCTGGGTGTTGATACATTTTTCAAGTATCTTGGAGAGAGGGGAGAGAATAGAAAAGGGGTGGTAATTGTAGAGGTTGGTGAAGGGGGTGCCTTTGTGGAGGGGAATGATGTGGGATATTTTCCATATCGAGGGAACATGGTCTTCTGTTATAGATCAGTTGATTAGAATTGAAATTGGGTAGGCTAGTGTATCAGCTGCAATTTTCAAGTATTCAGAGGGGAGGTTGTCAGCTGCAAGTTTGGTGGGTTTAAGTTTTGACAATAGTCTTTTTATGTTGGAGGTAGGTACTGAGGTGAAAAAGAAAAGAGGAGTGGAGGGGTTTAGAGTTAGGAGTTGGGGAGGCTGTTGTAGGGAAGTGTTGTTTGTTTAGAGATGTTATAGTTTCAGTTAAGTGTTTGTTGAAGGATTCAGCAATACTGCTGGAGGAGGGGGGAATGGATGGCTGGGGAGTATCAACCTTCCCTGGGTGGAGGATAGAGTTAATAGTGGACCAGAATTGCTTAGGGTTGTGGTTGGTAGAGTTTAGGGTGGATTTATAGTAGAGGAATTTGTCTAATTTTATATGCTTTTTGGCTTTATTGCACAGTTCAAGGAATGATTGCCTATCTGAGTTATTATTTGTTAGTCACCAGTGCTCCCAGACCTTATCTCTGGATTTCATTAGGGTTCTGGTGGTCTTTTGTAACCATGGGGCATGCCTAAATCTGACATTGGCACTTCTTACATCTTACATTATATCTCCTACAGACTACTAAATGTCAGTCTGTGTCTGGCCTACAGAGCAGTCTCCAGTCTGACCATGATGGAAATGTTACACTTTCTTATCACAGACTGCACAAGGGTTAATTGTTCCAAGGATGTTAACTGAGCTTCTGACATAATAAATCATATTGTAGAGATAGATATAACTGTCAGATGCTACCTTTCTCTGGAACAAGTTTCTCAGTCATGTAAACCAAAGGCCTTGCCTGACCCTCTTCAAGTGCAACCCTGATCAATGGATGGCTAAGTATGATTCTACTCCTGTTGTTGCAGCCATGTCCCTCACGGACAGAGGCAGTTGGTATTAGACAACATAGCATAGGCCCATACCTGTGTGAATATAATTCACATAGCTATTTAAAACTGTGAAACACATGTTAAACAATGCTAGGCTTTTATGGGATTTTGGGAGACTTTTGCCTAGTACTCTCATATGCACCACTTATGATGTACAATTGTATCCTATCCTAGGTAAAGTTATAGTGTTACTTTATAGCATTGCGGACATAGCAGTACATCATGTCAGTATTCACACTGGGTAGTTTGCATGAACAGTTATGCATGCATGTCAGGATTTCATGGTAGTATAACAGATTCCATGGCAATGTCAGGGTGGCAGTGATCATGTGGCATGTCTTGGGCTTGATATGTGCTGATAAAAAGTGCTCTCCATGTATCTTTTGGTATGTGGACAGTTTCACAGTGACAGCATTCTCGCTCATTGACATTGCACTTTGCAGTGCTGTAGTTTCTGTTTACATGGGCATACTGATGCATTGCCATCAGTATCACATATTGCTGTACCATTCATTATAACGGATCACTTCTTAATTCACACATCAATTGCAGATGCTGCAGACAATATCTATTGACAATACCTGTTTCAAATGAATGCAATACACAGTGTGAGGGGAATCTACTGATAATACTGTCTTGTTTTTTAGCATTATTATCAATATGGCTGATACCTGTGTCTTCCAGAGATGATTTACTCAAGTTACCTTTGACACAGTGAGTTTCCACACATCTTTTTGGTCATGCATAAGTATTCTTTGTGATTCATAACCATTAGGAGTTGACAGTGCAGACTTCCCTTCAATGTGTTCTACAAGATGAATCTGTGATACGTCTTGCTGTGATGCACACAGTAAATACACAGCTCATTGACAACATTAATGGCATGGTTTACATTCTTGTAAGTGTAGATTGTGGCATATGTGTCATGCAAACCTCTCAACTAGCCAAGATTGCTCGAAATTTAAACTACAGGTGTAACAGTGTCCTGCTTAACCCCTTATAGATTACTGACAAAGAATTACAGTTGTTTAAGTGTGTCCATGCAGAACATATATACTATCTCACAATCACATATTTTATGTCAATGTCACAGATTAATTGTGGTATTATTCTGATATTGTCTATGATTGTGCCTGTTTCTGTCTAGTATTTTCCATGAACCTGCTGCTGTGTGTCCTGATTAGTTGAGACCTATGCTGACATTTCAGTCATATTCAAGCAAATAATTTTGCCCACCTTCACAATATGCATATACCCCTATTGTATATACGGTCCTTGCTAAATGTCCTCTCCAGTGATCATATCAGGGTGTTTATATCACTACCAATCATCTCCATTGATATGTAACCTTGTGCAACAGTCCCATAATATACTATAACTGTGTGATGACATGAATATACCCACACATGAGGTGCAAACAGCAGTACATACTGTATTATGTACACATGTGATTACTGTTCATGCTACTGACTTGTCTTTGGGGTATATGTACATTGACATGCCCTTATTCGGTGCACATTACCATGTTTCAAGAGTCTTCTTTCTCGTTCTTCATCCTTGTCATTCATGTCTGTGGCACTTTTCAATACGCACACTTCCCCAGGCTAATGTATTTACACTGCAGTCTATGTACCCTTGATGATCACCATAAAACTTTTATTGCAATATACCAAATGCATGTTTTACAGTACACTGCAGTGAGTACACTTTTCTATATTGTGTTATTACTGCATTCATTACATTGCAACTGCAGTGGTGGTGCTGCGGTAGCGTTGTCGCCTCACAGTTAGACGTTGCCCGTTCGATTCTCAGTTACAGCATCTACTGTGTGACGACATTCGTGAATGGGCATTCCTTCATTGAAGGTTGTGCGTTAGGCCCGGCAAGCCAGCACATAAAACTCTACTGCCAATCATTAGCGGACCAGAGTTCCGCTGTGGCGACCCCTAACCGGGAAAAGCCAAAAGACACACACACTGCATTCATTACATTAATTTTAGCCCTGGTAGTCATTGTGGCTGTCTGTGCAATCTCAAAAAAAAAAAAACATTTGCCCATAGGTAAATTTGTCAGCTTGTCTTATATGCCTTCATACTGCTTACATGGATTCCTGGCTGGTAACACTGTTGATGACAATGAAACATCGCTCGTATCTATGTAAGCCTACACATAGTTTATGAATCTCCAGGATTGACTTACATACAGTTTTAGTCTTGGAAGTCATTAGACAAAGGACACGAAATAAAAATTTTTTTTTTCGACTTTCTGATTTTAAAGAGTAATATTTAAATGTTCGTATTATGAGTAGTTCTCTGGTTAATAGTGTAGGGCTTTATGTTGGTATCATTTGATAGTTTTGTTAATTCTTTGGAAAGCCATTGTAGGTGGTAATGCTTTAGATAACAGATCTGTAAAGTGTACTTATTTTAGTTTTCAGTAGCATCTGTCTGGTTGTTCAGAGAATCCAAGGCATGATGGTACTGTTATCGTCTTGTTGACAGAGGTGATTCAAGCAGCTGTTTAGTTTTACTCAATAAAGTGATTAGTACTCAATAAATAAAGACAAAAAGCACAGTCATAGTTCCCTTTTACTCCAGAAAAGGTATATTAATTTTTATTCTTTTCTTTTATCAACATTCCTATGCAGTTTTTGCAAGATAGTAGTACTAACATATTAAAAGTGTTCTTTATTAATTATAGCTTTGTCCCTAATTCTGCTGGTTTTGTTTCTGGTTCATGGAAAGCTATGCAGGAGAA
The DNA here is from genome assembly GCF_019279795.1 of Protopterus annectens. Taxonomy (NCBI): domain Eukaryota; kingdom Metazoa; phylum Chordata; order Ceratodontiformes; family Protopteridae; genus Protopterus; species Protopterus annectens. Next base: position 1,234,298,550 of record NC_056733.1, on the reverse strand, counting down.
CATAAGCATAAACATAAGCAGCACATAATGATTTGACAGAGACACTTCATTCTTACCAAATGGCCATGTTATTTATTTAATTTTGATCATATGTCAGTAAGCTTATCATACCTATATATGTCTTTCTCAAAGGCAACAATAATTCCCACAAACTCACTCAGCCTTACATCAACCTTCCCCTACTTCTCTGCCAGCACATATCTGAATTTTACATAGCTTATATAAATATATAAAAGATGATAAGGTATGGTACATGAAGGATCCAATGTTGACAGGAATCATCAAATATGGTCAGTCAAATTGTTAGTTGTTATATATATAGCTGATAATAGGTTCATAGGTGATTACTGGGCTATTGATCCAAAGGTCTTTATAAGCCTTGCTGTGTGCACCCAATATAATACTAAAAAAACCCTATATAAAGGATCTTGCCAAAACTCAAAATCTTAGTTAGCAATGACTGACCATATCGAGGAGGGTCATATGTGAAATCCCCAGCAGAAATTTATAGTTTCCCATTCAGTCATCTGGGCTATGCTTAAACAGGGTCCGAGAGGGGATCTGTTTGATATGAATTGCTAGCCTATTCCAGAGATATGGCAACCTCTGAGAAGCATATCTGTCTCTGCAGAAGGTCCAATTTATGTCACAGGACAGGTTAAGGTCCCTGGAGTGGGTGACCCTTGTCCCATTTGACTTACAGATGTGCAGTATTTCCATTAGGTTTGGATCCGAGATTGCTCTGTAAGTCAAGCACAACTCTCTTCTAAGTAGTCTGTATACTACTGAGTACAGTGACCGTGACTTCAGTTTGTCAATGTATGGCAACTGCTGGAGACCCTGAATTTTCTTATTAGAAATCTCTGAGGTCTGTTAAGTTGCTGCAGGTGCCTGGTAAGGTACATATCAAAGGGAGCATTGTGCTCAAATATTGGTCTGATGAGTGTCGAGTACAGGGGAGTTATGACTTCTTTCACGCTTTTTTTTTTCAAAACATTTTTATTTGAGAAATTTAATATACAATAAAGTTAAATGAAATGAACTTTTTTTTTAAAGAGGAAAAAAAAGACAAATAAAATTAATTTTACATGAAGTAATAACATAACAACAAACAATATATAACTATATACAATATGTTCACCATAGATCAATACATTTAAAGTAATTTATAAATATGTAAATGATATATCCTATAATATAGAACTACTTTTGTAAAAAATCATATATTTTATTCCAACTGAGTAGAGAAGTGTTTTTAGAAATTCTATTCCTGATGGTCAGATTTTCCAAACAAGAGACTTCATTAAGAAGATTTTTAAATTCTTGTAATTATGGAGAGGCATTAGATTTACAATTTCTAGTGATAATTTTTCTTGCTGTGGCTAGCATAGACCAAATCAAAGGGTAATCAGATACCTTAATACAAGCTGGAACTGGAGTATTAACTAATATTAAGGATTTAGTTAAAGTAAAGTTGTCTGTAAAAATAGCTTGCATAAAAGTATTTACATCATCCCAAAAATGTTTTCAATTCATTACAATCATAGAACATGTGAGGCCAATCAGCATTTACTTCATTATTACATCTCCAACAGTTTATATCTTTTTTCCCAATTTTTACTCAATGTATGAGGATTAATAAAGGATCTATTTAGAAATTTCCAGGAAAATATTTTCCATCTTAAAGAGGAAGTAGTCATACTAGATGATTTCAAAATATTGAATTTGTCTTTGTCTGTGGGAGAATAATTATTAATGGAAAAGAAAAAGTTCCAGTAACTGTCAGATTAGACATCTAAATCTGATTTGATAGCTTTATATATTTGCAAGAGTTTATTAGTGGAAGGAGAATTATTCTGAAGAGATAAAATCAAGTAATGTATTAAGTTTGGTATAACTTTCTTAACTGAAGGGGTCATTAAGTCAATTCTATGTTCTATAAAATTCATTCCTTCATGTAACTACAACCAATAAAGGGACCCAAATCTGAATTCAACATCTAGTAAATTAACTGAATTCAAAACATTATTTGACATCAATTGATACCAATAGAATATGTTTTTCTGTTTAAAGATACACATTTTATTAGAATCAGAGGTAAAAAGAATACCTGATGAGTAGGCTATGGGAAAGAGAAGGAATAACCAGTATTTATAAACATTATATTTAAATATAACATTTCTAAAATATTTTAACAAACGAGCTAAATAATTACTTTTAAATTTTAGGGAACAAAAGGTAGAAAGCTGATCTTTTAAGACCAAATTGATGGGTTATTTATAAACAACAGTTTTTGAGAGTTTTTTTATAGTATCCAACATTAATATTTCAAACAATTTTTTCCATTTAGCTTGATGATTAGTATCAATTAAGAGAGAAATCACTTTTACCATAGATGAAATTGAATAAAATTCTAAATTAGGCAATGCTATACCTCCATTATCCCAGTTTTTCATATGGTGAGATAAAGCAATTCTAGATTTATTTGGAAACCATAAACAGTTTTAAAAAATTGCATTTATTTTTTTTTTAATTATCCAGTATGGGGGAGGTATAGAGATGGATTGAATAATGTAAAGAATTTTAGGGAGAAAAATAATTTTAATAATAGCGAGTCTTTCATCCAAAGAGAAAAGTATTCTATTCCAGTTCTTTGTTAAATTTTCAATTATTGTAAGACAATTGTTATAGTTAATTTGTACAATATCCTTAATATTTTTAGCTATTGAAATGCCTAAATAAAGAATTTGATCGTATTGTGTTAGATATTTTTTTATAATCATCATGTAAATTTAATTTTTTTTGCCAATTAAGAGAATTTGTGCTTTATTATTATTAAAAGTTAGACCAGATTTCCTTTGAAAATGATTTATGTTATTAAAGAGGGCTCAAATAGATGTATTTTCATCAGCCAGGGTGAGAAGAATGTCATCAGCAAACAATTGTATTTTATATAATGAAGTGGAATTTAAGTTATAACCTGTTATATTGTTATCCCATCTTATTAAGTTTGCCCATGGTTCCATAATTAGTGTAAATAATAAAGGGGATAATGGACATCCTTGTTTAGTGCCTTTAATTAATGGTATATTTTGTGATATATTTGTGCCAATTTTAATGTATGATTGACTATCTATATATAACTGAGTAATGAGATTTATAAATTTATTAGAAAAATTCAGATCTTCTAATAGGATAAATAAATAATTCCAGTTAATAGAATCAAATGCACTATTAATATCGAAACTAATTAATGTCAAATTTTTATTTAATTGTTTAACTGATTCAATCAAAAATATGAATTCCTATTTACTATGAATCCTGCTTGATCATTGTCAATCAAATTAGATAAAAATTGTTTTAATCTATCAGCATAAATGGACATGAACATTTTGTAATCTACATTGAGTAAAGAAATGGGTCTATATGAGGAACATTTGGTTAGATCTTTGTTAGGTTTTAATATGGGAAAAATAAAAGTGTGTTTCTAGGAAGGAGGGGTTTTGGTAAAGTTTTGTGCGAGGTTAAAGACTTCATGAAGCAATTTTAGTGCCATATTAGGTAATATTTTATATATTTCTGGAATGATGCCATCATTTCCCGGGTCTTTATTTTGTTTTAATTTGTTAATTTATGTTTGAATATCTTTAAAGGATATAGATTTGTCTATAATATCTTTCTGTTTAGTAGATAGTCATTTATTACTATATTTGCTAACAAAAGTTTTTATATCTTCTTTAGGATCTATTGTGTTAGAATTTTGGTTGATATTGTTAAAACAAATTTCTAAATTCCGATAGAATGTTGTGAAGATTAGTTACCATCTTTTTTTTTTTTTTTTTTTTTTTTTGAGGAGAGAATATTTCTTTGGTATGATTCATTTTATTTAATCTTTTAGTTTTATTAGCCAATGACTTTAAAGATTTTGGGTTATTTGAATGATTAATTAATTTATATTTTTCTGCAATTATTTTTGTTTTATGGTTTAATATTTCAATATATTTATTATTTAGAGAGTTTATTTCCATTTGTTTATCAATAGTATCTGTATCTACTTTTTGATTGAGCTTTAGATTATCTATTTTATGTTGTATATCATGAAGTTCTTTATCCCATAATTTCTTTTTATTATAATACCAGCTCATAATTTTTCTGTATAAATATGCTTTTAAAGCATCCCATATATATATTTTTGATATGACATTTGAGCTATTCAGTTGTAAAAAAAATTGAATTTCAATTATAAAGAATTATTTAAATTATTTTAACTTTGGAATATAAACTGGTATTCTTTTGATTTGAATAGTAGAGATATTGTTGATACTGAGATCAAAAATAATAGCATTATGGTCAGAAATAGGGCATGTTATTACTTTTGTATAACTTAGAAAATCTAATAGGTCATTGAAAACCAAAACGTTATCAATTCTAGAATGTGTATTATGTCTGTAGGAATAAAAAGTATAAAATAATGAATTTGGAGCCATAAAATGATTAATATCTTTTAAAAGAAATATTTCAATAAAATCTCTTAATTTCTTAGCTGACGATGAAATCTTCCTTTTACTTTTATTAGAAGATTCTTTGTGGTCTAATATACAATTAAAGTCCCCTATTATTGATTTTCCTTTTGTAAAAATGCATAATTTGATCTAAATGTTGTTTAACAATGTTAGTACCTGTACCTGAAATCCAATATATATTAAATAATGTATACATTTTTTTTATTTAGTTCCAAAGTTATAGCACAAAACATTCTTTTATTGTCTTTATAGCTATCTATTATTTTGGGTAATGGTAGTGAGTTATTCCACAAGATGACTACTCCTCTCTTCTTTTGAAGATGTTCAGAGCTCACTAAAACAGAATAAGATTTATTATTTAGTTTAGATAAATCCTCTGACAGAAGGTGAGTCCCTTGTAAAAATATTAGTTCAGATTTATGAAGTTTAAGGTATCTAAATAAATTACCTCTCTTACCTGGATTATTTAAGCTATTAATGTTAATGGAAATACTTTTTATAGCTGTCATTTAAGATTAAACAAAATAAATCAGAAAATTGACCATCAGGTGATAATATTATATTAATTTCTAGTAATTTAGTATGAGATTTCCCAGTTGGAATAGAAATAATCATCTTCAGATCTCTTCGAAAGAACTTACTATTCAAATTAGTGGTGAACAACAAAAAAACGTTCAAACAAATAATACCATAACTGGTTAGTGAAACAATATTTACAATCCATCCCTATCTGGAGTTTAAAACTCCCAATCTAGGTGACATAGTATAATCTAATTTAATCCTTAATCTAGTAGCAACATTAAACCAGCTACTGTCTAAAAAATAAAGTTATCTTCAGGTAAAATTACCAAACTGTAGCATTACTACTATTAATATGTGAAATGTTGCTATCGCAGGAAGCAGGTGTTAAAAAACATTTGTGAATTTAATTGAACTATGAATCATAAACAACCCGGCTAGATCATCATGTTCTTTACATTATCTGAGTACTTGCAACATATCAGCATGTTGTAGTAATTAAACATTTGTACATTAATTCATGTGAACACTATATACTAACAGGATAAAACAAGAAATGGATATGAAAAAGCATGGCATTCAGCAGTTAAACATGTTGTTAGGAAAATTATAAAATCCCTGTTGCTCACATTATTACTAGTCATTCAATGAATCTGAAAAACTTCTACTAAAAAAACAAGATCAAATATGTGAAACATCTAAAGGAAACAATTGGAGCAAAATAACCGAAGTTCATATTCTAATGGTCAACCTCCATACATTTATATATATATTCATAAGCCATGCTGTACATTAAACGTTGCATATAAAATAATGTTAAAATAATATTACTTTGATCATCTTGTGTCCAGAGTGGCAAGGAAGGCCTTTCACATTACATATCTTATAAGTAATGGCATTGCTTCTGACGTGAAAAAAGCTATAACCCCCCCTTTACTCATCTCTCGTCATGCCAATAATAGAGTACAATGCTCACATAGATATGTACCTTACCAGACATCTGCTGCAAATGAAGAGACCTCAAATATCTCTCAATATGAAAATTCAGGTACATGGCATACACGAACAGACTAAAATTACTGTCACAGTACTTTTTGTAGTACAAACTATTTAGAGGCAACCTGTGCCTGACCTACAGAGCAATCTCTGATCCTGCCTTAATGAAAATGCTGCATATCTATAAGTCACATGAGACAAAATTCACTCACTCTAGGGACTCCAACTCAGCCTGCATCCTCAACAGAACTTCCCAGAGAGACAGATATGTCTCGTGAATGTCTCCACTCCTCAGGGACAAACTCCCAATTCAAGTCAAAAGAGCTTCTCAATAACTCTATATATGCATAACTTGGACAATTGGATGGGAAACAACAAATTTTGTCTGGGAGTTTCACCTGTGTCCTGTTAGATAGGAGTAGTCAATGTTAATCTTAATCTGCATGAAAACATAGTCTGTATCTCTATATTTAATAAGAAATAAGAGTGAAACATGACTAGGCTTGTAAGGACCCCAGAGCAATTAGCTTAGTAACCTCCTATGATCCTATGTAAATCTATGATTGGTCAGCAGAGGAGAAAAGAACAAACTATGTTCACTAAAAGCTGCTTTGGGTGTAATATTTTTGCAAAGTCAGGACTACCAGAACGATATCTAGAAGATTTGTTTTTCCTTTTTCTTGTGGTATATTAAGCTTATAATTTAGTTTTGTGGCATTAGTGATCATCCATAAAAGTTAGTTGGGAAACAGTATGAATTGCACTTGCACATGACTGTAGATTTCTGGTAATTAAGTGTGGTTAAAGAGAATGCAGGATCACTTAGTGTTTTCTTCTTCAATACAAAACATCAGAGAGAAAGCACTGAAGTAAGACCTGCTTACAGAATCCTAAGTCATTTAACTCATTTGAAATGGTCTGACTTAATACTTAAGAAACACAAAAATGCATGCCGAAGTGATTTGTAGTAGTCTACATGCAGTATAGTAAGAAAACTACCATTTGTTGTATCCAAATGTTTCTTAATTTGTGATGAGAATTACTAAAGAGTTAAACAATTAGAAAGAGGAAACAATTTACAGTCTAGACAAGCAGTGATTGTACTTCAGTTCCTGTTCCAGCAGCAAATGGAGGGAAACTTGGTTTGTTTGTTTGTAGAGTGACAACAAGTTAACTGTAAACCAAAAAGTTAATTAGTGGAAAAGTTAACACAGATTGTGAAAATGTGTTTTTGCTGTATACTTTTTATCTCCATGATCCCCAACCATCAGCCTTACTTCTACTGGTCTTGAACCCATTTATTCCCCTATACTAGATATCCCCTGCACAGACATGACAGCTTACCAGCAGAGCTGTCATTCAAGCATCCATGGCAGTACTTCGTGCCCTCTACTAGCATCCAGTCAACGATAGCATTCCTGTTAAAACCCTATCTTCCTTTCTTGGTGGCTGACACAAGCATCTCACAGTTAGGGACATTTTACACCCTTCAAATGCATATGGGTTCTAATTCACATAAGTTAAAAAGAGCTATCATCACCAGCTAGGGATAACATGGGCACATTCTTCATCCTGTCCTTTCCAGTGTCATGCAAGCCATCACTTGTATGGTTGTAACCAACCAGTTGAAACCACAATTCTTCACCTCCCCAGGATAAGTGAGCCCATACCAGCCACTTACTTCTACATCTCTTACCCGGGTCTTCTTGTGTCTGAGCTGCTATTCAAACTGAGGCCATCTAAGTCATATTCTATGCATGTTTCTGCTATTGCAAGCATACAGGATCCTAAATGTTAAAGACATGTTCTTGAAAACATCTAGTTATTATTTATTAAATACCTAATGATGATTCCAAGAATTATACTCACAATGTCTTATTTGTAAATAACATAAACAGAATATACCTAGTGGCAAAGAAAATGACAGGAACAGAATGTATTCAAGAAATGAAGTATCTCGTTACTGTCTCGAATTAGGGAATCAGCTGTTTCACCCATCTCTTGCCAGCATCTCAAAGTTCCATGTCTACATGAATAGACAGAGTCCAAGGTCAAATGTCAAAGCTGGACATTTATTTATATGACCGAGCTTCTCATCATCTGGCAAAGTTGTTCGTAACACAATTGAACCTCTCAAGCTCAATCCAAATGACTATTTTATGTATGCGAGGCAGGAAACCAACGGTAACGCTCTTCAAAGGATTTTCTCTCTCATTTTTCTTTTTTTTTTTTAAAGAATTACTGCTCAAGAGCTTAACATCACAAGCAAGCCATTTACAGGAAAATAGTCAAAGCACACAACTATCGCCAACAGAACCATCCACCACATTAGTCACCATCCCAGTTTTTTCCAACTTCATTGAAATAATAAAATACAAAGAAATCCTAGCTAGCAACTGGCTGTCTTACCAAGCATAAACACAAGAAATCAACTGTAACATACTCCCAAGACACTGCCTTTCACGCCACTCTATCTACCGAACCCAAAGAACACGTCACCAACCGCAAACGGGCAGGCAACCAACACATCAAACAGAGAAGCAACCAACATCTGTCTGACATTCAGCGCTGCAATCCAGTCCAAAAAAAGTACATAACCATTCCCAGACCAACACCACCAATTCACCAGCAAAAGAAACACACACAGCCACTCTCCATGATGCTGCCTCACCCCCTTTCAATGCACATCAAGCATCGGAGCATATCTATCCAGCACTACATGGCATCCACGAAGTAGTATGGAATCAAACAAAGATAACACCTGCAGAGGCAACCCCTCTATAGGCACCAAACAGGATAATATGACCAAATCATCAGAACAAACAAAACACTAGATGCATACTATAGACTTTAGTACAAAACCATTAAGCCAAACGAAATGCATTACATTACCACAACCATTTTTTATGAGCAAGATATCATTAAAAGGCAAAGAGAAAATACAAAAAAAAAAACAACAACACATGCTACAATAAACAAAATTAAATAGCTCACTTGTAAATCCAGATTCATTTCCTCGATTTATAGGGTCATTGTAACTGGAAACTTATATTCAAAAAGATTATCATCCAAAGTTAAGCATCCTGAAGCCAAAAAAGTTTAAATGACCTTATGTGTATGAGTCATTTCTATAGCTTCTTTTTAGAATCAAATGTTTTCCAAGTGTTGCTTTCAGCGTTTCTTTTAAGACTAGTGGAAGCCCATTCTATATCTTCAATTCTTTCTATTATTTTATTGTTTTTAATAAATAAAATTGCAGTATCCAAGTCTTCAAAGGTTTTTTGTCCATCTTGAAAAAAGATTTTTAGTTGCAAATAAAAGGCTAGCTTTAATTTGATGTTTCTTAAGTTCTTTGAGTAAAGGTAAAAATAATTTTCTTTTAGAGATTACAGCTGGGGAATAATCATTATCAAATCTGATGACTTTGTCTTTTATTTTGATTGGTGATTTTGTCCAAGCTGTTTTTAATACCAGTTCTTTGTCATGTGAAGAAAGAAATTTCACAATTACAGATCTAGTAAAACTGAACTTGTTATTTTTAGACATTGCCAAGGATCTATGCACCCTTTCGACACCATATGAGAGAGCCTCTGGTAGTTCCAAAATTTGAGGCAACCAAGAAGATAGAAATTTCACCATATCTGATCCTTCATACCTTCAGGTAAGCCAAATATTCTTATATTACTTCTTCGTGATCTATTCTCAAGATCATCTACTTTTAATAGAAGAAAAGTGTTTTGTTTCAATAGAAATTCAACATTATGCTCATTCTCTTTTGTTATGGTATCAATGTCATTCATAAGCAGTTTCTATACCTGATATCTGTTTTTTCTGTTGAGTGAGGTCTTCATGTAAGATATCCATTTGCTGCGTACATTTCTCCTTAATATTATCTATTTTCATATCCATTTTGTCTAGTTTTGAAGAGAGTTCTTGTATGTTAGATATTAATGATTGAAGTTCTTTTTTAAATGAAGTTTCTTGTTGAGAAGATTTGTTATAGCTCATGTTGTTCTGCTGCTGAAGATTTCTAGTAGATTTTTGACAGGAGAATGTAATATTTAAGAAATTTTTTTAAAAAAATTATCCTAATAAATTGTTTAAAAAATTAGTTTAGGATAAAAAATCCAATTTTAGGATAAATAGGAATTAAAATTCCTGTCAGGAATGAATTTGAAAGACAGAGCTAATAGAAAATGCTGCTACCTTGTGGACATCTTAGCCACGCCCCCGACTTCTTTAATTCTTGATGCAATGCCTTTGCTAATGAGGTATATGACATAGAATGCCTTCCTTACCACAGTAAACATATGGTGGTCAACGTTTAGGCTACAATCAACATGTATTCCCAAGTCTCTTACTACTGAGTTGTTACTTAGGGTATTATTATATATATGATAGTCTGCAGGGATATCATTTTTAGAGAAGGGGATAATAATGAATGTTTTAGCATTTAATTTGAGTCCATGACTTTAGTACCAATCACTGGTTTGTGTAAGTCCCTGTTGTGATGCATTGACATTGTTTGGGGATTTAATGATTGCATCTACTTTGCAGTCATTAGCAGACTTAGTCAGCCACAGTCCCTCTGTTTTGGCCTGAACTTCTGAGAAGTATATTCCAAACAATAGGGGGCCCAGCACTGACCCCTGTGGAACCCCACTAGTGACAGGTCTACTGGTTGATGTAAAGTTCCCAGCTTTGACTGAGTGTGATCTGTCGGTGAACCAGTTAGCAACCCACCTGATGACATAAGGGTTGATATTCAACTGAGAGAGTTTATCGATGATGCCTGAATGTGGGATTGTGTTGAAGGCCTTGGCTAAGTCAAGGTAGACTGTATACACAGATTTGCTTTTGTCTATGGCTCTGGTTACATTTCCGAAGAAGTCCACCAGGTTTAACAGGCATCACCTTCCAATTAACAAACCAAACTGTGTTGGATCAAGGGTTTGGAAATCACCTATGCACTTATTTACAAGGTCCATTATGATTTGTTCCATGCCCTTACAGAGAAGGTTGGTTAAGCTTATGGGTCTGTAATTCCCAGGGTCTGTTGCTGTATCCCCTTTATGAAGGGGGATGACAGTTGCTGTTTTCCATTCATCAGGGACAAAACCAACACTCAGGTTGTGGTTGAAAATAATGGGTTCCTATTACGTGATCACAGATGCATTCTGTCGAATGCATCTTGATCGAACATAAAACAGCGAAAAGGCTTTTAAGCAAATTCTTTCCCTGGGAAAGAATTCACTTGGCTGCTTCTGTTACTTTGCCATTTTCGGCACTGTAGTGCGATCTAGGAGTTGATATATTTAAGTAGGGGGGTTGTGGGGGGCACAGCCCTTGGAAAAAAATCGCTGTTCTGAGGTTTCGACATTGTAAGCTTTCGCTTACAGGGGTCGATTAATCATCGTTTGCTTTTTTAAGCGTGCAATGGTGTAATATAGACCCAAAACAATACCTAATGGAGTTGCTTACTCATGTTTAATTTAGACCATTTAAAATGCAACCTGGGATGCAATCTAGTCCCATAGAGGCCTTGTTTTGGCATTAATGACTTGCTCTTTGGAGATGCAAGGTAGGGGAGATGTAGAGGGAATGCTTTGTGTAATGTTTGGAGGGGACAGGGGGTGAAATTTTCACCAAAACTGCCAGGTAATAGGTTAGTTATTTTTGCAGGATCAGTGTGTGTGATGCCATCCACAGCTAGTTCAGCACACGTCTGGGTCCTAATTTTCAGGTTATGGATATAGTTGAAGGATGCCTTTTGGCTATCCTTAGCTATGGTTGCTAAATTTTTTTCTACAAGTTGTCTTATTTGTTTGTTCTAGTAGAGGAGGGTGTTCTTCCAGTGCTGAGACCTCACTCTTTTATTGTTAGACAGCAACTTCTTCCTCTTGTTGCATAACTTATTAATGCTAGATGTCCACCAAGGGAGGCTTTTTTTTCTTGAGGATTTTGCTTTGATCCTATCAGCAGTGTCAATATAGTTTGTATACGTGATTATACAGGGAATCTGTGTATACCTTAGTATAGCTGCCAATGCCATCTGTGAGAACACGAGCTTGGAAATTATTTATACCATCCCTTAGGAGGGTATAATTAGCTTTGGTGAAAGCTTTTAGCCTAATTTCACCTAAGAGGGGATCAGGTGTTATAGGTACTTCACATGCGACTGATTTGTGATCAGATTTAATCAGTGAGGGTCTAATACTTGTAATGGTGCAATGGAAATCATGTTTGTGAGGACCAGGTCGAGAACATTAGAGCCCCTCATGGGGTCACATACTATTTGTTTCAGGGCATTAGTTTTAACAAAGTCTAGAATCCTTTGAGCGAGCATGTTGGTGCTCATATAAGTTTCCCAGTCAATGGACGGATAGTTAAAATCACCCATGACTAGAGTGTTTGGCTGTAATTTGATGGACTCAAGAAGGTCCAAATAAGCAAAGTGAGTGTCATGGTTCATTGATGGGAGCCGATAGTAAATGATGGTTTGAAGGGGGAGTTACCCACAATTAGTTGAACTTGGATTAATGGAGTTTTCCTATCTAACCAGTCTACAGGTGCATTTATCTTTGATGAAGATAGATACTCCTCCCGCTTTGGGTTTTACATGCTCATTTTGCAGTTTGAAAGTGTGGAAGGCATTGTACTTTTACAAGGCCAAGGTACTCCCTGTGGCCCTGAACCAAGTTTCTGTGTCTAGACAGATGTCAACATCCTCAGGGGAGAGGCATATTCCAGAGAGGGCAGTTTCTGCTTTAAACTCCTGGTGTTTAGCAGCACAACCTTTAATGTATGTGTCGGCAATATTTTCATGTCAGAGATTTTGCTCTTGAGACCTTCCCTAAAAAAAGGCACTATGGGGGAGGCAAGTGTGAGTAACCGAAAGCCTAGAGGTGACAGGTGAAGACCATCTCTGGCAAAGCCGGCAGGCTGACAGGAACTGTATCCCCTTAGAATGACACCAGAGACTAAGCTAATTGTTGAAGTCAATCATTTTTTGTTTATATTGTGGTATCATCCCAGGTAAGGGTAGAATGTTACTCAAGATTAGGGACATACCTTCCTGGGCATATTCGGAGAGTTCAATCATGTCTTTCTTCATATGATCCAGTGAGGTAAGTCCCAAGTCATTCACACCAACATGAACTATGACGGAGTCATAGTGGTACTTGATGTTCAGAGACTTGAATGCAAGTGTGATCTGATGGATCCTGTCACCCAGTAGACAGCAGACTGTAACCTTCTTTTCATCCATCCTGGGGAGTGGGACATCTGTGTGCCTCGCAGTGGAGTCACCTATGACTAAACAGTTTGGTTTAGATGTGCTTTGCCTTAGGGGCTTATTTAGTGGGACACTGATGCTTGTGTTTTCTATGTATTGAGGCTTGTAGGTGCTGTATTAGGTGTAGCATGTTTGTGTTTGTAAGGCCTCTGGTGTTTAGGTAGGTTTCTGGTGTGTACCACTTTGTATGATGGTTTATGTGTTGAGTGCATGGTTTGCGAAGGAGGTGTAGTATGAAAGCTGAGAATCTGTTCAGTGTTACTATTATGTGCATGAGACAGCAAGGATTCCAGATTCTTAGTAGATGCATCTCTCACAAATTGTACATGGGTGATTTAGGAGTAGTGGGTTGTCAATGTACATGAGGCAGTTGCTACACTGCCTCTGGATACCCATGCAATCAGGTTGGAAGCAGAAATCGAGAAGAAACTGACGATCCATAATGCTAGGTAAATCCTATTTTTACAGTGGGGAGAGAAAATGGAAGGGTGTGGTATAACTGCGTGCTCTAAGTGAAGTATATAATAATGGGGTGCTCTATAAAGAGGCTATACCAGTGATGGGGTCTCTAAGTGGTATGAGATTGTTTTAGATTTGGTGGTTTTGGGACTGCTTAAGTGGCAAAAGTGCAGCTGAGGTGCTCTCTGAGCAGCTAAGCACAATTTAAGGACTTCTGAGCCAGATCACAGGCAGCTATTATAGGAAAATGTTTCTACTGAAGTTTTTGCATCTATAAGTTAATACCCCTGCTATTTTCATGGGTAATTCCATTACCCTCAGGTCACACATAACCACTCACATACTGAAGACTATTAAGGATAAAATCATTTACAATGAGTACATAGACATGTTTGAAATGGCAGATACCAGTGGGATCCAAAAACTGAAAAATCCAGTTCCAGAGACTTGTTGGCAGAAAAAAAAAATCAACCAACAAGCAAAAGCAAAGAACTGGAATTCCTGACCAGATGGATTTTTAATATTTATGGCAATTATAATTGAAAATGACCCTCAAAAGGCATTGCCTTTGATTTTATATTTATTGACCATTAAAGAAGTAGATTATGTTTGTGGGGGAGTAGCATTTTTGGGCTATGACTAGTGGTTTAGCAAACTAAAAGAAAGTGTCTACAGGTCTTTAGTGAGGGACCAGTGCCACCCTGACTCATGGTTAAGTGCCATGTTGGACAGACCATCCCCCACCAATTATGGCAACAAAGGGATTCTCAGACTTTGAAAGCTTTCTGGGTTTTCAGTACTGGGCAATATTTTTGGTCTGCTTGTCATTTTTGTCCTTCATGTTCACATGCTAGAAAACCTCAGCCTGCTTTCAACTGCCTGCAAAAAATGAGTCAAACCAAATCTATACCAGGAACAAATAACAATGAGAATACATTCCCCCTGAAATCAGCACAGGTTTTTGAGGGACAGATTCTTTTCAAGCTAACAGAGGATTCCTTCCCCAGTGGGGACACCTATAGTAAGGCACATCTCCAGCCTATTAAACTACATGAAGTCACTCAATAGCTTAAATCTTAACCTAACCCAAATTTATCAACTATCTAGATTTTCTCAGAATGTCCAGATTTTTGCCTCATATTTTTGATGTGTTTCTCAAAAAATTAATGATTTTTTTGGCAAATCACTCAGGATTTAAGTAATTAAATAAAGACATATATTTATGTTTCAGACTTCATATCTTTCAGAGAATGCATGCTAGTGCAAAACCTGTTATTCGTGCAACTTTCTAAGTTTATAAGAGCAATGTTTAAAATCTGTTCCTGATATTGGGGCCTTGTATATGCTTTATTGTTGGATTCGTCAAGATATTTTGTACATACAGGTTGAGAGTTATGCCCTGACCCAAGCAGTAACATTTTTACTACAAGACTATGCATGGGGTTTTTAATTGAAATCAAATGTTCCCTTTAATAATAAGATACTCAGTCATAGCCCATGAGGGTGTGAATGACCGGAGATCTACTCCGTTGGACTATATGAAGAAAGACATGATTTTGCTCTCAGAATATGTGTAGAGGCAGGTAAGAGCCTAGCACTGAGCAGCATTCTACTGTCTCCAAGGCTGATGCCACAATATCAGCAGAAACTGTATTTGTTTATCTCTGTAAGAGTATCCGTTTATCCGGACCAGGTTTTGTTTTTTTTTTTGGTATCAGCAGAAACTGATCTACTTTAACAATTTGTTTAGCTACTGGTGTCATTCTAAAGGGGTGCAATGCTTGTCAGCCTGGGAGAACATTTTTGACAGGCCACACTGGTTTATGCGGATGGTCTTCACTTGTCACTTCTAGGATTTTGGATATTGGACAAAATATTATCCACCCCGATAGTGCTTTTTTTAAGCATTGCAAAACAGATAAATCTTCTAACATAACAAAATCTACTCAGGAGAAGGAAAAGGTGTTACAAATCAATGCCAGGAGTCTCAATAAGAAACTGCACTCCCTAGAATTTCTCCTCAAACTGGAGAATACTGACATCTGTGCCATTACTGAAACATGGTTCGAAACTATGGAAAGCATACTGCAGTGAATGTCTATAACACCCTTGATATGTTCAGACCACCCACTGAATATGAAAAAGCAAAAGGCAGAGGTATATTTTCTACATAAAGGATAAGCACTCCTCAATGCCTGACAAACAATATGACAAGCTTGCGCTACTCCATGTATAACTAACTAAGGGAAAATCAATTTATGTATTCTTCCTAGCTACAGGTCCTCTACCATGAACCATGAAACCCATACATCATACCTGAAGTTACTAGAATTACTCACCATCTAGCCCAATACCATACTCAAGGCTGATGTTAACTACCAAAAAAAGAGTTCAAACAAGCCCAAAAAAGTCCTAGGATCCACCAAGTGTTGTAATATAACGTATAAGTAGTTTATTAAGAAACCAAACAACGTTTTTGTCACTCTCCTTGGGTAACTTCATCAGAAACAAAGTACAAACACAGGTGTAATCACATTTAAAAGTTTGCTTCAAAGCGGTGCGGTTGTTCTAACCAATCCGCACATCTCATTAATAAAACAGTAGTAGAAGGTTTATAGTAAAAAGGTTTATAGTAAAATAGTTTTAAAGCACCACAAGTATATATACCTAAAGTACATTGTCATCTGTCACAAAGAAACGTGTCAAAAAGTATATTTAAAACTTATAGACCAAACAGTTATAACAATACATTTTACTGTTGATACCTTATTAAAAATAAAATAAAGTAAAATATTAAACTCTGACTTGTTAGGTTTCAGTGTATGAAAAGTTATAAAGGAAATATATACTAAAAACTATATATGTGCATGTAAAACATATATATGTAAAGGCGTGTATATGTTAAATTAAAAATTATGCTAAACTAACGTCGAATAAAACTAACGTTAAGTAAAAAATATTTTTTTATGTGTGTATAAAAATGTAGGGTCCTATTGTCACATATACGACTTACTACATCATCTCAAACAACTCTTTAATTTAAGTAAACAAGCTATGTTGCAATTGTCGTTTAAACCACGGTGAGAAAAGGCATTTATTAATAACTGCCACTCAAGTTCACGGCATTCTAATATTAATGAGGTAGGTCTCCCTCTTATATCATACACTAGTTGGTCAATTACTAAAAATTGAAATGAGTAACCAACTTTTACATTAATGTGTTTTTCTAAAGCATTATCACCTTTGTACTTAGAAATTGCATAACAGTGTTCGTAAATTCTGTCACGAAATGTACGATCTGTTTTTCCTACATAAAATGCAGGGCAGTTTTTACAAGTAGCTAAATAGATAATGCTTTTTGAGTTACAGTCCAGTTTGTGTGCAATCTGATATTTTCTACCAGCTATTTCAAAACTACTACCAGTTTTTACATGTTTGCACATTTTACAAGCTCCACAAGCAAAGGAGCCACATATTCTATTGTTGTTTCCTCAATTTCCTAGTCTCCAAGAGACTTTTTAAATTGGCTCCTCTCTTGTAAATTGTTATTGGATAGGGCCCAATTCTCTCCATAAGTAAGTGGTCTCTATATAGTAAATAACAATTCTTATGTAAAATAAATTTAACTTGCTCACTGTCATTATTGTACATAGTAATAAAACTAGTCTTATGTAAGTGACTGTTAATACTGTGACTAGTTACAGTTACTTTTCTACTACCATAAATGATACTGTTCTGTGTATTAGCAAAATGTAAATTATTAAAGCTGTTGTCCACATTGACATTCAGTTCAGTAGTGGACGTCGAGTCATGTAAAATAGGGTTACAAATAAACGTCCTACACTTGTTTTTTTACTTCAACTATTAATTCATGAACCAACATTATGGGATACCCCCTGTTTACAAACATACTTTCCAGTTGGTCGCATTCCTCTAAAAAGTCGACCTCTAAAGAACACATCCTTGCTGCTCTAACCAACTGACCCTTAATTATCGAGCATTTCTGTTTGAAAGGATGCGCACTTGAATAGTGCAGAAAAGAATTAAAATACGACGGTTTTCTATAAATGGTAGAGCACAAACTGCTGTTACCCAAAACGCTGTTTAGTTTCACATCCAACTAATCAGTACTAGTAGTGTCAAATTTATGTGTAAATTTAAAAAACGTGGTAGTAGAATTAAAATAGTGGACAAGTCTATCAGCTGCTTGCTTGTCTCCTTTATAAATGATAAAAATATCGTCTAAAAACCTTGTGTAATAGACGAAGGAATTTATTATGTCGGGTTTATCAAATATGTACAATTTTTCCCAATAAGCCACAAAGAGGTTCGCAAGGCTCCCTCCACATGGTGAGCCCATGGCAACACCATGTTTTTGTAGGTAGTATTGGCCATTGAATGTAAAAAAGTTGCTTGTTAAAATGATGTCAATTAGTTCAGAGACTAAGTCAATGTCATTAGATGAGGCATTTTTTTCTTTCATCATTAAACTCACCTATTCAACTGCTTCCATATGTGGAATGGAAGTATAATGATCAGCCACATCAATGGTCAAAAAGTTACAATCCTGATTAATACATAAACTGTTAAGACTGTCTAAAAATGACCATGAGTCTTTACAGACTTGTGGGATCAATGTCAGATATTTATGAAGGATAGAGTCTACTACTTTAGCATAATGATATGTTAAAGATGTTCTACCATCGATGAGGGGTCTCATTGGTGGGTTACCCATATTCTTGTGGATTTTCGGAATACCAAACATTATTGGTAGCTTAGGAAAAGGTATATTGATGTAATTGAGTGTCAATGTCTATTTCAGCCTCAATGAACAGGCCCCTAAAATAGTTTTTAACTCTATACAAAGCTGTATTATATTAATTTAATGATACTTTAGCATAAGCCGGACTATCTAAGACTTGTTCCATTCTATTGTTATAATCAGTTACATCAAAAATAACTAATCCTCTACCCTTGTCAGGTTTTATACTCCATACCATAGAAGATCTCAACAAATTAAATGCTTGTGTTTGTTCAGGACTCACATTAGAATACTTTACTTGCCTACAGTTAGATGGAATATGTCTAATGTCCAGTTCACAACCATATTCAAACAATCGTAACAAAGGGTGCAAGGGAGGGTTGAAAATACTTAAGGGTTTAAGATTATTGTGAGGAAATTCATTCTTACCCAAAAGAAAAGATAAGTTTAGTTTCCTAACAAAACACTTTAAGTCCATTAAAGTTCTAGCAATATTCATATAATAGGTCAATCAAAACTGGTTCTATGGGTGGCAGTTATTACTAAATGCCTTTTCTCACCCTGGTTTAAATGATGTTTAATGGAGAAACGTTTTACTAAAGGGTTGAGATTTCGCCAATTTCCAACAGGTTTGATACCGGACTCTCCCTTTCATAAAGAATTGGTCAATTTGTTTGATTCAGCCGGGTTTTTGTTGATGGAACTTATGATAAAGCACTACTTGGTCCAAACAGAGAGTATTTCTGCTGAGGTTAATGATTTGGACAAAGACATAAAATCAGATGCCGATTTTCTCAGATATAAGTATGACTATGGGAGGGTCTTTACGAGCATTGACCAACTGTTGGAAAAACTAAAAACTAACAAAATTAAGAAACTGAATCGAGATCGTATAGCTTACTCAAATGGGGTTGCATATCCTAAACCCCAGTTAACACAAGTTTGGTTAAATAAAAAGCTGGTGCCTTTTTCTAATACTAGCCAATTGAGTGACTCTAATAGAAACACTGATGTTAACGACACGCAGCCTAGTGAACCTTTAAGACTCAGTGAAAGATTGCGCTCTAACAATAACACCAGCAATAACAACACTAGGGGTAATGGTCAACCGTCTGAGCAACCATTGAATAATTCCCAACATGAACAGGTTTTTCACAAAGAGGTGAAAACAAGGAACACTGCAAATTCACGACGTCCTCGGAACCAGAGGAACAAAGGCTGGAATAACAGGAGGAGGAAATAGTGGCTCACCCCCTAGCACAAACGTCACCCAAACTGGTCATACTAAAAAACTCTAATGGTGACTTTAATATTTATAATTTTTCATCTATCACCATAGAACCAGTTTTGATTGACCTATTAGCGAAAGGCAATACCTTTGTTCCTAGCAAAAATATGAACATTGCTAGAACTTTAATGGACTTAAAGTGTTTTGTTAGGAAACTAAACTTATCTTTTCTTTTGGGTAAGAATGAATTTCCTCACAATAATCTTAAACCCTTAAGTATTTTCAACCCTCCCTTGCACCCTTTGTTTGAATATGTTTGTGAACTGGACATTAGACATATTCTGTCTAACCGTAGGCAAGTAAAGTATTCTAATGTGAGTCCTGAACAAACACAAGCATTTAATTTGTTGAGATCTTCTATGGTACGGAGTATAAAACCTGACAAGGGTGGAGGATTAGTTATTTTTGATGTAATTGATTATAACAATAGAATGGAACAAGTCTTAGATAGTCCAGCTTATGCTAAATTATCATTAAATAAATACAATACAGCTTTGTATAGAGTTAAAAACTATTTTAGGGACCTGTTCATTGAGGCTAAAATTGACATTGACACTTTCAGTTATATCAATATACCTTTTCCTAAGCTACCAATAATGTTTAGTATCCCGAAAATCCACAAGAATATGGGTAACCCACCAATGAGACCCCTCATCAATGATAGAGCATCGTTAACATATCCTTGTGCTAAAGTAGTAGACTCTATCCTTCAAAATTATCTGAAATCAATCCCACAAGTCTGTAAAGACTCATGGTTGTTTTTAGACAGTCTTAACAGTTTATGTATTAACCAGGACTGTAACTTTTTGATCATCGATGTGGTTGATCTTTATACTTCCATTCCACATATGGAAGCAGTTGAATGGGTGAGTTTAATGATGAAAGAAAAAAAATGCCTCATCTGATGACATTGACTTAGTCTCTAAACTAATTGACATTATTTTAACAAACATTTTTTTTACATTCAATAGCCAATACTATCTACAAAAACATGGTGTTGCCATGGGCTCACCATGTGGAGGCTTATTGGGAAAAATGATAAATAATAAATTCCTTCGTCTATTACACAAGGTTTTTAGATGATATTTTTATCATTTATAAAGGAGACAAGCAAGCAGCTGATAGACTTGTCCACTATTTTAATTCTACTACCACGTTTTTTAAATTTACACATAAATTTGACACTGCTAGTATTGATTACTTGGATGTGAAACTAAACAGGATTTTGGGTAACAACAGTTTGTGCTCTACCATTTATAGAAAACCGTTGTATTGTAATTCTTTTCTGCACTATTCAAGTGTACATCCTTTCAAACGGATGTATCCTTTAGATGTCGACTTTTTAGAGGAATGCGACCAACTGGAAAGTATGTTTGTAAACAGAGGGTATCCCATAATGTTGGTTCATGAACTAATAGTTGAAGTAAAAAACAAATGTAGGATAGGTATTTTAACCCTATTTTACATGACACAACGTCCACTACTGAACTGAAAGTCAATGTGAACAACAGCTTTAATAATTTACATTTTGCTAATACACAGAACTGTGTAATTTATGGTAGTAGAAAAGTAACTGTAACTAGTCACAGTATTAACAGTCACTTACATAAGACTAGTTTTATTACTATGTACAATAATGACAGTGAGCAAGTTAAATTTATTTTACATAAGAATTGGTATTTAATATATAAAGACCACTTACTTATGGAGAGAATTGGGCCCTATCCAATGACAATTTACAAGAGAGGAGCCAATTTAAAAAGTCTCTTGGAGACTAGGAAATTGAGAAACAACAACAGAGTATGTGGCTCCTTTGCCTGTGGAGCTTGTAAAATGTGCAAACATGTAAAAACTGGTAGTAGTTTTGAAATAGCTGGTAGAAAATATCAGATTGCATGCAAACTGGACTGTAACTCAAAAAGCATTATCTATTTAGCTACTTGTAAAAACTGCCCTGCATTTTATGTAGGAAAAACAGATCGTAAATTTCGTGACAGAATTTACGAACACTGTTATGCGATTTCTAAGAACAAAGGTGATAATGCTTTAGCAAAACACATTAATGTAAAAGTTGGTCACTCATTTCAATTTTTAGTAATTGACAAACTAGTGTATGATATAAGAGGGGGACCTACCTCATTAATATTAGAATGCAGTGAACTTGAGTGGCAGTTATTGCTAAATGCCTTTTCTCACCCTGGTTTAAACGACAATTGCAACATAGCTTGTTTACTTAAAAAGTTGTTTGAGATGATTTAGCTGGTCGTATATGTGACAAAAGGACCCTACATTTGTATACACACATAAAAAAAATCTTTTTTACTTAACGTTAGTTTTATTCGACGTTAGTTTAGCATAATGTTTAATTTAACATATACACGCCTTTACATATATATGTTTTACATGCACATATATATTTTTTAGTATACATTTCCTTTATAACCTTTCATACACTGAAACTTAACGATTCAGAGTTTAATATTTTACTTTATTTTATTTTTAATAAGGCCTTTACATATATATGTTTTACATGCACATATATATTTTTAGTATACATTTCCTTTATAACTTTTCATACACTGAAACCTAACAAGTCAGAGTTTAATATTTTACTTTATTTTATTTTTAATAAGGTATCAACAGTAAAATGTATTGTTATAACTGTTTGATCTATAAGTTTTAAATATACTTTTTGACACTTTTCTTTGTGACAGATGACAATGTACTTTAGGTACATATACTTGTGGTGCTTTAAAACTTTTTTACTATAAACCTTTTTACTATAAACCTTCTACTACTGTTTTATTAATGAGATGTGCGGATTGGTTAGAACAACCACGCCGCTTTGAAGTGAACTTTTAAATGTGATTACACCTGTGTTTGTACTTTGTTTCTGATGAAGTTACCCAAGGAGGGTGATGAAAACGTTGTTTGGTTTGTTAATAAACTACTTATACGTTATGTTACAACACTTGGCGGATCCTAGGACTTTTTTTGGGATTGTTTGAGCTCTTTTTTCGGTTCTTTTCATTTGTTTGTTTTTCTTTTTAATGTGATGTTAACTACACCAACATTAATTGGGAGGCATACATGACCACTAGCATGTAGACCTAAAGATTTTTTGCTTTGTAAATTCAAATGTCCCGGAGCAGCTAGTTTGCACTCTCACTAGGGGAACAGATATCCTTGATCTGGTGCTCACACATATGGGAGAGTGCTGAGTCATTAGTTTAAACAAGTGAATCAGGGAACTAGTCATGTCTCTGAAAGCAGACTTTGAAGTTAAAACAGTCTCAAAAGCTGTGGATAACCAAAAGGCATTTTTCAGCTATGTCTGCAATCTTAAGGGCAACACCCAACAATGTACGGAATTAATTGTAGATGGCATCAGCTACACTCAGCCAGAAAATATAGCTGCTGGTCGACAAATTCAGCTCAAATTCACCTCCCCTTCACCCCCAGTTCTTCCTCAAGAAATACCCTCCACCACTCCACTGTCAATTATCGCCAAAGAACAGATTGCCACTGTGGGCTCTAAGTTAAAAAAAATGGCTTCAATAGGACCTGACAACATACCAGGTTATCTCTTAAACAGCTTAAATCAGGACTTATCAGGCCCATTAGAATCTCTATTTAACTACAGTCACTGGATGGATTTTGTCCTGATAGAGCGGCAATCAGCAACAGTCATTTCTGTCCATGAAGGGGGACCATCTACTAACTCAGGAAATTTCAGACACATAGATTTGACTTGTCTTATATTTAAGGCCATGGAAAGAGTAATCATGGACCTGATAAATAATGAAGTAGAAAACCTCCAAACACTAGACCCGACCCAATTCAGCTTTGTCAAAGGCAGGCAATGCCTAATGAATCTGGTGGACTTCTTTGAGAAAGTCATTAAAGCCAGGGATGAGAGTAAAACAGTACATATTGCCTATCTCAACCTGACCAAGGCATTTAGCACAATTCCCCACTCAGGTATTATAAATAAAGTCACAAAACTAGGTATAAATTCCTATGTCACGAGATGGATGGCCAACTGGTTCACAGGCAGAACACGTGGTTAAAGTGGGTGAAGCCAGATCCAACAAGAGGCCAGTTACTAGTGGTATGCCATTGGGCTCAGTGCTGGGCCCAATCCTGTTCAGAATATACTTCCATGAAGTTGAGGTTAGTTTGGAAGATCTCTGGATGACAAAATTTGCAGATGGCTTCAAACTGGGGAGAATCACTGAATCCCCCCATGATGTAGATATCCTTCAGAAGGGTCTAGATCAGGCAAATGATCTGTGCCAGAACAATGGCCTAAAACAATGTTTGAAAAAATGTATTATCATACCACTTGGGAAGTCAAATGTCCCTGCAAATTACAGCATCAATAACATACCCCTCAGACTAGATTCAGACATGAGAGATTTAGGTACACAGATAGATAGTAGCCTAAACTTTGACTGCCATGTGTCCACAGTGGTGTGGAAGTCCTTCTATGTGCCATAACTTATAAGTAAAGAAATGGCATCCAGATTCAAAGAAATTAGAATGTATAGTTCCACTGTTCTCAGCCATCATTAGGCCACTAACCCAATACAATGTGGCATTTGGCATGTACTTGACCTCAGAGGTTCCTCACAAAGAAGATACAGGATGTAAAACACCATGTCATATGCAGATAGACTAAATTCCCTATCCCTTTACTCTGTTTCCTACCGACTGTTAAGGGGTGACTTATGCCTGACCTACAAGGCACTCACAAATCCACCCTTGATGAAGCTGTTACACATGACATCTTCAAGTTAAAAAGTACAAGAGTGACCGAATCAAAACATCTAAACTTAGTTAGTGACTCAAACAAAACATGCTGAAAAGACAGATATGTGTCTCAGAGATTGCCCCTTCTGTGGAATAAGCTTCTTATTCACAGTTCACCTCTTCAAATGCAGTTTGGAGCAATGGATGGGGAATCGCAAATTCACACCAGGGATAGCATCTATGTCCATTATGGACAGGGTTAATATAGGCACAAACCCATACCATGAGTAACATTGGGTTATATTGCCTAGGCTTGTAAGGGCTCTTAAGCCGTTAGCCTAGTAATCTCTTATGAGCCTACGAAGATAAGAATTCAGTCTTATCTTATAATGATATCTTAATATCAGATATTCTGCATGAGGAAATGTTTATTTCATTTATTTATTTTTATTTTACATTTGTTTACCGGGGAGGTCCGACTGGACAGAGATGTCCGTTTTCAGCGGAGGCCCAAGGAGAAACTCTACAGAACAATTGCTAACATACTACACATAAGATATTTACACATTCAGTTATAAAAATATAGCAGACAATAACATATGATTGCATAAGATATTAACATAAGCATAGAGATTTAGACATACAATTAAAAGTATAGCAGGTAGTAAGGCCTTGGTTTAAATCCAAAGATATTCTAGAGGATGGGTTGTCTTCCAACATTTTACCATCAGTAGAGTTACATCATCCTAGTGTTATTTTGCATTATAATAGTGACATAAAAAGTATGTGTACTTTAATTAGAAGGAACTGGAAGATTCTCCAGACAGTTGATCAATTAAAAAGGGTGATAGGGGAATTTCCTCAATTTACATTTAAAAATAATTTGAATTTAAAACGTATTTTATGTAAGGATGTTCATCCCCCTTTATTGTTACAAAGGAATGTAAGGAAGTGCACCTATCCATGTAGATGTTGTAAGGGATGTCAGTATATTGATAAGTCTAATACATTCTTACATCCAGTAATTGGTAAGTTGTACACCCCGAGCTTATATGCTGATTGTAGTACTAAAAATGTTATTTATTTAGCTAAATGCTCATTTTGTACCTCATATTATGTGGGGAAAACTAATTGGATGCTAAAGGAGCGTATTATGCAGCATATGAGTGATGTAAGGCTAAAGGAGAAGCATAATGCCTTAGCCCAACATATTAAGTTAAATCTTGGGCATGAATATTTATTTGTGGTATTACAAGTAAAATTTGAAAGTATAAGGGGTGGTGATATCAAACATCAAACAGAATTGAATGAATTGAAGTGGATAGCTGATCTGCAGGCAGATCGGCAACCGGGTTTAAATGGATGTATGCCTTTAAAGTCCCTATTAAGGGGGCGTAGGGTTCATTATTGATTTTTATTGGCTCTTAGTCATTCAGAATTCATGCTGTAAGTGTTGATTTATAGGATCTGAAGAAGAGCAGTGGCTTGAAAGTGCTTATCCATTTTAATAAAGTTTTATTTTACCTGCCGTGGTGGCACCATTGGGTTTTTATATTAGGAAATTAAAGAGGGTAGAATTATCAGAGTATTTAGAACATCACCATGAGAACATTTCATAACTTTGGGATGGCCCAAATGAAGAGGGTGAATTTCACCTCATTCTTCATCTTTTCTCCAATGTAGGGTCTTCAGTTAATGATGTTAGTAGCAGAGAGGACCCAAGGGTTAAATATGCTAGTCTGGATGATCAAGCCTTCCTTATTAAGACATTCAAAGATTCTTGGCTGGGAAGGCTTGGTATTAAATCGGCATTTTGCTTACTGCCTATACAAAAGCAGGAGTGACCAGTGCTTATTCTTTTCTTTAAAGAACAAATGGCACCTTGACAAAGCTATGCCCATGAGCTGCTCAATGGCATCTGCCATTTTCAAGTCCTTCAGCACAGCTTTGCATCCTTGCTGGCAGTCCATGGCTGAGAAACAGTCTGCAATCCATTTCCATGACAACTTCCTTATCACTGGGGAACACAAGCAAGGTACTATGGAAATCATAAAAAGCTTCATTTATTTACAGAAACACTTGTTTTTTTCTCTTGCAATGGAAAAAAAATTGAAGGTCCATGTCACTGCTTCACATTTCTAAGCTTAGACGTTGATGTTATTGGCTCACATTTCAGGCTGTCCAGTGAGAAAATACAATGATTAAAGGTAGCCATCAAGGAATTCCTAAGGGGAAATAAAGGAAAGGTAAGCCAGGCCATATCCCTCCTGAGACAACTTAATTTTGCAGTAGAGTGATTTCACCTGCAGGACATTCATGAAGTCACTGTCATATTCACTGAAAGTGAAGTGAAGCAAACACCACTGGGTGCATATCCCCTAAACACTGACACAGCCTGGATTTTTGGGAGGTGTTTTGGAGGCAGTTAAACAGGGTTTTCTTATGGCAGTCTGAATGTGTTTCAGCCTATTCCCTTCAATTTAGCACTGGTATGGGGAT
The DNA here is from genome assembly GCF_019279795.1 of Protopterus annectens. Classification (NCBI taxonomy): domain Eukaryota; kingdom Metazoa; phylum Chordata; order Ceratodontiformes; family Protopteridae; genus Protopterus; species Protopterus annectens. The sequence continues at coordinate 1,234,271,458 of NC_056733.1, read as the reverse complement.
TACTTAAAGGAGAAGTGTTTTTTCAGTTCAGTAGCATTCATCTTGTTCAGAGGCAGTCAAGAAAGATTTTACCTTTGTAAGAAATTCTTCCTAGCTGGCCTGTTGCATACATTTGATAAGATCAGTTTATAGACAGAGAATTTCTCTTCTGTTCAGACAACCAAGTTATTGTACAGATTCTCCATTGTAGAACATTTCAGTCAAGCAGAGTGCAGTCTGTTTTGAGGTTGCTAGTGATTCTTAGTGTAAAAATCAGTTGGACCTGTTCTGCCAGATATGTGCCTGATGTTCAGAATGGTATAGCTGACATATTATCACATCTCCAGATTTCCAGGCTCTAACTATTGGCTCCAGAGGCACAACAATTCCCCACACCAGTCCTGCCACAGGTATGGCAACCTAAAGAAGAATAATTGTGACTCAAATGTGTAATTTCTGGATGGCAAATACTAAAAGAGCTTATACCACAGTGAGGCCAAGTTCAAAGATTTCTATTAGAAATTGCCAGTTAAAGATAGACTTTGGAAGCTTGAAGTACTTATTCAGTATTTCATGCATAGATGCATACTAAAGGATTTTCCCTGCTCCTTCTGCATACAACTTATGGCTTTAGGTTGTTTGGCCAGATAACTTAGTTTTCCCAACTGGGTTCAATATTTTGTTGTCAGCAGATTATGGAAAGGTTGGAGCCACATGAAGATAGATCATAGAGACTCACAATACCTGACTGGGGCTCAGTTGCTTCCAGTTGTGTTAAAGGGATCAATTACGTCAAACAAGGATTTTCATTTTTTAGTAGTATAGGCAACTTTATAATATAGCAACTGTTTCAAAAACTTCTTATTTTTTAAAGTAAAACCAGGTCACTCACCCACTATTCGCTTACTTTTATTGTCAGTTACCAGCTGTCAGAATCGGCCATTTTTTTCAAAAGATATCACAGATTTGTCTTAAATTATTCAAATACAACAAGGGAATGCTACCTTAAGAAAGAAGCCAGACATTAGTGTCACCTATCTCTGTAGGACTTGCTCTATGTGTATGCATATAGCTAAAGAAAATTAATTTGTTCATCTAATTATGAAGCAGGTATACACACCAGAGATATATGCTGATTGCTCAAGTGTTCATTTGGTTTATCTAGAGAAATGTGTGTTCTGCCCATGCTGCTATGTGAACAAAACACATCGCTTGCTGAGGCAAAGAATTGGAAAGCACATAAGAGGTATAAGGAATTTTAAAGAAATAAATACCTTAGCCAGACACATTAAAGGGTCAGGATCACAGCATGAGTCTGAATTTTTAGTTTTACAGGTTATGGAATTCGGCTTGGGACTAGGTGATTTACAGAATAGAACTGAACTATGTGAGACCATTTGGATAATTACACTACAAGCTGATAAAGAGTATGGCTTGAACGGGCATATACTATTAAAACCAACACTTGATGAGTGACCTATCAGGTAGCTGATAGAGTAATTGAATCAATAAATAATAAATAAAATAAAATAAATAATTAGGATTGTTAGTATAGTTTTTAAGTATATATATATATATATATATATATATATATATATATATATATATATATATATAAATGTGTTTTAACTTTGAATATGGTCTGATGAAGTGCCATAAGGGCATGAAAGCTTTTAATATATGGTATTGTTTTTAATCCTGTTGCCACTTCCTTTGTGTTCCTGTATCTACATTTTTAAGGATTATACCATATCTTGTTTTGCTGATAATGTAATAATGCATTTTACAGTGACAGTTTGGTTAAAGAAATCAAAAACTGACCAAACTGGTATAGGCCAACAAATGTTTATGCAGCAATCAAAAATCTTGGTATCATGCCTGGAACACTGGGCCACAACAACCCGGCATATACTAAGGAAGGTTTCTCCAAGAGAATGGGTATGTAAACTGCCAAACAGTCAGCATTCGGTCCCTTCAGATGTTAATGCTATCCTGAAGAAGGCACTAGCCTGTCAATGCACTAATTAAGAAGGATTCAGTTCTTGCTCTTTTAGAATAGGTCAAACATCAGATTTAGCCTAGGAGGAGGAGAAGCCTGTGGAGCTATTAAAATGTGCAGGCAGATAGAATTCAGATGAATTTCTTGGGTACATAACATGATTGTTATTTATTATGCCTTTTAGGTCTCCCCCTTCTTCTGATTATAGGCCACTCCTTCATTGGCAAAAAAACCTACAGAGCATCAGTCAGACAAAATGACTTGAATGTCAGCAATGTTCCTACTGCTGGAGAGTAAGGCTGTTAAGGGTACCCAGGTTTATTTTGACTTCTTCTGTTACCAACAATTGAGAGAATTTTCTATTTCAACAGAATGCCCAATGCATTACTAATTTGTTTAGGTGACAATGATTTAGGTTCATAGATTAGCACTAGGCTAACTGCCGCTGTGGGCCATTTTAAGCCTAGCCAGTTACCCCATGTGAGGATCAAACCCTGCATCTTGTGTTTGCAATGTAAACACCTTAACCATTATGCCATCCTCCCTTTGGGGTACATTCCAATATGCACCCTTTTAGGCATTATTTTGGCAGACTTAATCATTCAGCATTAACATTTCCCAGAGATGTGAACAGGTTGATTAACCATAGTACCTAGAATAATTGGAAAGGGTGTTGTAAACCCACTGCCATTGAGATCACATGGCAATTTTCTGAATTATTGGATATCTGGAGCAGCAGAGCACATTACTTTCTTTGCAAATGAACACCCATACTTAAGCAAACCCAGTTCAGATTTCTACAACATTGACTTCATTCACTTGTAATTAGTCTTATATTAAAAAATGTATACATAGATATATATATATATATATATATATATATATATATACACACACACACACACACACACACACACACACACACACACACACACACACACACACACACACATACATATATATATATATATATATATATATATATATATATATATATATATACATATTTCAGTGGATGGAAGGAGGGGCAGCATGCAGAACATGCTGGTAGGTGAGTGCTATTGTGGCCTCACACCCGCCTTTCAACCCCCCCCCCCCAGTTTTTCCAAGCCATAGGTAATTTTGTACTTCACCAAGTTATGGTGGGTTTGGTCAAATAAAACTGATTCTTCGCTGAGCCAATGAGACACTGTCTTGCCATCCAGTTGGGAGGAAATGGCCAACATTAGTGGGTGCATGCCAACTGCCAAATGATGGGAAACGTTTAGTTTCGGCATTAAACACTGCTTCTTGTTGTTTGAATGTAATATGTTACAAACAAGTTAACAGTTTCCGGTTTACGTATGCATTCAATAAGCAGTCACAGAGGCTGATGTTGCTTTGTCATTTTTGAGGTAGGAAGGCCTGTAGAGATGACAAATGAGCATTTGTTTCAGCAAAAGCAGTTGTCATCTCAAGATCAGGCCTAATGTCAAGAGGGGCATGGCTAATCACTATTTCACCTGGTGTCAAATGACACCTGGTCCATTCAGGTGACTGGTAGTTTAGAGAAATTCCACTCTCCGTCCATAATATTTTGGGCTTTTTAGTTCCTCTTTTAGCAGATACAATTTCCAACATCTGGGCAATTGCCATTGTGTCCTTCTGCCCCCTTTTCATCCTCCTCCATGCTTTTCTGAGCCCCAGGTGGTTTTGTACTCCACCAAGAGATGGACCATTGATTTAGGTAAACTGATTCATGCCTGAGCTGAGAAGGCACTGTTAATGAAACCCATTTGAGAGGAAGTGACCAGCATGGGTGGGAATACGCCAACCAGCAAATGATGGGAAAAGTTCAGTTTGTGCATTAAACACTGCTTGTTCTGTTTCGAATGTAATACGTTACAGATATGTTAATAGTTTCTGATTTAGGTATATAAATGTGTTTAATGCACAAACTGAACTTTTTTCACATCATTTATGGGTTATAATCTAAATCTTAATGTTGGTCACTTTCTCTCTATCCTTACAGTAAAAAAAAATGTATGCTAAAAAAAAAAAAAAATTTTAAAAAAAAAAATTTTACATTTATTTTCCCCTACTTACTTTTTTTTTTTTGTAAAATTGTAGGTTTTTTTTTCTATAAATCTGTTTTTTTTATATCTTTTTTCTCTATTTCTTTCTCTTTTTTTTTTTCTCCTGCCCCCTACCATAACAAACAGATATCCCCGGGCCAGCTAGACTAAATAACAAATAAATAAAATATATGCAATAGAGTGTCACAATGGCTAATGTTGTCTTTTTCATTTTTGGGTAGGGAGGGCTGTAGAGATGAAAACAGTTATTTTTTTAATTCAGTAATTCTTCAGAATGAAGTTTTTCATTGGACATTTTTCTTATTTTCCCAGACTGGAGCGTCTGCACTTCTTTACTTCCACATACCACAATTGCTATTGAGTTTGATGCCTGACTGTTTTTTTTAACAAATTAGATATCTGATATGTTCAGTTGCTTTAAGCAACTGAATCATTGTTCGACAGTTGAATAAGTCACCCATAACTCCTTGAAGCTCAGTCCATAGCTGCCCTTTAGACTTTAATCAGACTCTAACTTTTGGGTTATCCTACAGTTTGGTGTGGACTTGCTTGTCTTTTACTGAAAATTCTCTTATTTCTCTGTGGTGCTATCACTTTGTCCAAGTACAGACATTTACTTTTCTCTTGAAGTCATTGCTTGCCTATATCCCTGTATATATCTGAAATAAGATGTATAACTGGTATATAACTGTATGCATGGCACAGTACTTAACATGTTCATTTTTACAATTTTGTTCAAAATCCATTTTGCCATCAAGACTGCTCTGCTGTCTTTCATCCAATGAACATCAGATTATATCCCACTAATAATAATAATAATAATAATAATAATAATAATAATAATGATATTCAGTTGAACAAGGTAAGTCCACTAGGCACACAGTCCATTTTCAGGGCAACCCAGGACCAAAGACTAGTTAAGTGACTTGGTCAAGGTCACACAATAGGAAAATGAGGGCTGAGAGAATCAACCCCTGAACCACAGGAGCTATAGCCCACAGCTTTAACCCTCTGTACCAGCTGTCAGGTGGAACAGGTTCACCAAATAAGTGCTCAATTTCCAAACTAGCCCATACTCTACTCTTCCTAGATAAGCACCCAGCCAGGCTGATAATCCTGATATTGCATATTATTGTCCTGCACTTATTTGGCATTCATCTCTGATCTTCTTAACCTCCTGTGCTTGTTTTAACACTAGATTTATCTGAGAGCAGAGTAAAGGTTTACATGGATACGTGACTTGTCATCATTAACCAAAATCATCAAAATGACACGCAACCGATTTTGTCATATAAAATGACATAAATGAACATGCCTTTACAGGAGTTTGAACAACTAAATACCCCCACCCCCATATGAGGGACTTTGCTCCCATTACTTCTGTACTTACAGTGCTGCGTGAGAAAGAGGCATAAACTTGAGGAGCTGAGCCTCAATGAACTCACCTTATCATGATCTGAAATATTTCTAGGCCATGTAAAATGAAGTAATTTAAAATGTTTTAGGAGGCTGGACTACCTAAATCACCTACCTTCCTTTACCTGTTATAATTACCTACGTTGACCAATAATAAAACTCTCTTTAACACAGAATGGGAACTTTTCATTATCGCATTCATTTTGTTTATCTCTTCCAGTCCCCTGCTTTATTAGCTCTGCTGCATTACACATACCCTTCTCTGTCATACTTTTTAAGCACATATTAAATTGGTATTCCCTGTTCAGTTTCTGTTCAGGTCATAACTATTGTCCTAAAAGGAGCTGTGTGTTTACACACATGGCTTGTTCCGGAATGCCACTGATGTCTTATAAACTAAACACATCTGTCATTCTGCCAGTTACCAAACTACCATAGTCATCCTCACTGAATTTTGTTTGCATATCATACAGTTATAATTGATAACTCACATGCGTAGTCCACTTACATCACTGACTCAGTCAAATGAATTATTCTTCAGCAGTTGTGAGTGCATTTCCTCGGGGCTAAGCATATGGCTAGTCCTCCTCATTTTTCAACTGACTTTTGCTTTAAAACTACCCAAGGGGCTGGCATTGAACATGACATTTCAGTTTCTTCTTCCCCTAGGTCTCAGTACTAAGGGCTGGCATTGAACATGGCTATTGAGTCCCTGTTTCCCCTAAGTTCCTCTGTATTAAGTAGCTCCTTCCCAGTTCTTCCTTCCTGGCTTATCTGTTGTTATAGTTTAAATTTTAGCATGCTTTTTCCAAATTTTAGACCATGACCAACTTTATCTTTCTGATTGCCATATTATGCAGTTTATTAGCATTTTTAGCAGTTTTGTTAGCATTTTTACCTGCCAGATTATGTAAATCAGTTCATAGATCATGGCCAAGGTCCTGCTCAAAATGTGCATAAACTGACCTGACTAACAAGTAAGCTAAGATTAAAACTAGTTGGGCTGCCCACATTATGGGACTAAAGGAGGAACAAGGCATAGCTCTTTGCAAATAGATTGCATTCTAGTGCATGTGTAGATACCATCCCAGAACAGCAGAGAGTTGGAATCAGTGCAAGACTTTCAGCGTGATTAAGTACTGAGATACAAATGCCTGGCAAAGGAGGTAGTGGGTGCTGAGTTCCCCAAAACATCTCCTGGTCTATATGATCTGGTAGGTGAAAAATGCTAACACACACGCGCGCGCACAGACACCACACACACACACACACACACACACACACACACACACACACACACACACACACACACACACACACACACACACACACACACACACACACTCACATGGGGGGGATATGCAGACAGACATAATTATTAAATGTTATGCTTATGTTTTTGAATCTCATATTAGGAGCAAAATCCCTATCTTGCCTTTTTCTTATACAGTGCAATACAATAATACAATACTCATACAAGTATGAACATAATGCCTTAAACATCATCACAGTGTTTGTCAGCTTCTAGTTTAAAAGCATTTATATTACTAAGATTTCTAATTTCATTAGCTAGAGTATTGTATTCCATTCTCCGAAAAAAAAAAACATTCTGATATATATATATATATATATATATATATATATATATATATATATATATATATATATATATATATATATATATTAACTAAAAGATCTCAGGAGTTTCCTCTAGTTGCCTATAAGACTTTGCTATGCAAATAAGGGAGTGAGTGGCTGATGTTGGCCTACCTGCCCTGTGTGGGGCATAGGGGGCTCTGCCGCACCCACTCATCCAAAGGGCAACACCTAGTAAAAACATTAATTATTACCTAGTGGAGTTCAAGCCAGCCAAGCCCATGCTGTTGTATAACACTAGTAAATCTAAAGGGGATGCAGTTTGTGGAGGCAGTCTTCCTCTCAGGAGTCAGCAATACTGTGCTTCGAGAAACTTTCAAGTAGAACAGGGGATCTTCTACTGTGGAGAATGTAGACCACCCCCTCCCCAGACCAGCAAGGTGGCTTTCTCCCTCCTATTAAACCCTCTTGCTGAGGAATAGAAGGGTTGATAGGGATTCCTGGGTAGGAATAAATGGGCCATAAGGCCCTTGCTCATCCCTGAAATGTCTAACTCCCATATCCTTGAAATAAATACACCACTTTGGAGTTTTTAGTGTAACCATTAAGTAAGCTCCCAAGGTTACAAAAAAGCAGTTTCCCTTAATCAGTATTTTCTCTCTTTCTTAGCCATAAGCACTCCCATAAGAAAGTGTTATGCATTGGCTTATAAACTAAGTTTAAATCACCATTACAATTTCTAGAAAATAACCTTTGTCTAGATAGTTTTTCATAGGTTCATAGGTTGGTCCTAGGCTATCATCCCTAGGGCCTATACACACCTAGCCATAACAATTCCCTGGCTATTTCTTTCCACACTATTTACTTCCCTGGACCCCTGTCTAGCAGGGCAACTGACATGATCCCTGGAGTGAATTTCCTTTCTCCCATCTAATCATCAAGGTTCCTTTTTAAGAGGGCCAAAGAGGTGCTCTGCTTGATATATATGGGCAGTCTATTCCAGAGTTTGGGGAGTCTCTGGGTCAGGAACCTATCCCTCCAGCATGTTTTGTTTATTGTGATGACAAGGTTTAGATCCCTGGAGCATGTGGCTCTGAGGGATTGGGATTTCTTTAAGTGTAGCATGTCCAACAGCTCTGGGTTTGACATGACCTTGTATGTTAAGCAAAGATCACCCCGGAGTAGACGATATGCGACAGAGTATAGCTGGAGTTTTTTAAGGTGGTCAGCATATGGCATCTGCTTTAGGCCTGTGATTCTTTTAGTGAGGTATTTCTGCAGCCTTTCCAGTTGTTGCAGATGTCTTGAGAGGTATATACCAAATGGGGTGTTGCATTCTATAATGGGTCTAATGAGGGATGAGTACAGTGGGACAATGACCTCCTTTTTTTCTGGATGAAAAGCCCTTAGTGATGAGGTGTGCCACATAGAAGGATTTCCTGACTGTTGTGGCAACGTGGTTATCGAAGGTGAGACCACTGTCCACCTGTGTCCCTAAGTCTCTTATCACACTTTCAGTGTTTAGTGTACTGCCACCTATGTGGTAATTCATGGGTACATGTTTTTTTCCAAAGGGGATAACTATACATTTCTTGGCACTGAGCTTGAGCCCATGGCTCTGGCACCAAGCATCTGTTTCTGTAAGGCCCTTTCTTTGTAAATTAACATCCCCACAGTGTGGATGATTATAGTACTTTTCTTTTGGATGTTCTCCAGTCACATTTTGTGACATTCTTTAGTAAGACTATAAGTAGATATCAAGTTCAGTTTTAGTTCTAATAAAATTCATACAGATTGAGTGATAGCATACAACTACCTTGATTTAAAATATTTCTAATGCCACTGGTAATGTTGTTGCAGTGTTTAACTACCCAGTTTAATGGTGAACAACAGGGCTGTCCTTGACTCATCTTCCTAAGTCTTTATAAATCTTCACATTTTCAGTATATTTATTCCCAAGGTTATGTTATATTCACTATTTGATTGGTAAGTCCTGTTCATGATGTTCTTTTTTGCTCACATATTCAGTTCAGTCAAACACAATTGTAGTGTCTTTTGATTTTCTGTGGTAATAATATATATATTTTTAATTTTAAATTATCATTATAATTACAACAAAAATGCCTGATGAAATGTCAATATCTGTGTTATGTAGACAAAATATATTCCAGAATAAACCAAGGGTAACCCAAGGCTGCATCACATAACCCAACCCGTGAAGCCATCATGTGCTATTTGCCACTTCCTGAATATTGACTATTTCCCAATCTGGTTCAGCAAAGATGCAGTTAAACCTATCTTACATAATTTCTACATCAGTCTGTAGTGATCTACCCTGCCAAACACTAATGTAAGATCAACAATGACATCCATTTGTATTTTTGTTCATTTTCCATAATGATGTTACAACATCTTTAAGCTTGCAGAAACTAAAGCACTGCTAGGGATTCCCTGCTGGGTGAGGAAAGTAAACCTATATGTTTTGTCTGTGACAGAGCTGCTTTCTCTTTTACCTCCTTCATTTTGTTTCAGTTTTAAGAAATCTGCTTGTCCTGGTGTTTTTGTTATATAAGGGAGATAGACACTTAAATTATCCGGGCTGCACATTTCACATGTTTTTTTTTTCATTGGTTAATTGTCTCTCGACTGATACTTAAATATACAGTGAATTTCTGGCCCTTTGTCTTTTACTGAAAAGCTTTCAAGCTTGCCAAAACTAAAGCACTGCTGGGGATTCCCTGCTTGTGCCCACCCATACCCCCCTTTGTTGCTGTGCTTTTTATACTTGGTGATTTTTAAGCTGCCCACCCTACTGTAAATTGAGCTTAATAAGCTCCTCCCTTTTTACACTGCTGTTGATGTATTATTTCTTTTCCTTTCCTTTTATTTGTATTGAAAAAGTGCATTTTGCCTCTTATTACCTGTTTTACTGATATATTTGATCTGAATTCATTATCTAGCTAGTGGATTTTCTATCTAGTGCACTGGGAGGTAGCCTGGTCTGTTTAGTTTGGGGAAGCACTTGACATTTCTGCATGTAGTTTTTCTGGCTGGAAGGCTTATTAATCAACTTATCTTGTTTTAAGTGCCTTCATAAATTCTGTACAATTGACTGGTTCTTGGCTTATTTATATAATGCAAAGTACTTTTATTGAATAACCACACTTTTATAAACTATTTAAAGTACACTGCTGTATCCGTATCCTTAAGTTTGTTTGTGGTAGCATTTTGTATCTTCTAAGTATGTTTGTGGTAGTATTTCACTGTGGTCATTCCTTTACTGTGCTTTTGCATTGGGAGGACTGGGATTGTTCATCTAGTGGTGGTAGGTGTTTGCCTGGTCTGTCTGAGTTGGTTAACACACAAAAGGGCTCTAAGTATTTTTTGCACTTCCCTTATATACTGTGACTGTACTTCAGCAGTTTAAAAGAAAACTGTACTATCTGCTATTGCTTTAAGTAGTTAATTGTACTGCATTACATTGTATATGTTAGTTGTAGGGCTGTTGTAGGTAGTTTGTGCATACTTGTTACACTTGTTACACTTGTGCTCCAAACCAGCTATTCTACATTAGGAAAGTGTTTTTCTATACCCTTGTGGCAGAAGTGTGCTGATCTAATGCATTTAACTGGTTTACTACTTTAATTGGTGCCTTTTTGACTAATTTTCTGTCTGTGCCTGCTTCATTAACTGCACTTGTTTTGCACTGTAATACTGCTTAGATAGCATAGATTAGATCCAGACTTGCTGAATATAGCCAGCTTTTCATACTTGAACTCAAATCCAGCCATTTTACATTAAGAAGGGCTCCCCTGTACCCTTGTGGCAGAAGAGTGTGGGTATAGCCTTGTCTGAGCTGGGGATTGCTGGATGAAGGATAATTGTGTGATTTCCTATTGACAGATTAGTTTAAAACTGTTTAATTTCACCTGCATATAAGCCTCATGTGTGTGTGTAGCTGTGACCTGTACAATGGTGGGGGTGGGGGTTAACAGTGCCCTGTATAGTAGCAAACTCCTAGAAACTACTTTTCCCATAGACATTTGTCAGTTGAACCCTCCCAAGCTTCCTTGCTGCACTGCAGGCAACTCAGCTGAGCACTATGCAGCACCACCACACTCCTTCACCCCTAATCCTCAACAAAACAGGCCCCCTTGTTTAGTTAGTCAAGTTAGTCCTACAGCAAAAGCTAATCCAACTCGCCCACTCTCCATCTAGCATTTACAGTTTAACCTGCTACAATGGACAGCCAATTTCCAAACATTTCATCATCTAGCCTGATTGACTTGGGCAACCTAGGGCAATGTAGTAATTGCCTAATGTATACTGACAACCACTTGCTCCTAAAGCAAACAGATGCAGTACATGAGAGATGTAACTATACCATGAAACTGGAATCAATCCTGTCATCTAACAATAAACAAGACATCAAATAGGTTGCCAGCACACACACACCTCTCCTCTCACAGAAGACAAGGTCAAGTGACATAGACCCACCCATGCAAAAGTACTCACTAAGAGCCTACCAAAGGACCAGAGATCTCCCAAGCACAGACAGATCACACATACTGGAACATGAACAGACCCCACTTTACATAACAATACACATACAAGTGTCTCAACAAATAAGCCCCTAAGTCAAAACACCTGAAAACCCAATGTCCTGGTTATAGGTGATTGCATAGTGAGATGCACATCCCCCTCACTAGACTGGACAAGGAAAAAGTTACAGTTAGCTACCTGTCAGGTGCAAGTATCCATCAAATCATTCATGCACTCAAGTCACTCAACAATTACCGTTATGACTCTGACATAGTACATATTGGAGTGAATGACTACAAGTATAAGTAGGTTATATAACAAAAGGAAGAAACTCATCCAAGAGCAAGAGGGAACTTACTCACCAGAGGAGGAATACCCATCACAGCTTCAACAAGCAAATCAGATATCTTGTAAAGTCCTCGAAAGCCAATTATAAGGCTAAATTAGAATTTCTAGCTAAAGACAATCATAAAGCTTTCTTTAGCTATGTCTGAAATCTTAAAGGGAATGCCCAGCTATGTAGCAAACTGATTGTGGAGGGTACTACTCACACTGAACCTGAAGAAACTGCCAACCTGCTGGTGGACAGATTTGGTGGAAATTTCACCCTCCTGTCCCCACCAGACATACCCAAAGCATCCCTGTCACCAGTCTGCTATCTACCATCTCCAAAGAGCAGGTCACATCCGCCCTCGTCAAGGCAAAAAACACAGACTACATGGGACCAGATAGCATTGCAAGCTGCTTACTAAACAATATAGAACAAGACCTAGTAGAACCACTTGGCATTCTCTTTAACCATAGCCTGAGCACTGGCTTTTTACAACTAGAGTGGAGAACAGCAACAGTAATCCCTTACACAAAAGTAGTCCATCAGCCAACCTGGGGACCTATAGACCTATAAGCCAAACCAGCCTTATTTGATGCCCATGGAAAGAATCATCATGGACCTTATCAACAAGGACTTAAGCAACCTCCAAACTGTTGACCTACCCAGTTGGACTTGGTAAAGGGCAAGTCTTGCTTATTAAACCTGATGGAGTTCTTTGAGAGTATCACCAAAGCCTTGGATGAGGGCAAAGCAGTACATACCACATATCTTGATTTAGCCAAGACCTTTGACACAATCCTCAACTCAGGTAGCATTGAGAAACTCTCTCACCTGGGGATTAACCCATATGTCAGTAGATGGCTCACCAACAGAACACATATTGTCAAAGCTGGGAATTCCACTTCCACCAGTAGACCAGTTACCTGTGGTGTACCACAGGGATCTGTGCTGGCCTCTCTCCTATTTGGAATCTATTTCTCAGATGTCCAAGTGAAAGTACATGACCTGTGGCTTACCATGTTTTCAGATGACTTCAAACTAGGTGCAATCACTGAGTCTCCCAGCGATGTTAACATATTACAAAAGGGGCTAATACATACTAATGATTGGTCCCAGTCATGGACTAAAACTAAATGGAAAAAGTCATCATTATTCCCTTTGGCAAAGATGTGGCCCCTGCAAATTACATTATAGATAGGACTCCCCAGGCTGAAAAACAGTGGTGAGAGACTCGGGAACACAGGTTGATAGCAATTTAAACTTTAATCACAATGTCGCCATCTCATAAATAAGGAAATTGCATCCAAGACTAAGGATTTTATAACTTCTCTATAGCCATCCCTCATTAGACCACTAATCGAGTAAAATGCTCCCCTTTTATATGTACTTCACCGGACACCTGCAACAACTGGAGAAACCACAGAAGTTTATAAGCAAGAAAATTGAAGGCCTCCAAAACATGACCTGTATGGAAAGACTGAAGGCCCTGTTTCTGAACTCTGTATCCTACAGGCTGCTGAGAGGCAACCTGTGCCTGGCCTGCAGAGCAGTCTCTGACCCTGCCCTAATGAAAATGCTGCATGTCCACAAATCAAATGGGACAAGAGTCACTCACTCAAGGGATCTCAACTAGCCTGTGACATAAACAGAACATGCTGGAGAGACAGATTATGTCTCCCAGAGACTGCCACTCCTCTGGAATAAACTCCACTTCACGTGAAGCAGAACTGCTGAATGACCTTATTAAAGGGCAACCTTGATAATTAGATGGGAGACCATAAATTTACCCCTGGGTGGCTAATCACTGATTCTCTCTACTAACAACGACCATCTAACAATGGTCAACTAGGGAACAATGGTAATACATGGCTAGGCTTGTTAATGTCCTGGGGCCATTAGCTTACTAACCTTCTCTGAACCAATGAACAACAAGCAAAAGGATTAAAAGTAGCAATGGATTTACCTTTCAGGTACACACATGTATACATATACCTAACTGCTGTCATTGTGTAAGTAAGGTTGTTAGCACTATGGGCTCCATTTCTTTTCCAGTGTTTGGTGACAGGCTGATGAGTCCAAAATTAGGAAATCATGTGTACGCTTTCCCCATATTTATATATAAATATATATATATATATATATATATATATATATATATATATATATATATATATAGGGGTCCACTTTGTAATTTCGAAAGACTGAAATCTTGAATTTCAATATTCCGAAATTACAAAGCGGAATACTCACATTTCCAAAACCGGCAGAAGCATGAAATTCAAAATACCGAAGCACGGATATTTTGAATTTCTGTTTCCGGTGGTACGGAATGTGGATGTTTGGGCTTAAGTTTGGTAAGTATGTGTGTGTAAGTAGGTTGGTTAGGGGTTTAGTGTGTGTAAGTGTGTTGTGACTGCTATGTGTGTGTTTGAAAGACTGTAAGATGTGTGTTTCTGAGTTTTGTTTGTGTTACTATTTGTGCGATCTCAGAGTTAGACTATATAAGCAGGGGGGGTGGGGGTGCAGCCCCTCACATGGGTGGTGCAGGGGTGCTTGCTCCCCTGCTTATATGTAGTTTAGATTAGTTTGTTTGATTGTGGGGGGAGTTTTGTGTATGTTTATGTGTGCACTGTATGTGTAGCGTGGGAACGGGATTTTGAATTTCGCGGTTGTGTGTTTTCGAGTTTGTGAGTTGTGGTTGGGTTTTCAGCTTTGTGATTTCGGAATACTGAAATTCTAGATTTCAGTATTTCGAAATTACAAAGTGGACCCATATATATGCATCACTGAGACAAATTCCAAGTGCTGGCATATCTGGGCAGTTTAATAGGAAGCTTCAAATATCAGCAGGAGGTATGTCATAAAACTTTTCTAGAACACTTTCAAATGTAGTTAATGCAGAGCATTAAGGCTAAGCTCTGTTAAAAAGCTACACCCTTTAGAACAGGGTTTGATTCCCAAAGCCTTTATTTTACTTACTATATGACCTTGAACAATAGCTTAACGGCTCTTTTGGGCAATTTGGCAATTGGGAATTTGGACTAGGCTCCTTACTGGTCTCCTGAACTGCATGTCCAGTAGAAAAGCAACTACATTTTAGCTCAACCACATTCTTTGCTGAGTTCCAGCTTATTAAATGTAATTCAAATTATTTTTGCAGACATAATGAAAGATAATATGCCTGTTTTGCCATAACATTTGCACATTATTTCCTTTCTCACTGAAAATAGTTCCATTATTTTTTGTAAAGAGATTTGCATTGTTCTCACTTTCCTCACAATTGTATCCACATGTTTTATTATAAACAATATACACCTGATATTTTGAATGTATTAAAAATAAGTGTTATTGTCCATCATCTAATTTATCAGCTGCTCTTCATAGGCTTGGGATTTTTTAATGTAATCTGCTAAATAATGTTATCTAATCAATTTATTCTAGGCTTTAAATGTTTACTTATTTGACGCTATCTTCTCTTCAACCACCTTTTCTGACACTGATTAATCTCTGTGTTTTCATACCTATATAACCTTTACACAGAAAATGTCATCCTTGTATTAAATGCTTTATTGTTGTCTTTAGCCTAGGAATCATGTTTTTAAAAGGTACCCTATTTTGTTTTATTTCATGCCTGCAAAGATAATATCCCATGGAATGTTCACCAAAAAGCCATCTGCCTTTTTGTTGAGTTCCCAAAGTAGATCTATTTGCCTCCTCTCTGAACAAACTGACAAAATTCTGCTCCAGGACTTCACACAAGAAAGCCTAAAAGACAGATGTCTTTTCTTTTCCTTGGACAGGAATGTTTCTGTATGCTTCTCCACCCTTTCCACTAATATGCAGGGCAATTCTCAAGACTTAGAATCACCCAAGATCTTTGTGGTGACTGTCTTTGGGCCCACACAACCATGGCTCTTTCTAATTGTGGAAATGGTCAGGGGCAATTGCACAAGCATTCTTCCAGACTTAATCTACTCATACAAGAACAGTGATGTTGTTAGCAGCCCAACATCAATCATCTTCAACTGACTGCCTGGATTATAGGGTCTTAATTCCTTTTAAGCACCTGTTTACAGAGGACATGCAGCAGGTGCTAATGGGGGCAAGAAAGCCTGCTACTAGGAAGTCATATATTAGCAAAACGAAAAGGCTTTCTAGTTGGTGCTGATAACATAACCAGCATGCATTCAGGTCTAGTTGTTCTCTGGTTTTATAATATTTGTGTGAGTTACTGTCTATGGCCTTTTTTATTGATCTGTCAAGGTTCATTTATTACCCATTTCAGTATGTCTGCCCATGGATCTTCTTTCAATGAACTTTTATGTCAACATGTTCTTGATAGGGGTTTTGCCTAAGAAGTTTCCAGGAAAATTGTGACTCCTCCTTGAGATCTTAATTTTGCATTACAGAAGCCAACACTTGTTCTATTTATCCAACAGGAGGTTCTTAACATGAAAAAAGATTTACCTATAGCTCTGATATCTGCAAGAAGAGTATCTGAGTTGCAAGTTCTTATGGTGAGTCAACTCTATCTCATTTTCCAAAGGGGAAGGGTTTCTTTGAGAACTAATCCTTCTAGTCTGCATAAACTGGTATCCAAGTTTACTTTAAGCCAAACTATCCATCTCCCTACTTTCTTTCCTGAACCTAAAAATAAGAGAGAAAGGATATCCCATACCTTGAATGTTCACTGACAGCTCAGGTACTATCTTGAAAGAACTAAATCTTTCAGATCAATTGTTCATTTATTGTGAATGTAATACATAAAGACATACTGTGTCAAAACAGACTACTTACAAATAGTTGTCTAAGGCTATTGCCTTTTGTTATACTCGCCATAAAAACTATTCCAGGCAGGGTCAAGGCCCACTCTACCAAGGGCTTGGCCTCTTCTATGTTTTTTTGGAAAGGGGTGTATTCTAGAAGTATGTTACGTTGATTATGGAAGAACATTCAGAGTATTCTAGAAGCTGCTGCTGGGTCATCTGTGCATACCTTTACAAAGCACTATGAACTTGATTCCTTCTCTAGGTCCAGACCAAGCTTTGCTAGGAACATTCTCCAGGGGTTTCTTGTCTCTTTTCCTTCTACCTCCCAAAGGTACTTCACACATATAGCTAAGGCTGCTGTAGAAGTGATCAATATGATTAACCTAGTACAGTTGTATAAGCTGAGCTTATCATAGTAGTAGATGTTCAAATGATCACTGCTTCAGTAGATGTTCCCTCCCTTCAACCCTTGTCCCTTCACCCCTTGTCCCTTCACCCCCTTGTCTTTTTGGTGTATTTTTTTTATGCCAGGGTGTGAATATTTATTTTTTGTTATTCCTAGCTTAAGCCTTTCACAGTTCATCTTCTATCTCTCTGTTGCCTGGAAAGCTCTGAAGGACTGCATGCTCAAACTTGTCTTTTAGTTAGCTCAGCTTAAGTTGCTTTACAATTTGGGTGAGAGGAAGGTGCCCTGAAACTTTAGAAGTTGATTGGTTGTTATATCTTTGGCAATATATAACCCATGTAGCTAAGACTACTGCAGCAGTGCTCATTCAGACATCCACTGTTACGTTAATTTCAACTTGAACAACTGTACTTTCCTTGAATTTTTATTGTTTCTTTGCTTGTTTGTTTTGTTTGATAATACAGTGGTACAAAAATAACCAGGACCTTTTAACAAAAAAAGAAAAATAAAATAATAATTAAAAAAAATTTAGTACAGCGGTGCAGAAATAACTGGAAACAGTAGTAAAAAACAAAGAAAGAAAGAATAAAAGTTAAGATGAGATGCAAAGCAAATCTTGTACATAACTGATGGTAAAACCATCTGTGTCTTCATAATATGAAGTAATTGCACATGCAATATTTAAACACAGTAATATATATATATATATATGTATATATATATATATATATATATATGTATATATATGTATTTATATATATATATATATCTATATATATATATATATATATATATTTATTCATATATATATATATATATATATATATATATATATATATATATATATATATGTACTCGGGGATTTAATAAACCCTACATGGTCATTTTTCCACAGTGTGCGTGTTGCAGTGCAGTGCGCACATGGTAGGAACAAAATTTAGATTCAGTAGGTGCTGTGTAGAGGTGTGCACTCCACGCACAAACAAGGTAACACTGTGGTAAAATAATTACAGCATAAGCAGCTGAAATGCATGCTAATCAACCAATCCTGTATGGTGGAGCCAACAAGCTGTAAAGCATATATGTAGACTGTGGGCCTTTTTTTCTGTGAATTCCAAAACTTTTGGACTATAGCCATGGAAAGGAGTCTACATGGACAAAATGTTAGGGGCTGCTGCTGCTTTAATTTATTTGTGTGTAAAACCGGCTGAAGCCAATGCTGCTGCTGCTGCTAATAGGCCAAGGCTGAGAAGGACAAGAGTTTTCAGTTCCCATTTAATGTTTAACAACCTACATGATATGGAAATTATACAGCACTAGAGGGTGGACAGAACACACTATTGGAATTCTGTGACCTCTGCTGTCCTCAGCTCAGAGTCACAGTTAACCGAGGGGAACCCATCCTCGTGGAGACAAAGATAAGTGTAGCCCTTAAAAAGCCTAGCTGCAAACAGGGAACATACTGTGGGTGTCACAGGCATCAGCATCCAGGATCCTCCACCAATTCCTGAATGCTATGCTCCAACATGCCAGTGACCACATATAATTTCCCTGCAGTTCTGAGAAGTTGGCTTGAAATATGCAGGAGTTCTACCATGTAGCACACTACCTTAAACTACTGGGTGCCATAGATTGCACACATAGAACCCAGGGAACAGGGTAAGCTCTACATAAACAGAAAGAGCTACCACTATATCAACTGCCAAGTCATGTGTAATGCCGAACATGTGTGCTGGCAACCCTGGCAGTTAACACATCTCACATATCTGGCACACCTTCCAGCTGTTCCAGATGTGTGCTAGGGGGATATCCTAATGGATAATTTACTGGGGTATGTAGGCTATGCACTGGAACCATGGCTGATGACATCCACCCCCACAAAAGATTGCCATAAAGAGGCACACACTCAAAAATATCATAGACATGTGATTGGGCTGCTGAAGTCATGGTTCTAGTGCCTAGATACATCTGGGGAAGCCCTGTAGCAGCATCCATGGACATGTACAGAAATATTCACAGCATGTGCTATGTAACACAGCATCATCCTGAGGAAACAGCTTCAGCAGGATCAGCAAGGAAAAGGGGCACATATCCCACCACCAATGCCAAGGTCACCATAGCCATGGGTAGAAGAAGAGTCAGAGGGAGAGCCACCAGTAGCTGTGGGTATAGGCAGACATAGATGTGCTCAGTGTTCCCTCGCATTTGCTAAGAGACAATGCATACTACATTCACTCACCACTTAGGGGCTTAAAACCTTCCTCCTACTTTCACTGTTTGCAAAGCATTTGTTCTGTTTGTTCTGTTTTCCTGCCAAGCAAGGTTTTAAATAATTGATTTGTTTGCTGTTTAAAACATTCTTTTGTATCTCCTTGCTGTTATTTTGCTCTTAAAACATTTTTAAGTGTCTCACTACTGTTCATCTACTGTTTAAAAAAGTTTTTAGTGTTTCACACCTAAATTAGTGCAGCTAGTAGCTGTAGCATATTCCACAAACAGATTTGCTGCATCGGGGTCTGTTTGTAGTGGCTGTTTGTTCTGAGCACATTTTCAAAACCATCTTTGATTGGAAGGGGCCCTTCTGAACCCTTGTGAGAGAAGAGTGCTGATTGGAACTTTTGAGTTTTTAAATTTGTTTGAAGTTTGCAGCTTATGGTATTTAAGCCCCGTGTTTGAGTGGGCATCTGCTTATTTGCCCATCTCATAGCTCCACACACTGTCATGCAATTGTGTGCCATAGCCGGACAGATTATTTCTACAAGTTTCGCTTAGATACAGCTGTAGTACATTAGTGTAGTCCTCATCTTTAGTAAATTTCTTGTCTAAGAAATCTTGCTAGTGAGCTGTGACCTATTAAACCACCAGCCAAAAACCCCGTCAGAAATATCCATCTGCAGAGCACCTCCTAGATCAGTCCTGAAAGCACCCCCTTTGTGATAACAGTTCTTCAAACCTAGCATTATGGACAGTTGGACAACACTTGTTTCTCCTCCCAGCCTTGTGAACTTGGGTTTCCTGTGTTGCAACTGCCTCATGTCCACTGACAACCCTCTACTAATACCTCACTCTAGTACAGAGATGTATCTACACCAAGAATCTTGAATCCCTGCTCTCTACCAATCAAAACAGTAACACTGTAGAGGATGTCAACTCACCCACCACTACTCATGCACATAGTACCACTACTCATACACATAGTATACATCTAACACATAAATCAACGTATGCGGAGGTTCTCTCAAAAAACTTAACAAAACACCAGAGACCTCCAAAACACAAGACTGTTACAACTAACACAGTTCAACAACACCCAAGACACATAGCAACACTAGTGTCTCACCTACCAAGCCCTTAAGGATAACACTCATAAACTAAATTTTCTTGGCATTGGAGATTCCATAACGAGATATACGGATCTTCCACTTACCAGGTTAGATAAGAAGAATGTCATGGTAAGCCGCCTGTCCAGTGCCAGGATTCATCAGACCATGAATGCACTCAGGTCTCTCTGTAACAAGTACCATTATGACTGTCATAGCTCATGTTGGAGTGAACGACCTGAGATGTACCTCACTGGACTATTGAAGAGAGACATGATTGAGCTCTCTGAGTATGTGTCCAAGGAAGGTATGTCCCTAGCCTTCTGCATATTACCCTCACCAAGAATGATGCCACAGTATTAACAAAAAATTATCAATTTCAATAATTGGCTTAGTTTTTGGTGTCATTCAAAGGGAATCCAGTTTCTGTCAGCTTGGGATAACATGGTCAACAAACCTCACTGCTTTGCAAGATATGGTTTGCACCTGGCACCACTAGGCTTTCAGCTGTTGGGAAAGGCTCTTACCTCGAATGTAACAGTCCACGGCACACAGGATCCGAAACCAAATAATCCAAAAGCAGGCAATGAAGTCAAATTCTTTTTAATTCCAAAACAGCACATGTAAACAGTTCTTAGTAGAACAGCAACACAGATAAGCCAAGCGCTTTCACCCAGTATATTACCAGGCTTTCTCAAGGCAAAAAACAAAGTTGCCCATTACACAACACTTTTAAATAGCTAAATCAATTAGATAATAACTCCACCCATCAATTAATAGTTAATACTTTTGATAATGTTATGTTAAAAACTTTATACAAGAGGAAACACTTTCTCAGGTTAAATCATATATATTTATGTAAGAAATACTTATTGCTGTAATCAATAATAATAATACCATACAAAGTGCCTTATACTGTGCAAAATTCCATTAAAATACATCATAAGTTAAAATGGTAAATAAAATGTGAAATGATTGACTGTGATATAACAAATTAAAATCAAAGTCAAATCACATTTCCATCCCAGTAAAACTAAAATAAATTAATAAATAGTTAAATAAGTAAATAAATATTTGCAATAACATTATAATAAGTGTGGAGCTTTCTGGCTGATGTCACAACACTACCTAACAACAACAACAACAACAACAACAAAGAGGTGGGAGAAGAACAAAAAGAACCTATACAGGATTAAACTAGATGATCACATTTTATAGCCGTGCTCTTCTCATTTTTAAAATGCTATTAATGTTTAGGCCTCATTCATTCCAGGAGGAGTACAGGCATCCAATTTCAACTGCCAGAACAGTTCTCGAGTCTCCAACTTGGCCTCCCAGTTACCCCCTCGTGGGTCTGGGACCACCTGTTCCAACACCAGAAATTTGAGGTTCATGCCTTCACATACCTGAAAATGTTTGTAAAAGGCATTGGTGTCTTTACATTTAGTGATATCATATTGGTGCTCATACACCCTTCTCCTGAGCTGCCTCTCGGTTTTTCCAACATAAAAACCAGAACAGAAAGTACAAATACCCAGGTACACCACCCCTTTAGTTGCACAGTTAAAATGCTGATGAAACTTGTACTTAAAGTTTCTTGAGGGAATTGTGATGGTGTCTTGATCAAACATGTGTTGACATTGTTTACATTGACCACATTTTAAAGTGCCAGGTCTCTGATTGTTTGTCATAACCCATATTTTTTCTCCCCTCAAAGAGGTCTTTCAGATTTCTACCTCTTTTCCTGATAAAGCTGGGCATCAGGGGAAAAAATTGTTTAAGATCAACGTTAGTAGATATTATGGGCCAGTATTTTGCAATAATATTTTCTAAATCATGTGAGCTGGAAGAAAAGGTGTATGAAAAACTGTCCTTAAACTTATCAGTCTTCTTTTTTACGGGTTCTTCCACCAAGGGTACACCAGTACCCAATAGGGGCTGGAAAACCAATTCCCTTTTACCAGTAACCTCCAAAATCAATTGATCTATCATGCCTACCGGGTAGGCCTTTTCCAAAAAAAATTCATGCAAAACCCTAGTTTCTTGCTCATAATATTCCAGTGTACTGCACATTCTGGAGGCCCTAATCAACTGTCCCTTGACAATCCCCCTTTTTTGGTAAAAGGGATGCCCACTATTAAAGTGGAGATAGGCGTTGGAGAACGTAGGCTTCCTATATACCTTAGACTGAAAGCAATGGTTAGTGTAGTCCTTCATTAAGGTTACATCCAAATAGTGCAAAATGTCCTGATCAATACTATGAGTAAATTTCAAAAAGCTAGTAGTACCATTGATGTAATCCAAGAACCTTTCCAACTCCTGTATGGACCCATTCCACAAGATACAGATGTCATCCAAGTATCTGGAATAGTGCCTAATCATGGATAACCAGCCTGTGTTGAAAACAAATCTTTGCTCCCAATGATAAAGCACACAATTTGCATACACAGTTGCACAGCTGGCCCCCATTGCCACACCTTTTCTTTGCCTATAGAACTCCCCATTGAAGAATATGTAGTTGTTCTCCAGAACCGTCTCCATTAATTCCTTAACCAAATTGATGGTTCTGCCACTTAATGTGCCACTTGAAATTAGCACCTGTCCAAACCATTCCAGACCCTCAGTGTGTGGAATGCTCGGAAAAAGATCCTTTATATCAATGGTAACCATCAACAAATCGGCAGAAAACAATCTACGGTGAACGGTCCTTAGAAAATGCCAGGAGTCCTTGCAGATGTGGTCAACGGGGACCAGCACTTTTTTGGAAACGTAATCTATAAATTTAGACAAAGGTTCTGTAATACCGCTAGCCCCTGCCACAATGGGTCTGAATCCGAGAGGGTCCAACCCTTTGTGGGTTTTTGGAATTCCAAACATGACAGGGACTTTTGGTTTTACCACATTAAAGTAATTGTACAACTGTTCGTTAATAGTACCTTGGAGCAGATGGTCATAAAGGTAGTAGTTAATTTTAGAATATGCTAAATCAATCTCATTGGAAGATATTAGTTCATATTGTTCCACATCCTGCAACATTTGGTGAATACTGGAGTCATAGTCAACTTGGTACATCAGAACAACCCCTCCACCCTTGTCAGGTTTCATTACTCGACAACCCTCCTTCGTAAGGGTTTTGATTAGGTTAAGTTCGCAATTACTGAGGTTGGGGGGCTGCTCATGCCTCCTACCTGCACCCAGATTCCTAATCTCCTTCTCTACCATCTCTTCAAACACCCTCAGATGTGGGTTGGTAGGGGGGCTAAAGGTACTAGTTCTAGTCAAAACTGGATTGACAAATTCCTGACCCTTAAAGAACAACTTCAGATTCAGTTACCTAACAAAGAGTTTAAAATCAATAAGAGTGTGTATAGGGTCAATAAAGGTAAGAGGAACAAAGTTAAAACCTTTAGAGAACAAGGAAAAATGTCCATCTTCAATTTCTAAATCAGTAAAGTTAAAAATGGTAAAATTGTCCTTCCTACAAGTTAAATTCTTAAAGGAATCGAGGGATGAAAATAATTCAACATTAACAACACTCTCCTGATTACTGGTGCTCAATACTGCCCAGAGTGACACTATGTCAAGTGAAAATGCCCCCTGCCACTTGCTCAGTTCCACCTCAGGTTCTGGCGCCTCGTCCCCCCCGCTCCCTTGTTGTGAGCTTGCTGAAAATCCCTATGTGAGTTCTTCCTACCCTTTTCAGCAATTCTTACACTCCTTCTCAAGTTGTCATTATTAACTCTTTCTGGGCTAAAAGGGTTCTCCATTTCCTTGTCTACTTGATTTACAAACATATCATTATTGTTCCTAAACCCTTTTACTGTGGAAATAGGGTACGCTATGCCTTCTTGGTATTCCCTGAGGTCTCTCTCAAGTTTCCTAATCTTTCTGTTTAAAATCTTTACACAGTGCTGGTCAATTTCATTAAATACATTGTCATAACTCTTCTTGATACTCAAGAAATGCTCGTTATTAGTTACGTTCTGGTTTAAATCATTTAAATCAGTTAAAAGAATTTCTGCTTTGTTCTCATATTCCTCAACCATAAGTTTTAACATTAGCAAATTTAACAAAGGCTCTTACCTCCCCATAGTGCCTTTTTAGACAAGATTTTAAACAAAATTGCCAAGGTAAAAGTTGCCGATCATAACAAAATAAGGGTTATGCTGCTAAACGCTAGGAGCTTAAACCAGAAACTGCACATCCTGGAAGTGCTCCTGTTACTGGAGGATGTAGATGTATGTGCAGTCACAGAAACCTGGTTCAAGGTTACAGAAAGTACCCCAGCCATACAAGGCTAAAATTTCATGCACATCTTTAGACCGCAAAACAAATGTGTGAGAACCAAAGGAGGCGGTGTTTCTACTCTATTAGAGATAAATTCACCTCCCGACTAATTAAAATGGACAACTCCATGGAGTTACAACAAGTTCAGATTAATGTGGGTAAGATCGCCATTCAAGTCACAGCTAGTTAAAGATATGCCCCTCTATGGATCATGACACACACTAGGCCTACTTGACCACACTGGGGATAGCCCAAATATTGCCAAACACTCTGGTCATGCGGGATTTCAATTATCCCACCATCTACTGGGAAACCTACTCTAGCCCTAACTCACTATTGCAAAAGTTTCTTGACTTTGTTAACTCAAATGCCTTGGAACAAATTTTTGAAACCCCTACAACAGGAAGAAACCTACTGTATCTGGTCCTCACTAACATGACAAATAGATGCATCATCGCAACTGTCAGACCCTCATTAGTTAAATCTGACCACAAATCAATCACCTTCGAAGTGACACTAACATCAGAACTCACAAAGGGCAAAGTTAGACTAAAAAATTCACCAAGGCAAATCATACCCTCCTAGGGGAAGGTCTAAATGAATTCTAAGCCCCACCCTCAGCTGGAAGTGGTAACTACACCAAAGCTTACACTAATGTACAATCACTTGTATATGTATAGACCCAACTGCTCCAGAAAGAATCAAAGCCAAAGCCTCAAGTAAAAACAAGCCGCCCTGGTGGACATCCAGCATCAACAAACTTTACAACAAATTCAAAAAATTGCTGTCTAAGGCGAGGCCCCAGCAATGGAAAAGCACCCTCCTTGTACGGTACAAAGCACCTGCAGCAATTGGAAAGACCTCAGAGATTTCTAACAAAGAAGTTCAAGAGACTCCAGCATGTGCCTTACACAGACTGACTAAAGTCCCTGTCACTATACTTAGTATTGTATTGACTTATTAGGAGAGACTTTGCCTGGCTTACAGAGCAATCTCCGACCCAAACCTAATGAATTTAATGCACATCCATAAAACAAATGTGACCAGAGCTACCAGTTCCAGGGACCTACATATGATCTGCGACTTGAATAGGATCTGCTGGAAGGACAGATTTGTCTATCACTGACTGCCATATCTTTGGAATTAGCTGCCAATTCATGTGAAACAGAGCACCTCTATGACTTTGTTCAAAAGGAAACTGGACTACTGGAAGGGGCACCATAAATTCTTACCAGGGATAGCGCCCACAACCCTCCTGAATATGGGCAGTGATAACTAAATATAATCCTGGGTATTGACTAGAGAATCTATGGTATGACTTTGGGATGAAATAGCTAGGCTTGAAATGACCTACAGGTTGATAGCCTAGAAACCTCCTATGATCCTAGGATCCTACTTAGATACATATAGCAACACTGATACCCAGTAACACGGACAACCTTTACCTCCCCAAGTATTGTCTGTGTACTGCTTGCATCAGACAGAGTCAGCACTGAACTAAAACTGTGGCAAATGCTGCATTTGCATGGTAAGTCCTGAACCTGGAATGTACTGTTTAATATTATGAATGTGTGGCATATCCTTGTATTTCATTCCTTGGTCTGGTTAGCAAGTAAAAGGTGTGACATTTGTACAGAAATTCCTTAACATGTGACAGAAGAGACTTATTTGACTTGTATATGTCCATTACGAAGTAGTAGTAGTAGACCTTAGGCATCAAAGTTTCACACAGTCATATCTCTCAAAAGACTGCTGATCACTGCACGCCCTCAGTTTAGCACCATACATTTGTACTGGAAATCATTAAAGAGAGAGACGTTAGAAAGTAATGAGACACATTGCAGTTTCTGACTTCACGCCCTCACAAGATCATTCACTATAAAGTTGGGAAATGTTCATGCTACCAACAGTCTAACTTTCCAAGAGCAATATAAGTCAAAGCTACAATTACCAGTTCAACACCACAATGCAGATATATTAAGCACTAAGTCAGCTATGCACCCTGAGCATCAGACACAAAACCTACGTATCCTTGAATCCAAAAGACAGAAAACAGGGATGTGGCACAGTTATCATCACCTGCACAGGGTGTTGTGTGGGGGGATGGGGGCAGGAAGCCTAGGCTGACACAAAAGGCTGGTGAATGTGCATGAGTAAGAAAGAGAGGCAGCCAGGCATTTGGACAAACCAGCAAATGGCCATTAAGATAAAATGAGCAACTGGTGTGTGTGTGTGTGTGTGTGTGTGTGTGTGTGTGTGTGTGTGTGTGTGTGTGTGTGTGTGTGTGTGTGTGTGTGTGTGTGTGTGTGTGTGTGTGTGTGTGTGTGTGTGTGCTGCTACCTGAATGTGACTGATGTCTGTTAGATGAGCTTCCTTCATGGGGATACCCAGGACCATGACCCCCATGGCCTGCCATGTCTGGATGTGGACAACACATTCACTAATGGAGCACTAGAAGTATTGCCACTATGAGAAAGTGATTAGTCACAGCCATGTCAGCTAACAGCATATGATGTGGCTGACCTACTCCTGCGAGGATGCCATTCCCCTCACAACAGATGTTCTATCACAGACAACACCATTTCCATGACAGACACCCTTGTCCATCACAGACACCCCTTGTTCCAATGTGTCATTCATCTGATCTATTGAATCAGATGCACAGTGGAAGCAGTCACACATCAGACTGTTCCACATTTAAAACCCTGATCATTTGTCTGAATCACCTATGGGAACATGCCTGTGCCTCCATGATGCCCTAAACATACATTGAGTGGCATGGGAAGAGACACCTGCACTAGGTGGAAGAGAGAAAGCAGGTCCCCTCCGAGCACCCCTATCAACCCTCCTGCATGATACCTTGCCCACATTTTGCCTACTGACAGACTCAACAGGCACTGAAGCCACAGTACCCACACTTCCCTGATCAGTGGCCTCACCCTCCACCTGTCCAATATCTGAGGGCTCACTGGAATGGGTAGGTGTAGGCCTACTGGCTGTGCCCAAAGGAATTGCAAGGGATGGCTGTATGTCAACCTAAATGTCAGATTCAACCTCTGCACCACCAGACAGTGCCTTAGTTTTGCTACCACCATCATCAGAGTCTGCTGATACACTGATATGAACTGGCAGAGGGACCATACTCCCAATGTCATAATCACCTGTGATAAAAAGCAACAAACACAGGAAAAAATCAATACCTACACTACTATAGTCCAATATATGCTAACAATGTGACAGTGCTGCCACTATTACAAACAGTACAGCAATACACACAGCAGGCCTGACATCAACAGCACACACTAAAATATTTCTTTAAATTGTTCAGCAGTACTGACATAAAAATGTTTACATACATACATAAATATATATATATATATATATATATATATATATATATATATATATACATACATACAAACAAATATTTCAAGCATGGGCATTAATGCCCTTCTAGTGTGCTAATATACCAAAACACTTGTTCCCATAATAAGTATCCAGGCTGTTCTTAAAAATATTTAAACTAGTACTTGGTTTAATGTAATTTGGTAGTCTGTTCCATACATCAGCTACTCTGTCAGAGAACCAGTTAGTACACTTTTCATTCCTATAGAATCTCCTACATAGGTTGTCTGATGATTCTCTAGTACTTTTTGCTAACTCCAAACATTCCCCGAGGTAGTTGTCACTAAATACCCTATATACTTGAATAAAATCTCCTCTTAGATATCTGTAAGAGACACTGTATAAGTTCAGATATTTTAGTATTTCATAATGTTTGGCTTACCATCTGCAGATGAGCTACTCCTCTACAATCCAGATGGTCCTGGAAGAAGTTAAGCAAGAGGTAAGGGCAACATCATCACAATTAACAGTAACACAGGGGGTAATAATTTTCCAACTTTATATGTCCTTTAACTATACTTTCAACAGGAATGTGGCTGACATCTCCAACCTAAGCTAATAAGTATAGCAATCTTCAATCCAGCCCCAAAAAAGACATGTGATACAGAAGTGACTCATTGATTTCAATTGTTTTACTATACAGTAGTACTCTACTGTTGAGATACCAAAGCCTACCTGGAAGATCCTCCTGGAACGTGCTTACTGTCTCTGAAACTGTTGGTCTGACATCCAGTACATGCTGTGCTGCACTCTCTTGGGAGCTGTCTGAATCCCTCATATTGGCCAGGAACCCTTCATTGAGTGTTAATGCTGGTTCCCTAATAGGCTCTCCCCCGGTAACCATCCAATCACTGCTCACTGCAACTGCTTTCCTCTGTGTAGATGTGATCATGTCAGTGACCATTAGAGCACCTGCTCATAAGTTCTACCATGGCCACCCATGGCATTCAGATCATCAACTATTTGCTGCCAAATTTGCATCCTACATGTCATATCTCCCTGTCCACTTTCCAGCAGAAAAACACCATGTTGCTTAAAGGCATCTTCTATAACCTGGTTCTCAGCATTGATGAAGAGAGTTTCTGAGGATTCATATGCTTGGGTGGCATACTCCTAGGTGACCTAAAGACAACAGAAGTATAATACACATAAGTATCACATAACTACAAAATAATTGTTTCCAGATAAACAGAAAATGTAGTCACTCAGCGTTACCCCCTGGGGAAACATGCAACAGTCTAGTGATGTGAAATACAAACAACAGGCAGGATGCAAAATAAGCAGAGTAACAAGAGCAACACATCCTTGTTTGCACTATAACAGTAACTCATCTTTGTCCCACCAACAGATCAGTCTATCCTTGTTTGCACTATAACAGTAACTCATCTTTGCTCCCCCAACAGATCAGTCTATCCTTGTTTGTGCCGTAATAGTAACTCATCTTTGCTCCTCCCCCAAAAGAATGGTGTACCATTGTTTGTGCCATAACAGTAACTCAGCCTTACCCCCCAAAGAACAGGAAAATTACACATTTTGCTAACAAACCATCTTTGAAATGCCAAATGTGCTATCAAAGGAACTGTCCCAGAAATATTTGTACATATTTATCATACAGCATTCCATTTTTCATGTATTGGCAATCATGTATACCTCTGAAATGGCTTGGCAAACATGCCCATGCCATCAGCACACTTCTAACTAATGCATACAGATAAAAGTATAAAAGTCTTTACTTCAGATTTTTCTTAAATACATTCCAGCATATGCAGTATGTAGATGACAAAATGGAAGCATACCTTCTGAAGTTCAATACTCCCCTGTACAGATATATCCTGAAGAAATACCTAATGTGCAGTCTTCCAAACATAAACAAGTCTGCACACCATCAGTTTGCCTGGCTACATAGTTGTCTTTTTATATGGTGTAGATTCAGGGCTGTTAGCACAGTGAAAATGCAAATGAGGTATGATCTCATTAGAATTACTGAATCTGAAATACTTGGATCTGTGTAGGAGATGTAAATACAGTGCAGGCACTTCCTCAGTGTTTAGTTTTAATGGATTGCAACTGTGAATGATTAGTGGTTGGGAGAAGGAAAACACAACAGCACTGCAGGCTGGCTTACTTCCCATGTGTATGTCAGGTTAGATCTACAAAGTGTTAGATGTAAGGTTGGAAATGTAAGTAAGCAGCACACAATTCACAGGTTGTGTTCCTTACATTTGAGTGACGCCTCCAGGTGCATCGGCAGTTAACTCCTACTGATGCCTCTAGGCATCAAATATTGCTTGTTCATATTTGCATCAATAATTCCAAAACCATGCTATGTACAAAGTTTTAAAAGATTTAATCTAAAGCTTATATAATGGCAAACTCAACTGCATTAATATTTGACCTCTGTCTAGTGCAAGTAAAGAAATATTAACTGTTGTTTTTATTATATTAATTTACACAGATATAATTTTCATATTTTTCTAAATATCTCATTAACCAAGTAACACAGACAGAACTTCTTAGCCTTGTATGAAAACTCTCAGCTAGATGAATAAAATGTTGCTGACAGAATATATGTAACCTTAGTGGTTATTGAGATATTGTAAGTTGTTTGCAAAATATTACAAATGTAACAGTTACTGGATTTACTGTGACATACATAATTCAGTTTAAGACCTAGAACCTAAAGAATACTACCACTATAACATATTTTGTGCTGAAGGGTTTGCCATTTATACTTCTTTCATAACCCCTATGGTTAAAGAGATATTAACATTTGTTTGAAATGTGACAACATAATTTGATTCTGTCAAAAGGCTTCGGCTCTGCCTGTTGGAAGTTACAGTGCAAAATTGCTGAGCTCCATTGGAGTGAATGAGTTAACATCCAATCTGCCCTTCATTTGTTGACAACTGGATATGATATTATTTCCACTTAATATCCTCACACATTTTAAATTACTCACTGCATGTCTCATATTACTGGTCAGGTAAATGAAGAATGACCAACAAACACAGAAATGTAACATAGAGCTGTATATTTGCAAGCAGTAATCATGATAGGCTGTACAAATAACACTTGTAGGGTTTGATATGTTTGATATCATTGTGGATGCTGTTGCAGATGGTTATGTGCAGACTGAGTTCATTTCTTTGCTGCAAAGCTGTTTGTGTGGCAAAGAGGGATACAGCACCCATCCAGTGTCCTGAAGGTGCCTTGGTGTTGGAGTGCGAGTTCAAATTCAGGTCTATCTAGACATATATGAAATGAGTCATCATTTTCTTGTGTGTAAGTCATGCATTCATATTCTTCATTTCAGCTACCTGCCCCTTTTTTTCTTCTTCTCCATTTCTGTCTTTGTTTGTCCAGGTTTTTTTTTTGGGGGGGGGGGCAGTGTTTGTACGATGCGGCACTTAGCACAATCATAGGAACAGAGGAAATGAATGCCAGGTTTGGCTGTGCTTATCATGACAGTGTGCAAATTGGAAAATCGGATCCCCCAGGAAGCAGACAGTACCCAGAGAGCCAAAATTAGAAACCAGATACATTGAAATAATGCTACTGGGCATCACATAAACCTGCTGTGCAGCATTGCAGGCCCAATAGTATTATTTTAATGCTATTGGGCATCACATAAATCTGCTACGCAGCATTGTATGCTGGTTAACAGTGATACCTTAAGAATGATTAGCAAACTAGGTAATGTCATATAACTAATCTTGTGGCAGCAGGTGTAAGTGTAGGCCTGGAGTACAGATGGTTCTAGGTTCTAGTACAGGGTGTGGAACCTTTTTTTTCACTGTTGTAACATTGCTGTCTATAGCAATGAACTGAAAGATAGACAAGTGTTGTTTCAACCTTTTTGTGGCAATAGGTGTAAATTTAAGACTGCCATACACATGGTCCTTTGTTTGAACACAGGAAATTCCATACACTTTTACTGTTGCTCCACATCCCATTATAGGTGCACTCACTTTTAACACTTGAGATAGTGGAGTTGATATTAATTATATGTATGAGGGCAGAGACAGCAGTATTGTGTCAGCTATTTATTATTGCATTATCACATTTATTATCACATGTATGACTGTGGGTATACTGTGTACTATATTCCTTTATATATAATTTTGCTATCTGGATTGGCATGACTTCACATTTGCCTAGCTCACATATACAACTGCCTGTATATCCAATAACCTTGGAACTGTAATTGCAATTACTTCACCTCCTCTATACTTAAACTCATTAATGGAACTAGCTACAGCATGCCCCCGCAACCCCCCTTTTTGTGGCAACAGGTGTAAATGTAGGACTGCCATACATGTGGCCTTGGTTTGAATACATGACATTCCATACACTTTTATTGTTGCTCCACATTCCATTATAGTCAGTCTCACTTATGATACTTGAGATAGTGGAGATGATATTTATTATATGTATGAGGGCTGAGGCAGCAGTATTGTGTCAGCTATTTCATTACTGTATTATCACATTTATTATCACATGTATGACTGTGGGTATACTGTGTACTATATTCCTTTATGTATAATTCTGCTGTCTGGACTGGCATGTCTTCACATTTGCCTAAAGCACATATACAGTTGCCTGTACATCCAATAACCTTGGTACTGTAATTGCAATTACTTCACCTCCTCTGTACTTAAACTCATTGATTAAACTAACCACAGCACCTCCCCACAACCCCCAAAGCCCAAACAAACTCCACCCTCTTCACACGCAAACCAGTACCAATATCAACAGTCCAAAAACTCTTAACTAAACTTAGACCAACCGCTGCAGACAACCTTCCTGCCAAATACTTATAGCTAGCATCCAAGACTATAGCTCACCCTATCTCAGTGCTAATAAGCAGATCTATCACTGAAAACACTGTCCCATCTCTATGGAAAATCTCATACATCATTCCCGTTCACAAAGGTGGCTGATCCTCTAAACTCTCCAACTACCAACCTATAGCAATCCTCTCACCCCATCAAAGGAAAAATGTATTCACCACCAACTCCTCACTTACCTTCTCTCTAACAACCTACTATCTAACACCCAGCACAGCTTCTATCCATTTCATAGCACCACTACTGCCCTAATTAACTTCACCAACACTATTAAGTCCTATAGGAACCAAGGCAAACTAGTCTCTGCTACCTTTCTAGACTTATTGAAGGCATTCGATACCGTCGCCCATGACAAACTTTTAACCTGTCTCTCAGCATTCATTATCAATGGCCACACCCTACTCTTGTTCAGTAGTTATCTAAATAACCGGTCACAGTCTATCAAATGGCTCAACTCCTTATCCCCTCCTCTCCCTGTCACACTTGAAGTACCCCAAGGCTCAGTTCTCGGTCCCCTCCTCTTTAACATCTTTACAAATCAAATCTACCTAGCAACCACACAAGCAGAAATGGTATAATATGTGGATGACACAACCCATCTCCTCAGCATCCAATCTACCACTCCTCCAACAAAAAGCACAGAAAGCCTTCACAGAAATAGAAAATTGACTATATAATGCACAATTAATACTAAACTCAAAGAAAACTCAACTTATGTTATACCTGCCAACAAAATCCAACAACCTCACCTTCTCCATAGTCTCAGCCAACAAAACCCTCATCTACCCTGTCTCCGAGGCTAAATTACTAGGGCTTACTATCGATCAGCCATTAAAATTTAACAAACATATATCTCTAAC
The DNA here is from genome assembly GCF_019279795.1 of Protopterus annectens. Taxonomy (NCBI): domain Eukaryota; kingdom Metazoa; phylum Chordata; order Ceratodontiformes; family Protopteridae; genus Protopterus; species Protopterus annectens. Next base: position 1,234,237,626 of record NC_056733.1, on the reverse strand, counting down.
TATCTCTAAAGGGCATAAGAAAACAGGGACCCTCTATCACAGCAATAGGTACCTAACTTCTAACTCTAGGATTGCTATAGCCAGAACTCATCTCCTATCTTCTTTACTCTATGCATCCCCAGTGCTAACAAATCTAAATAAAACTAACCTAAGCAAACTGTCCACCTGTTACAACAAAACTGTCAGATTTGCAAACAATGCTAAATCCCAGTCTCACCACTGCCTGTCCCTACATACTCTACACTGGGTAGAGATCCCCAACATATTACAATAACACCAACTCAACCTAGCTCACCAAATTCTATACTGTCCTGAGAAAACGCCTGCCCTATCTGGACTTCTAAATCTCTGCAACTCAAATCATCAATTGCGATCCAGTAAAAAAGCTCTGATCACAAATATCCCATGTATAAACAGCCACGGGGAATCCCTCTTCCACAATGAAGCTGCAAAGACATGGAATACCCTACCTCCTGACCTCAGACTACAGAACTGTTCAGATACTTTCAAAAACTTCCTTAAATCATACCTCTTGTTCAAGCCTCTATGTAGCTGTAATCCACCCTCCTAAAGGCCAATCCAACACAAGAGCCTATTTCCATAAGTCTCAGTAGCACACTTAAATATTGCTCTACAGTTACATTGTGTATATATTGTATATAGTGTAAATATGGTCTACTATGGAAATGCCTTGTACATATGTTGTATCTATTCTATTACACTGAACTGTTATATACTGTACTTCAACTTTATATCTTTATAATTGTTAGCAATCCTATAGAATGTTTAGTCAGCTGTCTCTTCCATGTTACTCTATAACTTAATATTAATACTATGTATAACCAATGTAGTTTCTTCATGTATGGAGCTTTTCTCCCCAGGACTCTGCTGAAAATGGATACTAGTGGTCCACAGTAGTCTATCCTGGTAAACAAATGTTAAATAAATAAATAATAAATAAATACATTATATAATGCTTCACTGCTGTTCTCCACTTACCATCACACAAATACATTACTCGGGGGTGTGTACTGACAAGCAGTGCATTTGCATGATGGCAAGCAGAACACAACAGTTTCAGTGTGTGCACTACCAGTAAACAAGATAACTGGAATTGGCAGGAAAGCATCAGTCTCCATTGCTCTAGATCCATGTCAGACATGGCAGGCATTTGTGGGGAAGGTGCCAGGTCTAGGGCACTGACGTGGGATGTCCAGGAATCCAAGATTTTTATTGGACTCCAAGTTAAGAACTGCAGTGAAAGGCGTCTGCAGGGGGACTATTCTGGCAATTGGTATAAGTCTGAGGCTTTGAGTAATATCCAGTGCCACCGGTATCTGCACTGGTGTGCAATCCAGGCATCATTATAATGACCTACAGAGGAGGAAGTGGGATACCCTCAGCTGTTGTACTGAGGACCTTAGGACTGAAGACATCCTACACCTGTTTAAATATAATTTACAGAGAGCACTTGTAAGACTTAGAAAGCTGAATATAGGCAAGACTGGTATTCATAATAGCCTTCCATTCTGTTCTGTTTTTTTATCACAGCTGCCAGTGACCGTGAGTGCAATGTCTGATACCAAGGGATAAGAGTAGCAAGGATGAAGGAAGCATGTGTTGTGTATGCAGCAGAAGAGGACTGTTACTGTAGCATTAAAAGTTACAGATAGCTTTTTGGTATTTTATACAGTTGTATCAAATTAAGCATGTATATCTCAACTGTAAAAGCATGTTTGCATGCATTAGTCTGTAGCACAAACCAAGAGTACAATATTAGACTTTAGTCAGAGGTTGTGTGTTCGAATACCACACTTCCCAACTATTCAATATTGTTAATTCTTCAATAATATTTAAATTAAAGTAAAACCTCTATACCAGTGGCACAAATGTCCTGCTGTAAACTGTAATCTGTATAATTTGATCATGAGTATGTGCAACATATGCACATGTCAAGGATTACTTGCTGCAATCTGTAGTATAGTGTGCTTCTGTTAGGAGGAGGTAGTCTTAAGTGTAAAATGTAAGATGATAGAGTCAAATCATTTTATTAATGCACTGTACAGTATGTGACATATGAAGGTACTAATCTTACCTCTTTTTTCCTCTCACTCCAACCCTTATCTCTATTTTTTATTTTATTTTTATTTGATTTCATATTATTTATAAAACTATTTGTTGTCACTTTTTTATTTTATTTTATTTTATGTTATGAACACCTTTTGTATTTTTGTGTTGTTTTATTTTATTGTAAAATATTGTTTATTTTATTTTATTTTTTTTTTATTTTAATATGTGTCATTAAAATGTGTCCATGTCATTCATGTGTACCACATCACTAAATGCTCCACAGCACAGTAGTGTAGGCCTGCCCCACAGGATCCACCTTCCACCCACCTCCACCAGCTCCATCACCAATACCCAACATGTCTGGCAGCCAACCTGGCAATACTGCCTCAACTGCCCCTGCACTACCTGCACCCTCAGGTCATCCTGCCACAGAAGCTGGTCTGATGGTACCCTCTGAAAGCAGTGGCTGAGGTGGTGATTTCTTCACCTGCACCAAGGTGCCAGGGATGGTATGTAGGGTTGTGTGCTGTGTGATGCCCATGCACTGGCCCATTAATCAAGGAACCTCAATCCTCACCACTAGCACCAGTGAGGGGCATGCACATTGGGGGATAACAAGCACACACACAGTAAAGTACAATTTCCCTTAAGAGCACACAGAGATCACAGTTAGTCTGGGGCTGTTTTTCCCTTTCTCTTCAGATCCCCAATAAGACCCCCCACTGGCACAGTTATAGGGTCCAGATCTCAGCCTAGTGGTCAAGCTAAAACCTCCAGCACCCTCTATGTCCAATCAGTGCTTTGTGTCCCTGCCCAAGTAGCTGAAACACACACACATGCAAACACACACACCACACACACACACACACACACACACACACACACACACACACACACACACACACACACTTTAAGATTTAATTTATATACATACATACACACAGACATTCCTGGGGAAGTTTGGCACAGGTTTCCCAGCTGTGCCCCCTTTCTGCCCAGACTATAAGGTAGTAGAAACTGCTACCAACCTCTAATATCAGCTACTATAAGGCCCTTCCCAAAGGGTGACCAAATTCACTGCGTAATATTACAGTTATCCAAATAGTAAATGTGATGAACAGCAAGACTATTGGAGTGGCTTGGACAGTATGATAAAATACATGCAATGAACTCATCTCTACACAAAACAGCCACAGTTGAAAGGTTTAAAAATATTTAAAAATAAATAATAACAACACAAGACAAATCTCATCAATTCAACACAGTGCTAATCAAAAGTTCAGAATTCACAGGAACTTTAAAACAACACTGTCAGATAGTCAGATATAAATATAGAAAACAGCTAGACTAATCTGGCTAAATTCCTATCTAACTCTAAGAGAAACTATGTCCTAAATAACTTTATGTAAAAGGCAAAGTGCTGGTGAGTTGTTGTCAGCTTCAGACAAAATCCAAAATGCTCAAAATCTTTCTCTATGAGATACTCTTTAATTGATATACACATTACTGCTGAGTCATTTCGCATTACATCATTTTTATCACTTCTCCTTTAGTTCCCAGGCTAACCAGGCTAGCAAAAATTCAGAATTTACATTTCTTTGTAAGTTGCACCTGGCCAGGAAGCCATAGCAATAAAAGACACTTTTACGTGTAAAATCTAGCAATTATCTCTGTCTTAAACCAATAGAAAGAATTTTCTGGTCCAGACATCCTGTCTCTGAGATTGAGATCAAACACAGTTGTATTTCTTTACTTAACACTTTTCTTCCAGCAGGGTGTACTGTGGTTACATCTTTGAAGTTCAGCATGTAACACAGTTTTCTTACATTTAGTTTGCTTACATTTGTAAAAACAAGCCTGTGCATTATGTAATATTTACAATGACATATAATTATCTACAAAATTCTAGCTAGCTAGTCTGGCAGCCTACACATATCCCCTCCATGGAGAACTCAAGCTAGTTTTTCAAGTGACCCTTGAGAAACATTGCTTGAGAGGGTTAGGTCTATCCGAGTATACCTTACCCCATTCCCTGTCTTGAGAGCCCATCTGCATTGACATTGCTAATCCCACTGCGGTCCTGCACTGATGTATCATATGCTTGCAACCCTAGGCTTCATCTTAGCAACTTGGCATTTTTCTGGCTGGCTCTGTGTAACCATGTTAGGGGATTGTGATTTGCAACTACAGTGAATTTCTTTCCATAGAGATAAGGCTGAAGTTTCTGCAGTGCCCGCACTATGGCTAGACATTCCTTTTCTACAGCTGCATAGCATTCCTCCCTAGGCTGGAGCCTATGACTGAGATAAACCACTGGGTACTCTTCTCCCTCTGAAGAAATTTGGCTAAGTACAGCCCCCACCTCATGGGTTGAAGCATCCACCTCCATAACAAATTATTTGCTATAATCTGGACTAGCTAATGCAGGGGATCTTCCCAAAGCTTCTTTAAGCTTCTGGAATGCCTGGTCACTACCTTATCTGGCCTGTTTTTCCTTGTCAGGTCTGTGAGGAAAGCAGCTATGGTACTATAACTGGGAACAAACTTTCTGTATTACCCTGCTGTCTCTAAAGATGCCCTCACTTGCTTTTTGGTAACAAGTTCAGGCCATGCCTCAATGGCTTCCACTTTGGCAAGTTCTGGCCTGATCTTACCACTCCCCACTCTATATCCTAGGAAGGAGACCTCTGCCATACCCACCTGACATTTGCTGGACTTAATGGTCAACCCTGGACTCTGTAGTCTGCCTAGCACCTCCCTGAAATGCTGAAGGTGCTCTTGCCAGGAATGGCTGTAGATGGCAATATCATTGAGGCAAGCAAGGGAAAACCCTCTTGCTCCTGCTAGAAAATGATCTACCAGCCTCTGGAAAGTCACTGGGACATTTTTCATCCCAAAGGGCATCTTTGTGAACTCATGCAAGCCAAAAGGAGTTACAAAGACTGACCTCTCTCTAGCACTGGGAATCAAGGGCACCTCCCAGTAACCCTTGGTAAGATCAGTTGTGGTAATGTATTTAGCCCCACCCAGCTATTCTAGGCCTTCATCTGTCCTAGGCATGGGGTAAGCATCGGACTATATGTGACTATTTAGTTTCCTGTAGTCCACACAGAACCTGGTGTTGCCATCCTTCTTTGACACCAGCACCACTGGGGAGGTCCAGGGACTGTTGAACTCTTGAATTACCCCTAGTTCCAACATTTCTTGTATCTCCTCCCTCAGAGTCTGTTTGACTCTCTCAGGCACCCTATAAGGGCCTGCCTAATAGGCCTTTGGGGTCCTGTATCCACTTGGTGCTGCACCAGGTGGGTGCACCCTAGTTTCCCAGTGAACATCCCCAAACTCCTGTAACACTGCTCGGATTTCTCAAACCTGGGTAGGAGATAGCTGCTGGGATATTGCTACCCCTTCCACTGAGGTGTCAGTCTAAGCATCACTGAGGAGATCAGTCAACAGATCTCCCTCAGACTCCTCCTGCAATCCACTGCAAATACTCAGCACAAGGGCCTCCTTATCATGGTAAAGTTTCATCATGTTAACATGGTACAATTTGTGCTCCTGCCTCCTGCCTAGCAGTTCCACCATGTAGTTAACATCACTGACCTTCCTTACCACCTTGTGAGGTCCTTCCCAGGCTGATTGTAGCTTGTTGTGTTTGACAAGAATGAGAAACATCACCTGCTGCCTTAAAGCATACTCTCTATCACTAGCATTCCTGTCATACCAGGCCATTTCTGCTGTTGGGCTTCTGCCAGGTTCTCCCGGGCATAACCCATGAGTTCCCTGAGCCTTTTCCTGGGGTTTAGGACATATGCCACAAGAGACTCCTTGTGAGGGTCACACTCACCTTCCCACTCATCACAAATTAAATCTAGATGCTCCCTCACCCTTTGCCCATACAACTGAAAGGGTGAAAAACCTGTGGATTCCTGGGGAACCTCTCTGTAAGCAAAAAACAGATGGGGCAAATAATTGTCTCACTCCCTCTTAAACTGGTCTGCAAAGGCCCGTAGCATGAACTTGATTGTAGAGTTTAACCTCTCAACAAGACCATTAGTCTCGGGATGGTAGGGGGTATTCTTCAGGTGTTTCACCCCACAGTACTTCCACAGACAAGCCAGCAGGTCTGACATGAAATTGGTACATCTGTCAGTCAGTATTTTTTTTTGGGAAAACTACCCTGCTGAAAACCTCTAACAAAGCATTTGCCACCTTTTCCACCTCAGTGGAAGACAAATCCACTGCCTCGGGGTATCTTGTAGCATAATCTACTACCACTAGGATATACTTCTTCCCTGTGGAACTTGGGGTACTCGGAGGCCCCACAATATCCATAGCTACCCTCTGAAATGGCTCCTCAATCACAGGTAAAGGCATCAAAGGAGCACTCACTTTGTCTCCTGCCTTACCTACCTTTTGGCACTGCTCACAGATTTTGCAGTACCCTGTTACATCTCTGGAAATTCCAGGCCAATCGAAGTTCTGCATAATACATCTCTTTGTACATTTTATGCCCACATTACCTGTAAAGGGAATATCATGGGCTATGGCTAGAAGCGCCAGACGGTAGGCTTTATGTACTGCCAACTGCTGTATTCTCTCACCCTCTAGTCCTCCCTCAGGGGACCACTCTCTATACAGTAACCCTTTGTCCCAGTATACATAATCCCCCTTCCCTTGAGAATCAGGAACCTCACTAGCTACCTCTCTCAAGCCTCGTAATGTATGGTCTGAGAGCTGAGCCTGTCTCAACTCTCTCTTTGTAATACTTCCCAGCTCTCCTTCCACAGGAAGTCTGGCATCCTCTGACAGTGGCACCTCACTATCAGCCTGGATACTACCACTCACCTCTGCCCTTGCAGTCACTCTGTCCAAGGGACCATTGGTACCCAGAAGCTGCTGTCGCTCACCTCTAGTCTCACTGCTACAGAGTAGCTCCCTCCCTGAAGTAACCACCTCACCAGTCCTGGCTGCACATATGCTGTCTGACAGGGTTTCTCCTAGATTACCAGAACCACATGCTTGTCTCCAAGACTGACTACATGTAACTGCATTAACACACAGTACTGCATTATCAAAATCTTACCCTATCAGGACATCTGCAGGATAGTAGTTTGGTAGCCCTGTTGTCTCAAGACAACCTACTATTGGCATTTTGTCCTTCCCACTTACAGGCTCCCTCACCTTTTGTTCCCCACCTTGCCTTCGTGGACATCTATATGCCACGTGGCCCCACTGGTTCCATTCAAAACATTTAACCCTAGGTCTTGGATGTTTAACTGAACTAGTGGCTTCCCTGCTACCGTCAGAGTCTGTTGGGGAAGTCTGGGCTGCCCACCATGGGTTTCTTTAGTCCCATGAGCATCACTGGGTATCCCTTTCCTGTGCAGTGATGCCCTGCTTGCTAGGTATAGGTCTCTCATCTTCACCAACTCATCTGCAGTAGCACATTGTCTATCAGCTTACCAGATCCTCTTGTTCTCAGGCAAAATGCTATGGGCTTGTTCCCTCATGAGAAGGTCTGACAGCCTTTCAAAAGTGGTGACCTGACATCCACTCACCAACCCATGAAAATAAGTGCTTAGTTCACAACATATTCACACACACTTTCATCTGCCTTGCTTCTATGCTCATGAAACTTTTTTCCTTTAAGCTTCAGGTGTTAGCTTAAAAGATTCTAGCAAACAATTCTAAATAACAGCATAATCAAAAAAATTCATGATTAGATAATTTAGACAGCACAGTTATACTTTTACCATGGAGTAAGCAGGACAGGAACTGTAACCAGAGCCTTTGGTCAACAACATACTGTTTACATACCCTCTCAAACATAGGAATTAAACTATCAAAATTATCCACCTCTGCAAACTGTGGAAGAAATTTACTGACCTTTTGTGCTTCTGGGGTCTGGGTACTCCCTTCCCCATTACTTCCATGACTCTGACAAAGAGCCAGAATCTCCTTTTTGTGCTGCCTTTGCCTCTCCTTCTCCTCAGCTTCCAGGCATAGCAGTTTCTTATTCTCCTCAGCCTATAGACATCTCAGTCTCTCTGTTACTTCTGTTTCCAAATGCCTGGCCTCCAACTCAAGTCTCTTTAGCTCCAGATGGATTTTTAGGTCCTCTGCAGAAAGGTTGAGTTGTCTATACTCTGAGTATTGAACATCTTCATGGCCAGTGTGATCGTCCTCTTGGTTGGTATTTCCTGATGCAGCTGGGACCAAAGCTGCAATCATGTCTGTCTTAGTCAGGTTTCCATGCACCAGTCCTTTCGCCTGGCACATCACAGCCAACTGCTTCCTTTTTACCTTGCCATACTACTCTGCTGACATGCTTGCCTGTTCTCCCTGACTAACTAAGCTAAGAAAAGAAATAAAACAATTGTGATCTGAACTCTGAATGTTCACTGCATGGCTGATTTAGAGTACAAAAACACCTTCAGTGATCACTGTAAACAAGCTATGGGAATTCATTATCCACACCACTACAAGCCATTTAGTATGTGATGTGGCTAACTCACCACTATCAAGCAATTAATATTTGATGTGGATATCCCACCACTGCCAAACAATTAATATGTGATTAATACAGCAAATATGACAACGAAGCAACCAGGCTGTTCCAAAAGATGTAAAAACATAAACCTTTTATTACTTCAAGTGCACACGGTAAGCACTTTCGCAAATAAGCTTCTTCAGACCTCATAATACAACATTAAAAGGAAGTCTTTTTATATAGCAATTCAAATCCTAATAATCCAATCACAAAATAAAGCCTGAAATTAGTGGAATGAGTTCTTAAAGCAGTATGCATATTAAACCAATGAATATACATAGAGAATACCTAGCACATATTTACATGTAAAAAATATATATTTTTCATATCAAAAATGTATATATGAAAATATATCATAACATATAGGGCATCCTACATCAAAAGCATATAATAAAAATACATAAAAAATAAATATAAAATATTTCATTTCTGTATTCTCCATTTTTTTAAAAGGGGTTTTATGGAAGCCCGCTCATTTAACACACTGCCCCTATCAGCTCTAAGAACAATGATCCAATTAGTTTTTCTAAACTCAGTGTGGTTCCTAATGTCTCCTTCCCTAATACTAGGTGTTATAACTTCAATGGCCCTAAAAAGAAAGTAATGACTGTCATCATATCTAGTGACATGTTTAGCTAATGCATTATTCTCAGAACGTCTCCTAATGTTATATAAGTGTTCTCTAATCCTGTCCTTAAAACGTCTGTTTTACCAATGTAAAAACAATGACATGTTTGGCATTCCACCAAATATATAATATTGGGGGTTCTACATGTGTAATCAGCATAAAATGAATATTTTCTATGTAAGTCTGGGTGGAAAAACTTATCCGATGTATTAATATATGAGCAAATGTTATACCCACCATAAGGGTGAGTGGCACCTCCACTACTACAATCACTAGTAAAATTCTGAGAGCAAAGTAGCCTCTTTAGGTTCTTTCGATTTTTATACTAGAACTTTGGTTGTTCTCCCACAATTTATTTGATCTCTTCATCTATTTGTAAAATAGGCCAGTTCCTGCTGAAAATTTCTACCAGTTTCCTATTATCAGAGGTATAGAAAAGAGGGACCTTAAGTGACTCATAATTTCCATGTTCATGATGGGTAGTAATATCACTCGAGGGACCAAAGTATGGTGCAGCAGTACCCTGACATAAAAAAACTAACATTATATAATGACTCAAAGATCTCATTCTCACAATACCCTCTAGATAGCAATCTATTTTCTAGGCTTTTGAGTTCATCTAAAAAACAATCTTCTGATGGATTCAACTTTGAGGCCCTAACACCTTGACCTAATAAGATTTCGAAAAATATATCCAGGGTGCATACTAGTTCTAAATAGGAGAGTATTCCTACAGCATGTCTTACAAAATATGCCTGTGTTAATAAGACCATTCATAATTTCTCAATGTAAAGGTCAAGGTATTCTATACGTGTAAATGACCAATTCAAAGTAAAATTCAAACAACTAGTAAGCGTATTAATCATTTGATGAAACTCAAACAGCTCTACCACACTACCTCTTCACAAAAGGAAGAGGTCATCGATGAAACAGCGACAGAATAGAACATGTGCCTTAAATTCATCAGTATCAAAAAGTGTAGTGTTCTCCCAGTGTGCCAAAAGCATGTTAGCATAACTGTTGGCACATGAGGTGCCCATGGCAACCCCATTACACTGGGAGAACATGTCAAAATTAAAAGTAAAGATATTATTCTCTAAGATCAATTCCAGAAAAAATGTGACTAAATCTATTTGGACCAAAGAAAGGTCACTACGTCCTACGAGATATTCAAGCACAAACTGAATACCGAGGTTATTAGGGATGACTGTGAATAATGATTGTACATCCAGAGTTACAAAGATTATCTCATCCAAATCATGGACGTCTTTAACACAGTCATAAAGATCAATAAGAAATTGCTTAGAATCTCTAAGAACAAATCTGTTAGAATTAATGACTGGTCTTAAATGTTTCTTGACATAAACTGAAAGGGGTTTGGTTACCCAACCTCCACCCGCCACTATAGGTCTCATTGGTGGGTCGGATGGATTTTTATGCACTTTGGGTAACCCCTGTATCACAGGTATAAGTGGATTCAAGACAACAAGATATTCATAAGTGTCCTTAGTAATAAGGCCTCCTTTAAAAACATCTTTCAGAGAATTAAATACTACATCTATAATCAAATGTACATCCTGACTCGAAATTTTCTTATAACATTTCTTCTCACTTAACAAACTATCCATAGATTTAACATAATGCACAGTATCCATAATAGTTATCAATCCACCTTTATCTGCAGGCTTTATTATGATTGTTTTATTATCCTGCAAGTCCCTTAATGCTTTCCTTTCTTTGAAGCTGAGGTTACTCCTATTTCTTCCTTTATCATTAAAGCCAATACTATCAAAATACCTAAAAAGCTCATCTTCAGTGAGCTTCATATATGCATCAACTAAGGGGTGATTTGCAGGGATAAAATTGCTCAATTTTTTCAAATGAAATGTTGATGCTCGAGCTACCTTTCCTGCATGTTTATTTGTATCTCCATAAAGCATACGAAGCATTATATTTCTACAAAACAATTTGAGATCCAATATCGTATCAGACAACTTACTTCTACAAGTAGGAATAAAATTTAATCCTTTAGATAAAACTCTGCTTTCCTCTAAAGAAAGTACATGTGAAGAAATATTAAAAATTAATGACTGTTCATTTTCCCCCACATTTTCTTGAGGGTGTGGTTCTGTGCATATTCCCCTGAGTATTTGCGTTTTTGACGCCCCCGACTCATGGACCTTGTCCTTCTCCCTCCTCGATCTGTTCTGACAGGTAGGGGAAAAGAAATACCTTCACTGACTTTATTTTCAGTATTTAAAGGAAAATCATCATTCAAATGTTGAGTATATGACTTGGGTCGAACTACTGGTTCAGTGACATCAGAAACAACTGATGTTTACTAACTAAGACATTTGGATATACGCTCCCACTATAATTAGTTTGCATGCCCTGAGTTTCATTAGCACCAACAGACATAGTGTGCGCTTCACTGACCTCACTAACAGCACTATTTACTTCATTGTTAGATGTTAACATCACTTGCTCATCATTATTATCAGATGTTAAACCATTATTAACTATACGACAGTCATTAGAACAATCCACAGTATTCAACGGTTTCCTAGTGGTATTATCACTAATAATTTTCAACGGTAAAACATTGTCTATTATTTCAGAACACTTATTAACAGAAGGTCTATCAATAGTAATAGGAACATTCCGGTTATTAGGGGCAACATTCATGTCCAAATTTCAGGGCCACATAAAGACGTGTCCCAATTTAAAATCCTTAGTATCTCGCAATATCTTTATCTTTTTCTGTTGTAGCAGCTTCCGTTCAAAAGCTGCAATTCCGTCAATAAGGCTCTCAGACAAAGGATTCACAATCCTTGCAGCAAAGTTATTAAAAATAAACTCTTGCTTTTTCTTTATGGATTCAATAAGATTATTCTCTTCAGGTAGAAAAAAGTCAATAAGTAAGCACATATACTTGTTGCTTACCTCAAGGTTTAAGTGCTGCCAACGTCTGAAAAGTTCCGGATACTGAGAGCCCTGTGTTGGCATATTAAAAACTCTCAGACCGCATGGCACAATCTTCTTATTAAGACAAAACTGAAAGTGATGTCTTTGCAGCTGCAGCCTTTTCAGTTTAAGAAAATCCTTCTCAATCTCTTCCATTAGCTGTTGTAGCCATTCCATTTCACTGGTCACATTCGCAATGTCATCATCGGCCGCTGCCAAATCAAATTGCCAGAAAATGCTCCTCTCAGGTACAAGATACTGGGTAAACCTCTTCCAAACTGCATCACTAGCACTATCGCTTCAACTAGGATTGTAGTCCAACTCAATCGAACCAGATAATTCCATAGCCTTGTCCTTGTGGTTAGATGCTAAGAAAGTCCAAGATAATAATAGTAGAAAGATGTAGCAAAGCACCCACAAGATAAATGCTTTGTTGTAAATGTATAAAATCACGGCTAATACAGCAAATATGACAACGAAGCAAGCAGGCTGTTCCAAAAGATGTAAAAACATAAACCTTTTATTACTTCAAGTGCACACGGTAAGTGCTTTCAGCAATAAGCTTCTTCAGACCTCATAATACAACATTAAAGGAAAGTCTTTTTATATAGCAATTCAAATCCTAATAATCCAATCACAAAATAAAGCCTGAAATTAGTGGTGTGAGTTCTTAAAGCAGTATGCATATTAAACCAATGAATATACATATAGAATACCTGGCACATATTTACATGTAAAAAATATATATTTTTCATATCAAAAATGTGTATATGAAAATATATTATAACATATAGGGCATCCTACAGCAAAAGCATATAATAAAAATACATAAAAAATACATATAAAATATTTAATTTCTGTATTCATTTTTTTAAAAGGGGTTTTATAGAAGCCCGCTCATTTAACCCACTGCCCCTATCAGCTCTAAGAACAATGATCCAATTAGTTTCTCTAAACTCAGTGTGGTTCCTAATGTCTCCTTCCCTAATACTAGGTGTTGTAACTTCAATGGCCCTAAAAAGAAAGTAATGACTGTCATTGTGTCTAGTGACATGTTTAGCTAATGCATTATTCTCAGAACGTTTCCTAATGTTATATAAGTGTTCTCTAATCCTGTCCTTAAAAGGACTATTTGTTTTACCAACGTAAAAACAATGACATGTTTGGCATTCCACCAAATACATAATATTGGGGGTTCTACATGTGGCATCAGCATAAAATGAATATTCTGTATGTAAGTCTGGGTGGAAAAAGTTATCCGATGTATTAATATATGAGCAGAAGTTACACCCACCACAAGGGTAAGTGGCACCTGCACTACTACAATCACTAGTAAAAATCTGATAGCAAAGTAGCCTCTTTAGGTTCTTTCGATTTTTATACAAGAACTTTGGTCGTTCTCCAACAGTTTCTTTGATCTATTCATCTATTTGTAAAATAGGCCAGTTCCTGCTGAAAATTTCTACCAGTTTCCTATTAGGAGAGGTATAGAAAAGAGGGACCTTAAGTGACTCATAATTTCCATGTTCATGATGGGTAGTAATATCACTCGAGGGACCAAAGTATACTGCAGCAGTACCCTGATGTAAAAAATTAACATCATATAATGACTCAAAGATCTCATTCTCACAATACCCTCTAGATAGCAATCTATTTTTTAGGCTTTTGAGTTCATCTAAAAAACAATCTTCTGATGTATTCAACCTTGAGACCCTAACACCTTGACCTCGAATGAGATTTTGAAAAATATATCCAGGGTTTATACTAGTTCTAAATAGGAGAGAATTCCTATAGCATGTCTTATGAAATATGCCTGTGTTAATAAGATCATTGCATACTTTCTCAATGTAAAGGGCAAGGTATTCTATACATGTAAATGACCAATTCGAAGTAAAATTCAAACAACTAGTAAGCGTATTAATCATTTGATGAAACTCAAACAGCTCTACGACACTACCTCTCCAAAAAATGAAGAGGTCATCGATGAAACGTCGATAGAATAGAACATGTGCCTTAAATTTATCAGTATCAAAAAGTGTACTGTTCTCCCAGTGTGCCAAAAACATGTTAGCATAACTGTTGGCACATGAGGTGCCCATGGCAACCCCATTACACTGGGAGAACATGTCACCATTAAAAGTAAAGATATTATTCTCTAAGATCAATTCCAGAAAAAATGTGACTAAATCTATTTGGACCAAAGAAAGGTCACTATGTCCTACGAGATATTCATGCACAAACTGAATACCGTTATTAGGGATGACTGTGAATAACAATTGTACATCCAGAGTTACAAAGATTATCTCATCCAAATTATGGACGTGTTTAACACAGTCATAAAGATCAATAAGAAATTGTTTAGAATTTCTAAGAACAAATCTATTAGAATTAATGACTGGTCTTAAATGTTTCTCGACATAAACTGAAATGGGTTTGGTTACCCAACCTCCACCCGCCACTATAGGTCTCATTGGTGGGTCGGATGGATTTTTATGCACTTTGGGTAACCCCTGTATCACAGGTATAAGTGGATTCAAGACAACAAGATATTCTTAAGTGTCCTTACTAATAAGGCCTCCTTTAAAAACATCTGTCAGAGAATTAAATACTACATCTATAATCAAATGTACATCCTGACTCGAAATGTTCTTATAAAATTTCTTCTCACTTAACAAATTATCCATAGATTTAAAATAATGCACAGTATCCATAATAGTTATCAATCCACCTTTATCTGCAGGCTTAATTACGATTGTTTTATTATCCTGCAAGTCCCTTAATGCTTTCCATTCTTTGAAGCTGACGTTACTCCTATTTCTTCCTTTTTCATTAAAGCCATTACTGTAAACATGTTCCAGGTATTCTATATGTATATTCATTGGTTTAATAAGCATACTGCTTTAAGAACTCACTCCACTAATTTCAGGATTTATTTTGTGATTCAATTATTAGGATTTGAATTGATATATAAAGACTTCCCTTTAATGTTGTATTATGAGGTCTGAAGAAGCTTATTGGCGAAAGCGCTTATCGTGTGCACTTGAAGTAATAAAAGGTTCATGTTTTTACATCTTTTGGAACAGCCTGCTTGATTCATTGTCATATTTGCTGTATTAGTCATGATTTTATACATTTACAACAAATCATTTATTTTCTGGGTGTTTTGCTACATCTTTCTATTATTATCTTGGACTTTCTTAGCATCTAACCACAAGGACAAGGCTATGGAATTATCTGGTTCGATCAAGTTGGACTACAATCCTAGTAGAAGCAATAGTGCTAGTGATGCACTTTGGAAGAGGTTTACCCAGTATCTTGTACCTGAGAGGAGCATTTTCTGGCAATTTGATTTGGCAGCGGCCGATGATGACATCGCGAATGTGACCGGTGAAACGGAATGGCTACAACAGCTAATGGAAGAGATTGAGAAGGATTTTCTTAAACTGAAAAGGCTGCAGGCGCAAAGACATCACTTTCAGTTTTGTCTTAATAAGAAGATTGTGCCACGCGGTCTGCGAGTTTTTAATATGCCAACACAGGGCTCTCAGTATCCGGAACTTTTGACACATTGGCAGCACTTAAACCTTGAGGTAAGCAACAAGTATATGTGCTTACTTATTGACTTTTTTCTACCTGAAGAGAATAATCTTATTGAATCCATAAAGAAAAAGCAAGAGTTTATTTTTAATAACTTTGCTGCAAGGATTGTGAACCCTTTGTTTGAGAGCCTTCTTGACGGAATTGCGGCTTTTGAACAGAAGCTGCTACAACAGAAAAAGATAAAGATATTGCGAGATACTAAGGATTTTAAATTGGGACACGTCTTTATGTGGCCCCAAAATGGGAGCAATTTAGACAGGAATGTTGCCCCTAATAACCGGAATGTTCCTATTACTATTGATAGACCTTCTGTTAATAAGTGTTCTGAAATGATAGACAATGTTTTACCGTTGAAAATTATTAGTGATAATACCACTAGGAAACCGTTGAATACTGTGGATTGTTCTAATGACTGTCGTACAGTTAATAATGGTTTAACATCTGATAATAATGATGAGCAAGTGATGTTAACATCTAACAATGAAGTAAATAGTGCTGTTAGTGAGGTCAGTGAAGCGCGCACTATATCTGTTGGTGCTAATGAAACTCAGGGCATGCAAACTAATTATAGTGGGAGCTTGTATCCAAATGTCTTAGTTAGCAAAACATCAGTTGTTTCTGATGTCACTGAACCAGTAGTTCGACCCAAGTCATATACTCACCATTTGAATGATGATTTTCCTTTAAATACTGAAAATAAAGTCAGTGAAGGTATTTCTTTTCCCCTACCTGTCAAAACAGATCGAGGAGGGAGAAGGACCAGGTCCATGAGTCGGAGGCGTCAAAAACACAAATATTCAGGGGAATATGCACAGAACCACACCCTCAAGAAAATGTGGGGGAAAATGAACAGTCATTAATTTTTAATATTTCTTCACGTGTACTTTCTTTAGAGGAAAGGAGAGTTTTATCTAAAGGATTAAATTTTATTCCTACTTGTAGAAGCAAGTTGTCTGATACGATATTGGATCTCAAATTGTTTTGTAGAAATATAATGCTTTATGGAGATACAAATGAACATGTAGGAGAGGTATCTCGAGCATCAACATTTCATTTGAAAAAATTGAGGAATTTTATCCCTGCAAATCACCCCTTAGTTGATGCATATATGAAGCTCACTAAAGATGAGCTTTTTAGTTATTTTGATAGTATTGGCTTTAATGAAAAAGGAAGAAATAGGAGTAACCTCATCTTCAATGAAAGGAAAGCATTAAGGGACTTGCAGGATAATAAAACAATCGTAATAAAGCCTGCAGATAAAGTTGGATTGATAACTATTATGGATACTGTGCATTATGTTAAATCTATGGATAGTTTGTTAAGTGAGAAGAAATTTTATAAGAAAATTTCGAGTCAGGATGTACATTTGATTATAGATGTAGTATTTAATTCTCTGACAGATGTTTTTAAAGGAGGCCTTATTACTAAGGACACTTATGAATATCTTGGTGTCTTGAATCCACTTATACCTGTGATACAGGGGTTACCCAAAGTGCATAAAAATCCATCCGACCCACCAATGAGACCTATAGTGGCGGCTGGAGGTTCAGTAACCAAACCCCTTTCAGTTTATGTCGAGAAACATTTAAGACCAGTCATTAATTCTAATAGATTTGTTCTTAGAGATTCTAAGCAATTTCTTATTGACCTTTATGACTGTGTTAAAGACATCCATAATTTGGATGAGATAATCTTTGTAACTCTGGATGTACAATCGTTATTCACAGTCATCCCTAATAACCTCGGTATTCTGTTTGTGCGTGAATATCTCGTAGGACATAGTGACCTTTCTTTGGTCCAAATAGATTTAGTCACATTTTTTCTGGAATTGATCTTAGAGAATAATATCTTTACTTTTAATGGTGACATGTTCTCCCAGTGTGATGGGGTTGCCATGGGCACCTCATGTGCCAACAGTTATGCTAACATGTTTTTGGCACACTGGGAGAACACTACACTTTTTGATACTGATGAATTTAAGGCACATGTTCTATTCTATCAATGTTTCGTCTATGACCTCTTCCTTTTGTGGAGAGGTAGTGTGGTAGAGCTGTTTGAGTTTCATCAAATGATTAATATGCTTACTAGTTGTTTGAATTTTACTTTGAATTGGTCATTTACATGTATAGAATACCTTGACCTTTACATTGAGAAATTATGCAATGGTCTTATTAACACAGGCGTATTTCTTAAGACATGCTATATGAATTCTCTCCTATGAACTAGTATGCACCCTGGATATATTTTTTGAACTCTTATTCGAGGTCAAGGTGTTAGGGTCTCAAGGTTGAATCCATCAGAAGGTTGTTTTTTAGATGAACTCAAAAGCCTAGAAAATAGATTGATATCTAGAGGGTATTGTGATAATGAGATCTTTGAGTCATTATATGATGTTAGTTTTTTACGTCAAGGTACTGCTGCACCATACCTTGGTCCCTTGAGTGATATTACTACCCATCATGAACATGGAAATTATGAGTCACTTAAGGTCCCTCTTTTCTATACCTCTGATAGGAAACTGGTAGAAATTTTCAGCAGGAACTGGCCTATTTTACAAAAAGATCAAGAGATCAAAGAAATTGTGGGAGAATGACCAAAGTTCTTGTATAAAAATCGAAAGAACCTAAAGAGGCTACTTTGCTATCAGAATTTTACTAGTGATTGTAGTAGTGGAGGTGCCACTCACCCTTGTGGTGGGTGTAACTTCTGCTCATATATTAATACATCGGATAAGTTTTTCCACCCAGACTTACATAGGGAATATTCATTTTATGCTGATGCCACATGTAGAACCCCCAATATTATATATTTGGCGGAATGCCAAACATGTCATTGTTTTTACGTTGGTAAGATGAATAGACCTTTTAAGGGCAGGATTAGAGAACACTTATATAACATTAGGAAACGTTCTGAGAATAATGCATTAGCTAAACATGTCACTAGATACAATGACAGTCATTACTTTCTTTTTAGGGCCATTGAAGTTATAACACCTAGTATTAGGGAAGGAGTCATTAGGAACCACACTGAGTTTAGAGAAACTAATTGGATCATTGTTCTTAGAGCTGATAGGGGCAGTGGGTTTAATGAGCGGGCTTCCATAAAACCCCTTTTAAAAAAATGGAGAATACAGAAATGAAATATTTTATATTTATTTTTTATGTATTTTTATTATATGCTTTTGATGTAGGATGCCCTATATGTTATGATATATTTTCTTATATACATTTTTGATATGAAAAATATATATTTTTTACATGTAAATATGTGCCAGGTATTCTATGTGTATATTCATTAGTTTAATATGCATACTGCTTTATGAACTCACTCCGTTAATTTCAGGCTTTATTTTGTGATTGGATTATTAGGATTTGAATTGATATATAAAAAGACTTCCCTTTAATGTTGTATTATGAGGTCTGAAGAAGCTTATTTGGTGAAAGCGCTTACTGTGAGTACTTGAATTAATAAAAGGTTTATGTTTTCACATCTTTTGGAACAGCCTGGTTGCTTCGTTGTCATATTTGCTGTATTAGTCGTGATTTTATACATTTACAACAAAGCATTTATCTTGTAGGTGTTTTGCTACATCTTTCTACTATAATTAATATGTGATGCCCATGCACTAGCCCAGTAATTAAGGAGCCTCAATCCTCACCACTAGCACCAGTGAGGGTCGTGCACTTTGGGGGGGATAACAAGTACACACACAGTAAAGTACAATTTCCCTTAAGAGCACACAAAGATCTCAGTTAGTTTAGGGCTGCTTTCCCTTTCTCTCCAGGTCCACAATAAGACTCCCCAATGGCATAGCTATAGGGTCCAGATCTCGGCCTAGTGGTCAAGCTAAAACCTCCAGCACCCTCTCTGTCCAACCAGTGTTTCGTGTTCCTGCCTAAGTATCTGACACACACACACACACACACACACACACACACACACACACACACACACACACACACACACACACACACACACACTTTAAAATTTGATTTATATACAAACACGCAGACACTCCTGGGGAAGGCTGGCACAGGTTCTCCAGCTGTGCCCCTTTTCTGCTCAGACTATAAGTTAGTACCGACTGCCAACAACCACTAATATCAGCTACTCTAAGGCCCTTCCCAAAGGGGACCAATTTCACTGCGTAATATTACTGTTATCCAAATAGTAAGGTGTGCCGAACAGCAAGACTATTGGAGTGGCTTGGACAGTATGACAAAATACATGCAATGCACTCTAAGAGCTTATATTATCTCTACACAAAACAGCCACAGCTGAAAGGTTTAAAAATATTTAATAATAAATAATTAAAACACAAAACAAATCTCATCTCTTCAACACAGTGCTAGTCAAGAGTTCAGAAATCACACGAACTTTAAAACAATATTGCAGGATAGTCTGACATAAATATAGAAAACAGCTAGACTAATCTGGCTAAATTCCTATCTAACTTTAAGAGAAACTGTGTCCTAAATAATTTTACTTACAAGGCAAAGTGCTGGTGAGTTGTCAGCTAAAGACAAAATCCAAGATGCTCAAAATCATTCTCTCTGAGATAGCCATAAATTGATATACACATTACTGCTTAGTCATTTTACATTACATAATTTTTAGCACTTCTCCTTTAGTTCCCAGGCTAACAGAAACTCAAAATTTGCATTTCTTTTAAGTTGCACCTGGTCAGGAACCCACAGCAATAAAATGGACTTTTACATGTAAAATCTAGCAATTATCCCTGTCTTAAAACAATAGAAAGAATGTGCTGGTCCAGACATCCTGTCTCCCAGCTTAAGATCAAACACAGTTGTAATTCTTTACTTAACAGCTTTCTTCCAGCAGGGTGCACTGTGGTTGCCTTTTTGAAGTTCAGCATATAACACAGTTTTTTTTACATTTAGTTTTCTTATATTTGTAAAAGCAAGCCTGTGCATTATATTAATATTTACAATGACATAGAATTATCTACAAAATTCTATCTAACTAGGCTGGTAGCCTTCACACGCTGCACCATTGGTGCACAGCTACACTGGCTAAATAGGCTGCTCTCACCCATTACTAGGATGAGGAGAAGGAGATGTCAAGCACTCCAGCCAGCAGTGGATTGAAGTGACAGTGATGATAGTCCATTGAGTGAGGAATCGATTCTCACTGTCACCCAGCTTGACGACCTTAAATTTGGGATATCCCCACCCTCACCCCATTCATGGTGTCCCCCAACCTTTTGTGTCCATCCCTGTCCCTGTCTCTTGTCTTATTTGTCTTGTCTGTCTGCAATTGCTTCCTCACCTACCTAACTTACCGGACCCAGACTTATTTACATCCCTCCCACCTGTCCCATAAAAAAATCCAATTCATACCTCTTCATTAGGCACACGTGTCTTCTTGATCCACATGTTTTGATCCAGTTGGTTAAATAATATTACTGTGTTGCGGGCACCCCTCTCTCTGGAGGTGACAGTCCAAATTCAGTTCATATTTTCCACATAGGTTCACTTTACACTGTTAAAGAAATGGATAACTATGGTTCTTTCCTTCCTCCCTTCTGCACATTTCTGCCCTGCTTTCTCTTTGTTCTCCCCTCTGCTTGTTCCCCATTTCAACACTGTCCTATCTACCCCGTTTCACCTCTTTTATACATTTTTGCATGAAGGTGTGCATCGCACACCAGTGTGCAGCAACATTGAATGGTTGCAATATATAGCCCTGTATTCAAACCCAGCACTATCTGGCCCCAATAACAAATATATCAATGCATTAACACATGCTGCCACAGAGTCAGTTAAGCAGCAGGTGTATTTCATAAACTCAATACTAACTGTCTGATTTTAGCAATGTGGCTTGTGTGTGTGCACACTGGTTAGCTACACACAAACATGTATCATGCACTCATATGCACTTTGATAACCATTGTGCAAACCCGCTGTTTGTCACACTATAGAAATGTATTCATTATATTGAATTACTGCTGCTTACTGTCCATTCTCTGTGTATGACACAAAATTACATGTGGAAACATTACAAACTGAGGACCCTATCTAGCGATATGTCACATATTTACAATACATCCATTTGCTGCCACCCCCAAGCACTACAACTTTGATGTCTTAGTACATTTTCCCACAGATATATCAACCAGAATACAAAATGTAATATCAAATGTCATGTGCTATGCAATGCACATCAAATGGTAAAATGCAGAACTACATTTATTGACACATATAAACCTTATGCTTAAGGCTAAGAAGGGAATCAGCGTGGACCATAGCCACAGGGACATAAGTGACCTTCAACACACTTGACCTGACCCATTTTGTTTTTGTCAGGGGTAGAGCTTGCTTATTGAACATTGTGGAACTTCTTGGATACTGACTCCAAAGACATGGATGAAGGATAACAGGGCATACTGCCTATGTTAAGTTATCCAAGGCATTTGACACTATCCCCATTCATGCCTCAAAGTGAAGATCCCCCATGTGGGAATTAAGCCATACAGTTGTACAGGGAAAGGCAAATGATTCACTGGCGGAACACATACTCTCGCTGTAGAGGACTGCACCTCCACCACTAGCCACTTATCATTAGAATGCCACATGGATCTGTGCTGAGCCATTAACTGTCTGGAAACTACATCCCTGAAGCACAGGCACTGGTAGATGCCCTGTGGTTTACCAAGTTTGCAGATGACTGGTAAATGGATACACTAATATAGAATCTCCCAATGACTGTAACATATTACAGAAGGGGCTGACACATACAAATGATTGATGCCAAACTCATGGACTGAACCTTAAAGCATACAATGCCTCATTGTCCTCTTTGGCAATGAAGTACCCCTGCTAATTATGAGATATATATATATATATATATATATATATATACATACATATATATAGCACCCCCTGTAAACTCAAACACAGTGTTGTCAGACTTGGGAACACATGTTGATAGCAATCTATACTTTCATCACAACGTGTCCATAGTGGTGACACACACATTTTGCATTGTCCATATTATACATATGGACATCACATTCAGGAGCAGGCTGGTCATACCTCTACTGTACTTTACCCTTATCAGGCCACTAATTGAGTGCAATATTCCCTTCAGTCTATACCTCCCCAGATGCCTGCAGCATATGAAGAAGACACAAAGTTGTGCCTGGGAGACTCCAGGACCTCCAATCATGACATACATGGAAAGAGACCCATCACTGTATTCAGTATCATGCAGTCTGCTGAGAGGTGACCTATGCCTGCCCTACAGAGCAGTTCCAGACCCTGTCCTACTGGAAATACCAGACATCTGCAAATCAAATGGGACAAGGATAACTTGGCACAGGGTTCTCAGCCTAGGTTGTAACATAAACAGAACATACTGGGAAGACACGTATATCCCCCAACAACTCACAGTCCTCTGTAATAAGCTCCCACTGAATGTGAAGCAGTGCTCCTCAATGACCTTGTTCAAGTACAACCTTGACTACTGGTTGGGTGATTGCAATGTCACCTCTGGGATAGCACCTATGTACCTCATGGACAGGTCCAGTTGGTTGTGGTCACAAAATTGCTCTGCTAACAATGACCATCCAACTTTGCTCAATGCGGGTACTTGTGTTTTTATACAGCTAGGCTTCTTAACACAGTAGGGCCATTTGGCTAGTAGCCTTCTATAAACCTATGAAGCAATGAGCCTAAGCCAGCTTCCCAACATGTTGTCTCCCACATGACCTGCTGATGTCATCTGCTATATGTTCACTTGCACTCTTATAAAAGTCAGACTTGTGCCATGGAGCTTCCGTACTTAGGTAGGTGTGATGTTCTCACTGCAGTCAACTGTGTGTGTGTGTGTGTGTGTGTGTGTGTGTGTGTGTGTGTGTGTGTGTGTGTGTGTGTGTGTGTGCGTGTGTGTGCATGTGTGTGCGTATGTGTGTGTGTGTGTGTGTGTGTGTGTGTGTGTGTGTGTGTGTGTGTGTGTGTGTGTGTGTGTGTGTGTGTGTGTGTGTGTGTGTGTGTGTGTGTGTGTGTGTGTGTGTGTGTGTCTAGATAGAAGAGCAGAAGCGTATATCCCACAGTTACTGCTCTAATACCAAGGACTGACAGTATTTTGATTCTTGCAGATGCCTACACAGTTTCATGTAGCCTACCCAACACCTTGC
This sequence comes from Protopterus annectens, assembly GCF_019279795.1. Classification (NCBI taxonomy): domain Eukaryota; kingdom Metazoa; phylum Chordata; order Ceratodontiformes; family Protopteridae; genus Protopterus; species Protopterus annectens. Next base: position 1,234,213,653 of record NC_056733.1, on the reverse strand, counting down.
CCCCCACATGGCCTGCTGATGTCATCTACTATAATTTCAGCTGCAGTCTTGTAAAAGATAAGCTTGTGCCATGGGGATTATGTAAAGTATTGTGTTCTGTAGTCTGTGTACTTAGATAGGTAGGGGTGCTGTTCTCATTACAGTCATCTGGGTGTGTGCATGTGTGTATGTCTAGACAGAAGAGAAGAAATGTGTATCCCTCAGTTACTGCTCCAATGGCATATAATGACAGTATTTTGATACTTGCAGACGCTACACATCCATTTCATACAGACAACTGAGTATATTGGCCCCCACATGGCCTGCTGATGTCATCTTCTATAAGTTCACCTGCAATCTTGTAAAAGGCAGACTTATGCTGTGACACTTGTATAAAGTACTGTGCTCTATAGTCTGTCTACTTAGATAGGTAGGGGTTCTATTCTCACTGCAGTCAACTGTGTGTGTGTCTGTGAGCTGTTGTTTGACATTACAGAGAGCATTTTACAACAGTGTGTGGGATACTGTTATATTCTCCTCAACAGACACTAGTGATGTCATCAGCTATAAAGTGTTGTTTGACACACTCCAAGTCAGACTTGAGCTGTGGAGCTTGTGTAAAGTGCTGTAGCCTGTGTAATTAAATAGCAAGGGGCTCTATTCTCACTGTAGTCAAGTGTGATCTGTTGCTTGACATCACAGAGAGCATTTTACACCACCTTGTGGAATACTGTTATATTCTTTTTAACAGACACTGCTGATGTGATCAGCTATAAAGTATTGTCTGATACACTCCATGTGAGGCATGAGCTATGAAACATGTGTAAAGTACTGTGTTCTGCAGTATGTGTACTTAGATAGATAGGGGTTCTCTTCTCACTGTAGTCAACTGTGTGTGTGTATGAGCTCTTGCTTAACATTGCAGAGGGTCTTTTGCACCAGCATGTGGGTGATGGAAATAATGTGCCTGATAAGGATGGTAGGATGCACACTGTGGGACAAACGAAGAAATGAGGACATAAGAGCAGAAGTCAAAGTAACTCCAATTGTAGAAAAAATTACGGAGGCTTGGACATATGTGCAAAAAGCAGAAGACAATCTGGTGAGGAAGATTTGGGACAGACAGGAAGAATGTAAGAGGAACTGAGGGAGTCCAGCAAAGAGGTGGATGGATTGTGTGAAAGAAAATCTGTGACAGTCAGGCATGAGTGCTGAAGAAGGCAGGAGTGTGGCACTGAATCGAGAGAGTTGGTGACAGTTAACTTGATACCCTGACCATATGTAGGACAAAAAATGGGAAAAGAGGCTGATGATGATGATGATGGGGCACTGTTAATATCATACTCTCTTCAGCAGACACTGCTGATGTCATCAGCTATATCAGATTTTTGGATATGCAGTACTCCCATCAGGGCAGGCTCAGAGAGTGGTATGGAGGCCAGGCAAAAGTCACCTCATCCTATACAATAAAGATTACAGTAACATGTTTTTTAATCTATCCACATACATCATTGCATTTTTTGTAGACCTTGTGTTATCTTGCTGAGAAACCCTGTATTTTATCCTGTTGCTGCATATGTATGTGTCGAGGTATATGCAAAAGAGAGCATTATACTCTATTAGTGGTCTGATGAAGACAGACTACAGTGCTGTCATACAATCCTAAGATCTTAGTATGATGGCATCACTTATGATGTGCACAACATAGGCTTTCAATAACAGTGTGGATACATGATGGTTGAAGTTCATCTGCATGTGTTCCTAGTGCTTGCATCACTGGGTTTCTAGATAGCAGGACTGTTGTGCTATGCTTAACATGGAATTCCACTTTTCAGATGAACAATATAACAAACACGTATTTCTGCATTTATTTGTAGATTATGAGCCTTTGTCACCATTCAGTTGCCTGTGTTAGCTCCTCCTATATTATGTTGTCATCATTGGTGGACTCAGTGCACTCAATATGCAAGAATCAGCAAACCTGATAAGCCAAAGGCCATATACTTTAGCCTGAACTGTCAGGAAATAGAGTCCAAACAGTAAAGGGCCAGGCACAGTTCCCTGCAGTTTGCCAATGGTGACAGCTCTAATGGTAAAGGTTGATTCACCAACTTTCACAGTATGTGTTCTGTTGATGAGCCAATTGGTTACCTATCAACTAACATAAGGATTAATCCCCAGATGGGATGGTTTCTCAATGATACCTGTGTGGAAGATTATGTCAAAACTCCAGGACAGATCACAATAGGCAGTATGTGCTGTCTTACCTTCATCCAGGCCTATCAGATGGAATCAGTGGGCTGTGACAACATCACAGCTCAATTATGGCATGACTCAGCACATACACTTTCCTAATACTGTTGAATACATGCTTCAATACACCTTCCTCATGGGCTATGTTCTCATACAAGGATGTATATCAACATGCATCCACCTGAGTTGGGTGGACAGCACCTGATGCTTGCGTATAGAGACATCCTGACTCTCCTCAACTGTGAGGTACACCAACATATCATCATGGAACTCTGCTACATGAACACTAGTAATATTCCAGCTGTGTGCAACAGACCTGTGTGAGTTGTTAATGCTACATCATATCTGTTGCATCTGATAGATGTCTTCAAAGATATCATCGAGGCATGCATGATAACAACACTATCATCTTGTGGAACTTGACCAGGCCAAGGCATTTGACAAAAATCCACACTGAGGTGTTCAACCAACTCTGTAATATGTGGACACAAACAGCTATATCACCATATGGATAGACCAGTGTATCACATACGTTGCACATCACTATGTTGAAATGTGTGACGTGACCTATATTTCAGGTCCAGTGATCAGGTCCATACATCAGGGCTGTCTGCTAGGCCCTTTCCTGCCCATTAGTTAAGTGATGGACATCACAGATGACGTACCCATACTATGTCCAAATAGCTGCCTGAAGGACTACAGACTATAGGTAATCACTGACTCCAACTGTGGTATTAGTATAATGCAGACAGTATCAACACATATCAAAAACTGCTGCCACAGCCATGAAAACACCTGCACTGACAAGACACCTAGGGGATTTGTTGATTCAAGAAACAAACACACCAACTAAGTATAATGTGGACATCACACCCTATAATTAAACCAATAGGTATGTGACCCATGCCTGGGATAGATGGTATAAGTGGTACATCCACCAGAATGTGGTCACAGTGCCAACTATTCTATTGAATGTAACACAAATACTGGGTATGTGAAGAACATGCACATCAGAGGACATAATACCTTCATGGCTCCCAGCCTTCATCACGCCAATAACTACACAATGCACCCTTCTTCATGTACCTTCATACACATCTTCCAGTGATGTGTAATTGAAGTGTACCACCTTTGTCACTGTGTTCTGTCACACAGCTTATTGGCCATACCTGGGTATTCTTTCTATGGAATGTACATGACTTTCTGATGGTGAGGAACACCAATCAAGTTGCTACACCAGATGCATTTGTGCTACCTGTTTTGCTTATGAAGCATGACATACATAGGTGTTTGACAACATTAATGGCATGTAGATTATTCATGACAGAGGGGATTGTGCTATATATATATATATATATATATATATATATATATATATATATATATATATATATCTCATGCATAAAAGGCAACTAGCCTGTGTTGCCCATACTGTCGCATGCAGATATAGCAGTGTCCCTCCTAACACCTCGAGCAGATGTTACAGTGCCAGGACAATGTGTGTGACTACCCTCATATAGTGTGGATGTATCATAATAGTTGCTAAAATGTGTGTATGCAGACTTATCACTCTACATCACATATGTAATGTGTGAGGCATGGGATTACTGGTGGTGTTATTCTGATATTGTCCATGATTATGGTTGCTTCTTGTAATGTTTCAATGAATCTTTATCTGTGGCCACCTTGCTGGAGACCTCTGCTGAGAGTACAGTCATATGCAGGCATATCAGTTTGCACAGCTTCACAATATACACCCTACCCAAATTGTATGTCAGATCCCTGATAGATGTCCTCTGCATTATTCATGTAAGGATGTTTATCTTACACATACTTCTGACCCATTGTCATGTCACCTTCTGTGACAGTCACATAAAACACATTTCCACTGTACAGTCCGTACTGTACCATACAGATATGTGCTTGGTGTTGCTGCTACAACCATCTTCCATTGACATGCCCTCCTCTGCTGTACATGAGGGAATTTCACCTGTCCTCCTTCCATTCCATCTGTGCATCCCTATTCAATACAAACACTTCCCCTGAGTGATCATTTTACATGACAGTCCATATCTTATTACAGATCATTTCCACAGCTTCAGTACAGAATGCCAGGAATGGGATATCACAATACTCTGCACTGTAGATACACTGTCCTGTACTTTGTTTGGACCATATATTTTACATTCATACCTCTCCATTGTCCAGATATCCCCAGGATGTCCAGATGTTTTCTCTACCAAATTTGTGGCCTTCTGCCATGTCACTGGGATGACCTCTGGACTGATGTGACTCAATATTACATACAGTTTGCATATCTGTCAACTGTCCTGATTTGTGCAGAATGTTCAGTTTTTGTCTCATATTTGTGATCTTTCCCCATAATATTTTTGTTTTCTGGCAAATCTGTGTCATGTCATTGGGGAGTGAAGTCAGAAACTGGTGATAGACATTTGAGTTTCAAACTCCATGCTCTTCAGAGAGTTCATGCTACCATACAGACTATTATTCTATCCACTTTCTGAGTTTGAAGAGCAATATTAAAAATCTGTCCCTATTTTTCAGCCTTTGTCCCCCCACTATTTATGGATTTGCCCAGATTTCTTGTTCTAACAGATTGAGAGAGTTTCATTCTAACACATATATATGTGACATTTATGTCAAATATGCCCCAACTTCTGGTTATTTATCCCCTCATTATGTTAGCCTTTGTGCAGATGTGCTGCAGTAACAAATTAACAGCTATCTGTGAAGTCTTGGTGATCATTGCGTCATTCCGTGCAAATCCATGGACCACAGATGCTCTTCTTTACACAGAATTGATTTTCGTATTTGCTTACAGGGTTTCCTGGCCAGAAACCCTGTTGAAATCCACAAAACCTGGCTTAGACAGGCTGCATGTAATTAATATTCATTGCTTGCTACCACTCACAGTGCACCACCACTCAAACATGTAAATTCCATGTAGGCTTTGTGTGGAGCCAACACAAAGTTTATTAAATCTCAGGGAATGTCAGTTTATCTACTGAGTCATATTGAAAGAGGGCAAGAGATAATGTTGAGTGGGAAGAAAAATTATTATCTGGCTGTCATCCTTCCTGCTTTCCTGTTTGCTATTCTCATGTTTTGTATAATATAAAAACAAAATAATACTGGACTATTATTCAGATGAGGGAAAGTGGTTTGGAGGTAACTTATTTATTTTGTTTATTATAAATCTTTAAATTACTAGTCTCCCATCAGAACAAAAGTACTCGTCAGCAGCTGAATTCTTCTCACTGCACACTCGGGCAACTCTGCAGTCCATAACTACCTCCTCACCCATACAGTCTAGAAAGGAATCAGTACTGCAAAACTAAACCAAGGATATACCCTTTCAGCCTGAAGAGCAGGGTCAGTCCACCAGGCATTCTACATCCCACTCAGGCAACTCTGCAGTCCATACCTACCACCTCACCCATACAGTCTAGAAAGGAATCAGTACTGCAAAACTATACAAGGATATACACTTTGAGCCTGAAGAGCAGACATACTCAGGCAACTCTGCAGTCCACTGTTACCGCCCCACCCATACAGTCTAGGAAGAACTCAGTACTGCAAAACTAAACCAAGGATATACCCTTTGAGCCTGAAGAACAGGGTCAGTCCACCCAGGCATTCTACATCACACTCGGGAAACTCTGCAGTCCATGGCTACCACCTCAGCCATACAGTTTAACAAGGAGTCAGTACTGCAAAATTAAATCAAGGATATACCCTCTGAGCCTGAAGAGCAGGGTTAGTTCACCCAGGCATTCTACATCACACTCGGGCAACTCTGCAGTCCAAGGCTACCACCTCACCCATGCAGTCTTGAAAGGAATCAGTACTGCAAAACTAAACTAACCAAGGATATACCCTTTGATCCTGAAGAGCAGGGTCAGTCCACCCAGGCATTCTACACCACACTTGGGCAACTCTTCAGTCCATGGCTACTACCCCACCCATACAGTCTAGGAAAAAATCAGTACTGCAAAACTAAATCAAGGATATAACCTTTGAGTCTGAAGAGCAGGCACACTCAGGCAACTCTGCAGTCCACAGCTACCATCCCACCCATACATTCTATAAATAAACCAGTACTGCAAAACTAAAGCAAGGATATACCATTTGAGCCTGAAGAGCAGGGTCAGTCCACCCAGGCATTCTACATGTATGTCTTATGATAGTGAAGCTTTAACATTAGCTGTGCTACTTAGAAGTTCTCAGCATGCTAATAACAGTGACTGTCCATAGGTTCATAGGTTGGTACTAGGCTATCGGCCCTATGGCCTATATAAGTCTAGCCATAACAATTCCCTGGCTATTTCTTCCCACACTATTTACTTCCCTGGACCCCTGTCTAGCAGGGTGACTGATGTGATCCCTGGGGTGAATTTCCTTTCTCCCATCCAATCATCAAGGTTCCTTTTGAAGAGGGCCAAAGAGGTGCTCTGCTTGACATGTATGGGCAGTCTATTCCAGAGTCTGAGGATTCTCTGGGTCAGGAACCTATCCCTCTAGCATGTTTTGTTTATTGTGATGACCAGGTTTAGATCCCTGGAGCATGTGGCTCTGAGGGATTGGGATTTATTTAAGTGTAGTATGTCCAACAGCACTGGGTTTGACATGGCTTTGTATGTTAAGCAGAGATCGCCTCGGAGTAGACGATATGTGACAGAGTATAGCTGAAGTTTTTTTAAGGTGGTCAGCATAGGGCATCTGCTTTAGGCCTGTGATTCTTTTAGTGAGGTATTTCTGAAGCCTTTCCAGTTGGGTGTTGTATTCTATAATGAGTCTAATGAGGGATGAGTACAGTGGAACAATGACCTCCTTTTATCTGGATGAAAAGCCCTTAGTGATAAGGTGTGCCACATAGAAGGATTTCCTGACTGTTGTGGCGATGTGGTTATTGAAGGTGAGACCACTGTCCACCTGTGTCCCTAAGTCTCTTATCACACATTCGGTATTTAGTGTACTGCCACCTATGTGGTAATTCACGGGTACATGCTTTTTCCCAAAGGGGATAACTATACATTTCTTGGCATTGATCTTGAGACCATGGCTCTGGCATCAAGCATCTTTTTCTGTAAGGCCCTTTTGTAGAGTATCGGCATGATTGGGGGATTCAATAATGGCTCCCAATTTGCAGTCATCTGCAAACTTTGTTAGCCAGAGTCCCTTAGTGTTGGCCTGTACTTCAGAGAAGTATATGCCAAACAAGAGAGGTCCCAGGACTGAACCCTGAGGTACTCCACTTGTCACTTGTCTGGAGCTGGATTTGGAATCAGCGACTTTTACAGTGTGGGTTCTGCCAGTAAGCCAGTTGGCAACCCATCGAGTGACGTAGGGATTAATGCCCAGCTTAGTAAGTTTATCTATGATTCCAGAGTGAGGGATGGTGTCAAAGGCCTTGGCGTGGTCCAGATAGGCTGTGTGGACTGCCTTTTCCTTGACCACAGCTCTGGAGACTGATAGTCAGGTTCAGGAGACAAGATCGTCCCTTCATGAACCCAAATTGGGTGGGGTCCAGTGTTTTAAGGTTGCCAATGTCTTTGTTTATAAGTTCCATGATAATACGTTCCATGGCCTTGCAGATCAGGCTCACCAGACTGATGGAACGGTAGTCCCCGGGATCCAAGGTGGATCTCCCCTTGTGGAGTCGGATAACTGTAGCTCTGCGCCACTCAGTGGGCATGAACCATGAAGCCTGAGGTGAGGGTATGATTAAACATGACACTTAGGTGAGGTGCCAGTTAATTTTTGTAGTTCATGTAGTACACAGCCCGGGATGTCATCTGGTCCCATGGATGCTGTGTTCCTAGCTCTGGACAGTGCGTTTTTACCTGTGTAACCATTATTACCGGAATTTGGCAATCTTTTGGTATTGAGATGGACCATTTAGGGGGTGAGAGGGGGGTGAGGTTGGCACTGAATCGATCTACCAGGATATTGGCAATATCCTTGGGATCAGTATATTTAATGCCATTCTGTTGTAGCTCAGAGCAGATCTGAACATAGATTCTTGACATAGTTATAGAATGCTTTGTGGTTGTCTTTGGAATCTTTGGCAATTTTATTTTTGTAACTAGCTTTGGAGGATTTTATGAGGGATCTCAGCTTCTTACTGAGGCTGGTAAGGGAGTTTTTTGCATCCTGGGATATTCCTCTTTTCTGCAACAGTTTCTTCCTTTTGTTGTAAAGTTTGTTTATGGCAGGGGACCACCAGATTGGCTTCCATTTTTTGGAGGAAAGCATCTTGGTTCTATTTGGGATGGCATGATTCATGCATGAGTGGATGTACTTGTACAGTGCCTTAGTGTAGGACTCAGCAGTCGAACTTTCAGTTCCCATCTGCGTGGGTGTCATGACATTTGTAACTTCTGACTTGAGTAGCATGAAGTTGGCTCTGGAGAAGTTTTTATAGAGGTTTCCTTACTGGGGAGTGGGGTTGGTATGTGGATGTTAAGGGTGATTAGCTTATGGTCTGATCTGACCAACGAGGGGGTGACCATAGGTGTGGAGCATCGATTTCCCATGTTGGTAATGACCAGGTCTAGGATATTGGAGCCCCTGGTGGGACTATGGATTAGTTGATCCAGGGCATTGGAATTTATGAATTCCAAGAACCGTTGGGCAAAGGTGTTGGTACACGAGTAGTTTTTCCAGTTAATGGCAGGGTAGTTGAAATCACCCAGTATTAGGGTGTTTGGTTGTATATTAATATTTTCCAGTATGTTTAGAAAGGTGTAGTGAGAATCCTGGGGCATGGTGGGGGATCTGTAGCAAGCTGCAATTTGGATTGCAGTCTTACCTAGTGTTAGTTGCACCAGAAGAATTTCAGACGCATTGTGTTGGGCAACTAACCTGGTGGTGTGAATACCCTTGGTGAATATAGACACTCCTCCACCTTTAGTGTTTTGATCCTGGTTTGATGGCCGAAAAGTGTGGTAAGAGTTGTAGCCTGGTATTACAGGAGTGCTCTCTGGAGCCTTGAACCAGGTCTAATTACTGCACAGATATCGATGTTCTCCATTTTTAGGAGTGCCTCGAGAGAGTGCATTTTGATGTTTAGACTTCTAGCATTGAGTAGCATTACCATCAGATTTTGCATGCTTGTACCTGTTATGGTGGTGGTTTTGTCCTTTGAACTTTGCCTAAAAAGCACTAAAGAGGTAGCAAGAGCCTTTGCCAGTAACCTAAATCCCAGGGACGACAGGTGCAGACCATATCTGGCAAAGCATCATGGTCTGTCAATCATGTCATCCCAGGCAGACAGATACTGGATCCCCTTTGAATGACACCATAAGCTTAGCTAATTGTTGAAGTCAGTCATTTTGCCCTTATATTGTGGTATCATTCTGAGTGAAGGCAGGATGCTACTCAGGGCTAGGGTCATACCTGCATGGGCCACATGATCTGAGAGCTCTTTCATGTCTCTTTTCATGTAGTCCAGGGAGGTACATCTCAAGTCATTCACTCCAACATGGACAATGACATATTTGTACTTGTTGTGGAGTGACTTGAGTGCATGAGTTATGTGGCAGATCCTGGCACCCGACAGGCAGCTCACTGTAATTTTCTCCTTGTTCAGCCTGGTGAGTGAGACATCAGTGTGCCTGACTATAGAGTCACCAATGACTAAAGTGTTAGGTACATTGTCTTGCCTTAGGGGCTGTTGCTGGGTGGCACACTGGTGTTGTGAGCTATCTGACACTTTAGTTGTGATTGGTGTTTGCGTTTCAGCTTTGGAGGTCCTTGTTGCTTGGGCAGGTTACATTTAAGGGCCTCCGCATATGTGGATTTAGTGTTGCCATGTGTGGCTGTTGGTGGTGTGAGTTTAGAAGGGCTATGTGTTGTTTGAGGTGTAGTGCAGGTGTTAACCTTCTCCTCTTGACTGTCTAGCACAATCTTGGGTGGAGAGTTCTGCTTCCAGTTTGGTTATGTAAGTGCATCTCTCACATGTTGTAGTGTTGCGTGGTAGGAGGAGAGGGTTGTCTGTATACATGAGGCAATTGCTGCATTGCCTCAGTATTCCCAGATTCACCAGGTGGACAAGAGAAATCACTGGAAGCATACCCTTCGACATGCCTGGTTTGGTGCTTTTTTTAAATGTACAGGAGCTGTTGTCCCTTCCCTTAGCAATGTACTTTGCAATTATAGGCTGATTAGTGCCTATGATTAATTCCTCCTTATTAATAAGGAGAGTTGAGTGTTTGTATCAGTTTAAGGCTTCCTAGTGCTTTCCAGCAGGTATTAGAGCAAGTGCTAGTTACAGGGATGCTTAAAGGTAAGATGAAAAAAAAAAAGGATTATCCTAAACACTGCAGTGTGCACTAGAGAGGTTAGATATGAAAGTAGGTAACTTAAGCGTTACCTGTCTAAAAAGTTAAGTTTTAGTAGAGAGTCACTATTTTTAAAACTGTCTTGTTTCCTCCCCCCCCAGCTTGTGTAGTAATCCTAACTGTCCACTAGATAGTATATACTTAATTCAGGTCCTTCGTATTCTCTGTGATTAAAAATTAACCCTCAAGCAGCCCTTTCAGTGTTGTTTTCCTTAGTTTTGTATCACTTGAGCCCCACCTGTTTATTTGCATCTCTATAAATTCCCCTTCATTGTTAATGTATCTCCCTACTCTAATCTGTGCACAGATTGGCTACTAATAAGCAAGTCAATGTGAAGATACACTCTTAGCCTTAATAAACTTTGCTGTCTCTTCTCTCCTTCACTTTACAAGTAGAGTTTGTATTACTACTCACCCCCTCTGAGGCCTTTGCTGATAGTTTTCCACTGCTTGCCACTCTGATTTGGCTGGCTTCTTTGCATTGCACCTGGTTCACACCCTTTTTGCTACCCCCACCCCCAATACTAAGTCTATACTAGATTCCTGCTGCTTATGGAGCCATCTTTAAATTACTAGTCTCCCATCAGGACACAAGGGATTTAAGCCCCACTCCATTTGCCCATGCTATGCATGGGCTCACTTCATGCCCCACCCAGCCCCCTAATTCCACCCACCCCCACTACATCTAGATTTATTCTAGGCACTAACCCTTCCCAATAACCAGCAACCAATCAGAACAATATTAGTAACCTATCTCCTCTGCCACCCACAGTACCCCACCCTCTTCCATTCTAACTGCTCATCTGACACAGTTGCGCTACTACCTAATGTGCATGCACTCCTTACCTGCACTCTTCTTGCACACCTTATAGCCTACCAAAACTCCATAATAGGCAAACCCCACCACTATCACTGCACCCTTATTCTCACTTCTATCCATCACCCACCTACTAATTACACTTGTCATACCATCACAATCGCTATCCTAATACACCCGCCATACTACCAATCACCTGTTACATTCAAACAGAAAATATCCCTACAATATGACAGGTTAGTTACCAGATTTATAAAACGTATGTTAACTGCCCTATCTAAATTAGCCCTCACTGGTGATATCAATCCTAACCATGGTCCTACCATTACCAACTCCTCACCTAAAAATCTGCCTAACAGCTGCTCCTTCTCACAACTAACATCCAACAGAAAGCCATCTGACCGCCTGTTCATGTGTTTAAATATCAGAAGTATAACAAATAAAACCCATGACGTAAATGTCAACATAGCCTTATACTCTTCTGATATTCTCACCCTGACTGAAACCTGGCTCACACCTCACATTAAAAGTGAAGAATTACTCCCAACAGGTTATAACATTATTCGAGTACAGACTATCTTAGAAAGGGGGTGTTGTGGCTCTAATGTTTAAACACCACCTCAACGTCCAGATCCTAAACAGATCTGCCCCCAACATTGAAAATGAATAAATCCTATATTCCAACCTCAAACTAAACACAGATAAAACAATCAACATCATAGGATGCTACTTCCCACCTGACCAAAACATCCTACCTCTGGAAAACCTCCTGAACTAGGCTAATTATTCCCTACCCCAGGAAAACATAATCCTAGGTGATTTTAATATCAACTGGCTATCTTGTAGTAACAGTCATCCAGCCCAGCACCTAAACCTTCATGGTTTCTCCCAACAAATACAGTCACTTTCCCGGATAAATAAAAACTCTAACAAGCATACTACTCTCAACTGGATATTAGTCAATAAAGACCCTCACTAATACTTAGCTGGCTGTCTAACAGATAGCCTCAGTGACCATGCTCCAACATTCCTTCTGAGAAACCACTTAAAATGTGCTAAACCCATCATCTATAGGCAAATCCAAAATAGGGTAAACTTTAACCCTCTCTCCTTTATCTCGTCCCTTCGAAAATGTGATTAGACACCACTAAAGTACCTCAATCTGGATGAAGCCATCCACTTCTTCAATAGCACCTTCCTAAACATCCTAAACACAAGTCAGAAGTGACAAACTTCATGACACCCATGCAGATGGGAGCTGAAAGTTCAACTGCTGAACCCTACACTAAGGCACTGTACCAGCACATCCACTCGTGCATGAATCATGCCATCCCAAACAGAACCAAGACGCTCTCCTCCAAAAATAGGAAGCCAATCTGGTGGTCCGCTGCCATAAATAAACAATTCAACAGAAGAAAGAAACTGTTGCAAAAAGAGGAAAATCCCAGGATGCAAAAAACTCCCTTACCAGCCTCAGTAAGAAGCTGAGATCTCTCATAAAATCCTCCAAAGCTAGTTACGTAAATAAAATTGCCAAAAATTCCAAAGACAACCACAAGGCATTCTATAGTTATGTCAAGAATCTAAATGGCAATGCTCAGATATGCTCTGAGCTACAACAGAATAGCATTAAATATACTGATCGCATGGATATTGCCAGTATTCTGGCAGATCGATGTAGTGCAAACTTCACCCCCCTCTCAGCCCCTAAAGGGCCCATCTCAATAATGAAAGATTGCCAAATTCCGGTAATCACAGCTACACAGGTAGAAAGCGCACTCTCCAAAGCTAAGAATACAGCATCCATGGGACCAGATGACATCACGGGCTGTGTACTACATGAACTACAAAATGAACTGGCACCTCACCTAAGTGTCATGTTTAATCATAGCCTCACCTCAGGCTTCGTGCCCACTGAGTGGCGCACAGCTACAGTTTTCCCACTCCACAAGGGATGATCCACCTTGGATCCTGGGAACTACCATACCATCAGTCTGACGAGCCTGATCTTTAAAGGCATGGAATGCATTATCATGAAACTTATAAACAAAGACATTGTCAACCTTCAAACACTGGACCCCACCCAGTTTGGGTTCGTGAAGAGCCAATCTTGCCTCCTGAACCTGACTGACTTCTTCAAATCAGTCTCCAGAGCTGTGGACAAGGGTAAGGCAGTCCACAGAGCCTATTTGGACCTCGCCAAGGCCTTTGACACCATCCCCCACTCTGGAATCACAGATAAACTTACTAAGCTGGGTATAAATACCTATGTTACTTGATGGGTTGCCAACTGGCTTACTGACAGAACCCAGACTGTAAAAGTAGCCGACTCCAAATCCAGCTCCAGACAAGTGACAAGTGGAGTACCTCAGTCTTAAGTCCTGGGACTGTTTGGCATCTACTTCACTGAAGTAGAGGCCAACACTAAGTGACTCTGGCTAACAAAGTTCGCAGATGACTGCAAACTGGGAGCCATTATTGAATCCCCAAATGATGTGGATATTCTACAAAAGGGCCTTACAGAAACAGACTCTTGGTGCCAGAGCCATGGGCTCAAGCTCAATGCCAATAAATGTATAGTTATCCCCTTTGGGAAAAAGCATGTACCCATAAATTACCACATAGGTGGCAATACACTAAACACTGAAAATGTGATGAGAGACTTAGGGACACAGGTGGACAGTGGTCTCACCTTTGATAACCACATCACCACAACAGTCAGGAAATCCTTCTATGTGGCACACCTCATCACTAAGGGTTTTTCATCCAGAAAAAAGGAGGTTATTGTCCCACTTTACTCATCCCTCATTAGCCCCATTATAGAGTACAACGCCTCATTTGGTATGTACCTCACAAGACATCTGCAACAACTGGAAAGGCTGCAGAAATACCTCACTAAAAGAATCACAGACATAAAGTAGATGCCCTATACTGATTGTCTAAAAAACTCCAGTTATACTCTGTGGCATATCGTCTACTCAGAGGCGATCACTGCTCAACATACAAGGCCATGTCAAACCCTGAGCTGTTGGACATGCTCCATTTAAGGAAATCCCAATCCCTCAGAGCCACACGCTCCAGGGATCTAAACCTTGTCATCACAATGAACAAAACATGCTGAAGGGATAGGTTCCTGACCCAGAGACTCCCCATACTCTGGAATAGACTGCCCATACATGTTATTCAGAGTACCTCCTTGGCGCTCTTCAAAAGGAGTTTTGACAATTGGATGGGAGATAGGAAATTCACCCCAGGGATCACGCCAGTCACTCAGTTAGACAGGGGTCCAGGGAAGTAAATATTGTGGGAAGAAATATCCAGGTAATTGTTATGCCTAGGCTTGTATAGGCCCTAGGGCCAATAGCCTAGTACCAACCTATGAACCTATGAACATGCCCCCATAAGAAATGCCAGAGTCAAAACACAGTACTCCCCTTGGCTACAAAAAAGCACCAGGGCACTAATGAAAATCAGAGATAAGGCCTGGGAGCACTGGCATTTAACAAAAAAACCCTCCTCTAGACAGTCATTCCTAGAGTTGCACAACAAGGTCAAAAAGCAAATAAAAGAAGACAAAAAACAATATTATCAGTCTGCCCTAAACTCCTCCCATCACAACCCTAAGCAGTTCTGGTCAACAATAAACTCCATTCTCCACCCAGGTAAGGTAGGCATCCCCCTACCTACCTCTCCCCCTTCCTCCAGCAGTATTGCTGACTCATTCAATAAACACTTTACTGAAATCATTCTGTCTTTGACTAAACAATGTAACCCTCTACCTACCCTCCCTACATCAAAACCAAATACTCTGCCCACAGTCTTTTCTTTTTCATCAGTACCTATCTCCTAAATAAATAAAACTTCTATTGAAACTTAAGCCTACAAAACTTGCAGCTGAAAATCTCCCCTCTGAATACCTAAAAATAGCAGCAGAAGCCCTAGCTTATCCAGTCTCTATCTTAATCGGTCCTTATCAGAAAGCAATGTCCCCACACTATGTAAAATATCCCACATCATTCCCCTCCATAAAGGTGGCTCCTCCACTGAATTTTCTAATTACCGTCCCATAGCCATCCTTTCTCCACTTTCCAAGATACTTAAGAAATACATCCATTCTCAAGTCTTAGACTAGCTCTGAGCTAATAACCTCCTCTCCAGCACCCAGCATAGTTTCAGGCCATACCACAGCACTACTACTGCCTTACTCTCTTTCACTAATGCTATCCTTCATGATAAAAATAATGGTTTGCTCTCCTTTGCTATATTTCTGGATATATCCAAGGCTTTTCTCATGGTCTCACAGAAAATACTAATCTCTGTTCTCGCTAACCTATCCTTTTCCAAATCAGCTACTGATTGGTTTCAGAGCTATCTAACTGTCTGACAACAATCAGTTGTCTGGCATAATGGCCTATCTCCTCGACTTCTTCTAACACTTGATGTTCCCCAAGGCTCTATCCTTGGTCCCTACTATTCTCACTCTTCACCAATGATCTATTCATAGCCACCAAGCATGCTTCTCTTATACATTACGCAGATGACTCCACCCTTATCTGCTCAGCCCCGATTATACATGAACCTCACAAGATCACACAGGAAGCCTTTTCATCTATAGAAAGCTGGCCATCTAATGCCCAGTAATTACTCAACCCAAGCAAGACTAAACTCCTTAACTTCCAACCCACTAAAATCTAACCCAGTTATCCCCCACTTTAATATTCTAGCCAAAGACAATACCATCATCTCCCCAACAGAACACACCAAACTACTTGGTGTTGAGATTGATAACAATCTCAGATTTGACACATACATTTCTCTTACCATAAAAAGGTTCACAAAAAACTAGATGCATTCAACAGAAAGAAATAATTCTTCACCAAGAAAGCCAACATTTCTGCTGCCAATTCCCACCTAAAATCTACTCCTCTCCTATACTTACCTGCCTTAGACAAACACACCTAAACAAGCTCAAGGCTTACTACAATAAAATTCCTAAGTTTGCCACTGGTACATCATATTGCAGCCACCACTGTATCTCACTTAGAAAACTTGACTGGCTTGAACTCCCTCATCTTTTTCACTTGAATCAACTCTCTCTCACCTACAAGTTAGTAAACCATCCTCTTAAAGTCCCATACCTTCAAAACCTTATTCAGCCCTACTGCTCCACTAGACCTCTATGCTCCAGCAGCAAAGATATACTTCTAGTGACCAAACCCAAGAACTCAGCAGGAGAAGTACAATTATCCTGCTTTATATCCAGATTATGGAACAATCTGTCCCCCTCTATAACCAAACTACCTTCTTACCTCCTGAGCAATCTTCCCCCCTCTATAACCACACTACCTTCTTGCAATCACTTCAAGACTGCACTAAAAACTCACTTAAAAAGTCTCTGGTTATGTCCATGCACCAATCCCAACCAGTAACCCTGCTTTTACCTCCCCTTCCTCTCCCTTCCCCTAGCCACCATGCCTCACACCATCTTATCATTGCATTCCTTCCTCTGCAGGCTCAGGCTCACCCTTTACCCTCCCCTCCTCACTCAATCTCTCAGACCTGTTATAACATGCTTAACTACCTCACTTCATCTCAACTCCAAATACATATCCAACTGACTTACACCTAGCTTCCTCTCACTACCACGTATACTACTCACTCAGTCTCCTCTCTTACGCCTGTATCTTCCCCTTCCATCCCATTAGCTCTTCTAGCTTGTTCCACCTTCATGTGGAGCATCTGCTTTATATCTGCTTGAGTTTAGTGCAATATTTGTATGTAAGATTTAGGTATATGAGTTTAGAACAGCATTCGTTTGAGCTTAGTACTAGCTGTATGTACATCCTACCTTTATTCCTAGCCTCTAGCTAGCTATTGGTATATCTGTTCATTTTTATGTTTCATATTGTATGTATAGCTAATATTTGCTGCAGTATGTATTATTTGCTATTGTATGTATATTCAATTGTTCTTCATGTACTCTGCTGCTCATTTATTTTTCTATGGAGCTTTTCTCTCTGGGCCTTCACTGAAAAAGGACATGTGCCCAGATGGAATTTCCCAGTAGACAAATGTAAATAAATAAATAAATAAATAAATAAATAATGAATTATATGAATGATATTAATAATTTTTGCACTGAATATCCAGACATTACCATAATTTGCTCATAGAGTTATAGTGCATCGTCCTCTTGCTCTCTCTCTCTCTCTCTATATATATATATATATATATATATATACATATATATATATATATATATATATATATATATATACACATACATATATATATATATATATATATATATATATATATATATATATATATATAGTTCTACGTCATAACATTTAAATTTCATAATGTTAAATTTCATAACATTGAGACTATAACATCAAAAATTCAAATATCATTTTTGTAGGGGGCATACCTCCTGCATCCCCATTCCCCCTCCTAATTATATGTACTAACTCCGAAATTGTACAAACAATTGGGTATTGTTCAGTTTTGGAAACCTGTCAACCAGCTATGTAGTCAGTCACAAATGGTCAGCTAAAAAGCTGTCAACCAAATGCACATTTGATCAATGGGATGGAGCCCATAGATAGATAGATATAAAATTAAAAATAGATTCTGGCTGGGTATAGAACAATCA
The DNA here is from genome assembly GCF_019279795.1 of Protopterus annectens. Classification (NCBI taxonomy): domain Eukaryota; kingdom Metazoa; phylum Chordata; order Ceratodontiformes; family Protopteridae; genus Protopterus; species Protopterus annectens. Next base: position 1,234,195,586 of record NC_056733.1, on the reverse strand, counting down.
ATGAAGAAAGCTGATACACTGCAACCAGTAAATATGAGAAAAATATGCACTGTAATGACTGTGTGTTTTAGCCTAAAATGCAAAATTACAATAACATTTCATGTGTTTCTAAAACTGAAACTGTCCAAATTTGGGATTTACTGGTATTTTTCCAGAAGAATAGAAAATCAGCATGCCCCTTGAAGGAAACAATAGACATCCAATATTTACAGCACAGCTTGATGAAATCTGTTAAGGTCTGTATTATACTTAATTACCAGGTATGTAAGTTTGGAATACCTAGAAAACCTAATACGATTTCATTTCTGAAGATTCATTAAAGGGCTTAGCATCAGTCATATGGCTCGTGCTGGAAAGGCCCTGCTCCATGATGTGGTACTTCGCAATTCAGAAAGATGCTAACTGTAATGAGGTAAGACCTCATTATCAGCTAACTTGCATGTCTAATAGAAGTTACTAGTGAGATGTGCAGACATCTGCATGTCATGGTAGGACACTGCTGCTTATGTAGGCTTTGGCACCCTCCACTATCCCACACACACAAGTACACAAAACACAATCTCTCACACACTCACACACACACACACACACACACACACACACACACACACACACACACACACACACACACACACACACACACACACACACACACACACACACACACACACACACACACACACACACACACACACACACACCACAATTGCCATACCTGTCCCTAACCTGTCTGCCCTCCAGTAGTTCCCCCACCCAGGATCTGTCCTGAAGTCCGTACTGTTATGGCACTTTATTTTTGAGTAATTCCCGGTGGCTAGAATTCCTCCCAGATTGATCCCAGTATTGTTTTACATGCCTCTATGGCACAAGACTTTAGAGTAATGCCTAGTGGATGGTATTCCCCTCACTACTCTATCCCCCATACAGCTGCCAGTGTCATTAAAGCACTAAAATTAAATACATCTCTGGTGTCTAGTGTTTCTCCCACCAACAATACATGTACTGATTTCTGTGACATTAATGCTCTGAAGTTAAATGTGTCCCTGGTATCTAGCTGTTTTCCACCCTACAGTTCCCATATTGATGTCTGTGCTATTAAGGCATTAAAATTAAATGTATTCCCAGAGTCAAATGTTTCCCCCACACCCTTATCCCCGATGTCTGTATCATTAAGGCCATATGTCTCAACTGTCTAGAATGTTGTAGAATGCCCAGATTTTTCTTCATATTTTTGTCCTGTTTCTCCAAAAACTGTGGTTTTCAGGCAAGTCATTGACGAATGAAGTCGGAAAATAATGACAGAAATTTTTGTTTTAGACTTTATATTATTTATAAAATTCATGCTAATCCAAAACCTGTTATACTCTCAACTTTCTAAGTTTGTAAGAGCAATATTTGAAATCTGTCCCTATTTTTTCGCCTTTGTCCAGATTTCTTGCTCTAAGAGGTTGAGAGGTATGATAAATGTATCCCTGGTGGCTTGTAGCTTCCCCCACTCCTGATCACCATACCACAATTATGGTAGTTAGGTGAACGCTGCCTTTTTGCCTGGTTCGGTATGGTAACATGGTGGGGCAGCCATGCTGATTTACACAGTCAAGTGATTTCTGGAATTGCTTGGCATGTATATGCCTTCCTGGAAGCAGTTCCAATGGAAAAGAAACATGGCGAACTAAAATATGACTCTTTTCCAGACTGCCTCATTAGCATTCAGCATGTCTGGCCAGCTCTACATGGTTCTACAAATAGGTGTACATGTTTCAGTACCTTCACAAATCTCTCAATCTTATTTTCTTTCTTCAGAAAATGGCTAGGTTCTTATGTAGTAAAGCTATATAATCTTCTACTAAAACAAAACTGGTCATATTACCATGATCATGTATGAAGGAACTTGGCTGAATGGTTGTGGTTTAGCATAACAGTTAAGTGTTTACCTCAGAAACATAAAGTACAAGGTTAGATTCTCAATCATGAGGGAAATTGGTATGGCTTAAAATGGCCCACAAAGGTAGCTGGATTAGTACTTACATGCCAGCCTATTGCATCTTATTTCTGGAAGCGAGTGCTATTAGAGGTAAGTAGCCAGGCTTACAAGAACAACATTTTATCAAAAAAGAGGGAAAAGATCAAACTGAGCTTGTTTTTTGAGCACATTAATACTGTATTTGAGTGAAGAGTCAGCTGTTATTACTGCTTCCAAAAGGTCATGAATAGTGACCCTTGTATTGACCAGAGGATATTCATGCAAGGAGTGTAATTACTAGTTATGCTATCTGAAATGTCAAGCTTGAGTGTTCTGTCCTTATTTCCCTTCCTTGCAAATGATGGAGTGGTGGAGAATGGTTATACTAATGGGGAGTGAAGCCTTCTCCCACAGCACCCTGGGTAGACTCGGCATAATTTTTTACATTTGTTTAACGGGAGTGTCCAACTGAGTTCCAAGAGGTCCGTTTTCAGCCGAGGCCCAGGGAAAAAAGCTCTCCAAGTTACATAGTAAATGGTAAAAACATAGAATTTAAAAAGCAGGTTGCATAGTAAACAGTGATACAGTTACATTGCAAAGAAAAAGCAAAGAGCAGTAGTACAAATAACACAGTAAGGATGATTAGACATTCATGTTTCACATTATACTTGCTGGTTCTTGAACGAATCCATATGAAACAAAAAAAAAAAAAACATTCACATATTTCTACTTAGGGGGTGAGGTGGTGGCTTCACCAGAATTAAACAGTTCTTTGGGAAATGGAGGAACTACTCAAAGTTGAACTACGGATGGTTGCTACAAGTACTAAACACCAAGTAGTATAATGTATTTGGACGTTGGATGGTTATTATTTTATAAAGTAGTAAAACAGTGATTAATGTATGTCAGTTTTCTTTGAGTACAAGTTTTGTCTGAGGCTTAATGGAGAGCATTGTAATTTTTTATGTGATTGTTGCAAGTTGTGCAATACTTAGGGTTTAATTGATGTAGACTTGTCAAGTGCTAGGAAAACACTGCCATACTTCTTGAAATCGGTGGTGCAGCGGTTAGCATTGCCGCCTCACAGCAAGAGGCTCTCCGGTTCGATCCTTGGCTGGGGTGCTTTCTGTGCAGAGTCTGCATGTCCTCCCTTTGGTCACGTGGGTTTCCTTCCAAAGACATGCTGTAGGTGGATTGGACACTCTAAACTGGCCCTAGGCATGAGTGTGTGCATGTATGTGCCTTCTGTGGAAGGTTGGGCATCAGGCTTGCAACTCGACACTGTAAAAACTCCACTGTAAATCATGAGCGAACGGTTGATCCGCTGTGGCGACCCCTTACCGGGAAAAGCCGAAAGAAGAAGAAGATCAAACAGAATGCTGTATGGGAGAGGAGACAGCCCTAATACACTCACTGTTTTACGTCCATTACAAGAGTCTAGAACATTTATAGAACTAGGATATGGAATGTTTTTGAATAATGCTTTTATAATATTTAATACATTGCTCAATAATTTAAACTGATTTAATATGGAGAAGAGATCTATTCATAAATGTTCTGGTGCAGTTATCAGTTTTAATAAATATGGTTGCAGTAGGTTTTTTTATAATACTAGGTACAGCTGGTATCAGGGTCAGGAGCTTTATTTCTAATAAATCTTGGATAATGTTAGATATCAAATCAATACTAAAGTTTAAATTTGGAAAAATGAAATTCAACCATCACATATAGACTGAGGAATTTCTCAGTCTCCTAATGTTTCATTGTTAGAGGTGAGCCAAATCATTATCTGAAAAAGTAACAATTCAATTGTACCTTTCAAAGTTAATAGCAATAATGTAGTATGTGTTTTAAAGAATATTTTTGCTTTGTCCTCAGAGATATTTTTGAATATGGCAATGTTTTGTCCTTGTACTCTGCATTAAATGCTTTATTTATTTTTATTGACTAAAATTCAGATTGTCTAGAATATGTTTCTGATACTTTACTTCTAAACATGTTTACTGTTAGCATTAGTTGGTTATTTTACAATTTTAACAAATTATATTGTTCTTCCATAATCTTGATGGCTATTGATCTAAAATGCTGTAAATGTAACTTTTGAAGGCTATCATTTTTTAATATACAATATATCTGAATTCCATTTAGAGCAGGTCTTCTTGAAATTTAGTTTTAATATAATCATAATATAAACCTAGAACCTTATTATTTATATGTCTTGCCATTTTACAATGAAATTGTCCTAATATATTACTTTCTGGAATGATCTGAAAAATACTTTGGATGCACACTCATATTCATAGCTGTTAGCTAGTATTAACTAGTGTATCTGAAATTTAAAAAAAATCAAGTCTTGCAAATGTGTGGGCCTCAAATCTAAATGAGAATGTTCAGAAATATTTTGTAGCTTTATTTTCCAGATATTATTACATCTGATTATTTCAAAAAAGTCCTCATGTGTAAGTGCATTTCCTTTTGTGGACTTCTTTATATAACTGGACATTGAAACACCTGAATAAAATTATATTTTCAGACTGCATGAATTGAACAAATGTTATCAAAGTTTTCAAAGGTTTGCCACAGACTGCAAATGGTACATAAACTGAAGCTAGATTAAAAGACATACATTTTGCTTGCAACACAAATAGGACATGTTGGAGAGACAGATAAGCTTCACAGAAAATTCCCATTCTCTGGAGCAGGCTATCCATCCATGTGAAATAGAACTCTTCGCTATCTCTATTTAAGTGCATCTTGGACCAATGTATGGGTAATTGCAAATTCACCCCTGGTTCGGTGCCTGTGTCTCTGATGGAGAGAGACAGTCAGTAATCCCCCCTATATAAATCAAATTTGTGGGTCACATTTAGGTTGTATGGCTAGCCTTATAAGGGCTCTAGTGGTTATTAGCCTAGTATACACCTATGAACTTATGAAGCTATAGCTACCACTATTATATCCTAATTGGAAATGTCTACTATTTTAATCTTTTCAGAATATATTATAATGCAATACGTATAGATTTATTATTAACAAATTTATTGTGTTGTTTTAAAATTGCTGTATATTGTTAACAATGTATATTTACTAACCTCTAAGTGAACTTCATGAAAGTGACGTGTGGTATAATCTAGACATGCAGGAGTTTCTTCAAATTATATTTTATTGAATGTTTATACTATTTACATTCAAATATCATGTCAATATACAAACTAATTTTCAGCAGAGAAAGAAGAGAAGCCCATATTAATCAGGAAGGATCTTAATACCTATTGGTTACTCTGGATGGCTTCTTGGTACTTGAGTTCTGCATTTGATGTATAATCTTCTGCTATTAATGTTATGTGGCCAGCAAGGAATTCCACAGTAGAATTATTAGACTATTAAGGAGATATTCCAGGTGACGAAATGATGAGGAACTGTAACAGTTTCCACCAAAGCAAGTTTAGGTCAGTACTGTCTGTTTCAGCTAAATTGAAGCATGACGTTTGCTGTTGGAAAATGTATCTGGGTTTAGGTGATGCTATTCTATACTGGCATTGGCTTCCTCAAGGTTGGATTTCACAGACTTCTTTTTTGCGATTTTTATTCATGGTTGCTAAAATAATAAAAACACAATGCAAACAATTTAAGATTTCTTTCTTTCTTTCTGACGTCAAAATGCTACTAGATACACTTTTTTTTTCTTGACTGCTGTGTTTTAGTAACAAAGTTTATGGAACCCGAGTAATGTGATCTCCACGAAGTAACTACACACCAGCAAACATCTATCTGATCATTTCCTGCGTCTCCTTAGCTATTCTCCATAACTGCATTACAAAAAAATAAAAAGCAGGAAATGGGTTCATTTTGTGTCTTATTATTTAATTTATGTTGCATGTGTTTTTCATGTAGGTGGGGGTGATTACTTAACATATTTCAGCTGCAAAAAGTTTTAAATCACCTTTGGTCTTCTACCTTTAATAAACAGTTGTTATGGAGCCAACGTGTCAATTATTTGCAAGATATAACATTTATGATATATATTATGAAAACAATCCAAACTTAAAGCTCATTTCAAAGGTTTGACTAATTAAATCTAAGCATATGCATGGCTAAAGATATGCTATTAGACCTATTACAGAGATGATACTGACAGGAGTTTCGGGTACCATTTGTACAGACTGGAGATACCTATAACTGTGCACACCAATATCTTCATGGCTTACCATGTTCTCTAAGTCTGTAGGCAAGGCAGACTTTGGGAAAAGAAGATGCAAGGTTCTTTACTATTTATGTATGATAATATCATAACTCCAGAAGAACATGAACATAAGAACACATAGGAGTATATTGCATTTGTGCATATGCACAAGAATAACTTTGTAATACATATATTTCTGGTTGGGTGAAACATTTAGGGATTGTTGAGCTGTTATGAGTATTGCATTTGCATTTAGAATTAACTGAAATATCTTTTGGTGATACTATTTTAATATATTTTATTCCATTTAATAATATCATACTTTTCCATGTTAAAATAACCATGACAGCATATTGTCAATAAAAAAATGTATGAGAACTCTTTGAAACTGCATTCTGCTGATAGATATATTTAATACATTGGTATGTAGTAAAACCTCTTTAAAATTAATACGTTTCTAATTGTATGTCTCACCTTACTTGGTATTATAACAAACAGAATAGGCTGTGTTTGCCAGCTTTGTATCAGTGGCTGAGTGTTTTTAAACTAGCAATACAAATGGGTGTCACAGTGATCTCCTTGGGAATGCTATGGTATATATAAATGTACTGCTAAAAGAACACTGTTAAGGAAATTTCCCCTGAAAATCAGGGATGTACAAATTCAGAGTTTGTGTATTGTAAGATTTCTGGTGAGAGCAGAAGAACTCACCAATCCATTGCAAAATTTCTTCAGCTTTTACATTTTTCTTATTTTATTTGCATTTTGATATAAATAATGTTAAGGATTTATACTAAAGCCCTTCCAAGTTTCCTTTTAAGATAGCTCTGACTATCCACAAACTGGATAAAACACATTGAATCTATGTTGTTGATACACTGCTCTCTTGTTTTTGGACATTTGTGTTTTCAGCTTTTTTTAACTTTTTAGAGGAAGGGATGTCTTCAGTTTCTTCTGACATCTGACCGTCCTTTTGGTTTGCATAAGATCTCAGGGCAGTTGCTTGACCATTGACTGCAGCTACAGTTTGTTCATCCCGACAAAGTTACTAGATTCTTATTCTTATTCCTGCAATTCATATTCGTTTTCTATAATGCTTGTCATGTTATATTCTGCCTTTGCTCATTTTTTTCCAGTACCTGTTTTACTTTGCCTCATTTTAATGGTAAAGTTGGAGTTAGTGGTAGTTTGCTTTTTAGTCTTTCACTTATTAATAAATCAGATGTAGAGAGGTTGAGATTCTGCAGAGAAGTATTTCTAAATTCCAGAATTGTAAAATGGCAATATCCAAATCTATTGCTGTTCAACTTCTCTACTGTTTAGGTCCTGCTTTCACTTTTTTATAGAAATTACAATTGGAAAGACTTGTAGTTATATGTTTGAATATCCAATATTCAAAGGTCTTAAATTCTACAACATTAAATGATATTGAAAGATCTTTTACATGTCTTCAAAATTCTTATTATTTTGTTGTTTGTTGTTTTGATTACATTTTTCTCACACTTAAAAAAAAATCAGTACTGTTCAAGTATGTGGCCTTTTTGAAGTGAAATACTTCTGCAGCTACCTAACTCAATGGCCTTTCCAGTGCCATATGCATCAACATCTTTTTATGGATTGCTACTACGATCCAAATTATCTTCATTTTTTTTTGCCTTTCCTCGCATTATTGGCTAGTGCATAATGTCTCTTTATCTTTCTCTCCTGATTACATTTCTGAGACATGATTCATATGGTCTCTCAAGCAACTTGCATTTTAGCTATCTAGAAATAATCATTTTGTCAAATTTAAAAATTATGCCTTGAACAAAATGCATAACCTTCCTGAAAAAAACAAAAGTAAGATTGGACTTCTTTTCTGTCTAATATTTTTTTTGCTCTGGTCAGGTTCTTATGGTCACTTTTTTAGTAACAACATTTCTAGAGTACCGTAATTCCAACTCTGAAACTAGTTTTCTATTTCTTTCAGCATCTATAACTGTGTACATGTCCAGAGAATGTCTACATATTCCTTCATAACTGTACAATCAGCTTATACAAATTTACTTGACTCATTTACCCTATATATTTAGGCTTTTGCCTGGTCTATATTTCACTATCAAGTCATACTTCTGCAGATCCAGCCATCGTCCTCTACAATTTTCAAGGTGCCTTGTATAAAGACAACTTTGTGTGTGAGTGATATGCAACTACTTCACATCTATAGAGTACTCCTAATAATTCTTTCAGATGTTGTATGTCTGTAAATGTTTTGATCCATCAACAGCTGGTATGTTTTCCTGTAGGGTTGCAGATTCTGCACCACCGTGACACATGCATCAGCTCATAATTCTGCAGTCTTAACTATGTCACTGTATTTCAATGTAGCCTTTTTATATTTGTGGGTTTTAAGCATTTCAAATTAGTTTCTTGTTCATACCTCTACATATAGGCTTCACAATGCTCCAATACCTTCCCAAAAGGTATCACTATTTTGGGTATATTAGGTATAAACTTTGGAAGACTCTACATCATTCCTCAAAAATCTTTTTCCTGCTTACTACTGTACTTTGTACTCTGTACTTTACCCTTCCCTGAATTCATTTCTAGCCTCACTCATAACTGCCTTTGTTAGTGCACCTGCCCTATTTTACTGTCTTCAGACTCTTACATATTATATTTTTTATTTTTTGCCCTGCTTTTAGCTGCTAGTAAGACCTCTCTCTCCTCCCCCTAAAGCCCCTCTCTATTGTAGTTTATTTTAACCATACAGCACTGGGTTTACTTCAAGTAAATCTACTTGTGTAGCTTGAGGCCAGTGTCATTTTGTAAGCATACTTCTGCTCATATTTTATTTCTTTTTAATTTATTTCTGGTGACAATACCTTTAGAAACTTTATACCCTTGTCTCTCAGGCTAGTTTTACACTATCTTTTTCTGATTGTTTTTCTGATTTCATCTTGACCAGTGTGCTAGCCCCGCTCCGTTTACCCTCGCTACACTTGGGCTCACTTTGCTCTTCTACCATACCCCCATTCCCACCCACCCCATTACAATTAACTTTATACCTAACTATCCCTCCCCTTCCTGTCCCACTAGCCACTACAATTCCACTTCCTGCCTATTGCCACAACCACCTTACTAATCTGTCAAGCTTGTCAACACCACTTCCTCTATACCACTGTCTCTACCTACTCATTCTGACCATATTTTATTCCAACATGTATTATTTTCTAATATCTTCTACACTACTCCTTATTCTCTCTATCTCCACCTCTTACCATTCCAATCTCCCTGACCCACTACTATGTTCTCCAACTTCACACTCATGCAACATATATCCAACTACTTCATCTTTTACTATCTCCCCCAATCTCTTTACTACCTCTACCTCAAGTCTGTATAAACTATCCATAATACAGGTTTTTAAAACTTTCCACAAAGCTAAGTCAAAACTATACAAACTCCATCTAGCATCTACCACACACTCTCTCCTTACTAAAAACTAACTTTGATCTGGAGATATCCATCCCAACCCTGGCCCCTCTTCTTCTCTTCCCACCCCCACTCTCCCCAAAACTACCTCTACACTGCCCCCATCTTACTCCTCTAACAGCCACCAACCTGTCACAACAATCATCTCCATCCAAATACTTAACTATTTACTCATTGAATATTCAGAGTCTAGCAAATAAAGTTACTGAGCTGCACTCATGAATAGCTCTCAATACTCCTCACATCCTCTCCCTATCTGAAACTTGGCGCAAGCCACAAATCTCAAATAGTGAAATACTCCCACCAGGTTATAATATCATCCGATCTGATAGACCTGTAAAAAAAGGGGGTGGCATGGCCATCCTCTACTCAAACAACCTTAACCTCTCACCTTACCCTTCCCCAATTCCTGAATTTCTCCCAGCTGAAATCATCATCCTTAACTGCCATCTGAATCCCCACAAAAAATTTGCAATTGCCTCTATCTACCTTCCTCCTGTTAACAATCTTCCCATTCTTGAAAACATCCCATCCTGGTTCTCCCACAACATACCATATGAGACACTTATCCTTGGTAATGTCAACTTTGATTGGTTCAAACTCACAACTGACTCCCCCAACTCAGTATCTACCTACACGGCTTGCACCAACTTAAAACATCTCTCACTCGCTTCCATAAAAATTCCACCTCCAGCTCCATTATAGACTGTATCCTTACCAATTCCCCCCCACCAATACCACATTCCCACCACCTTACCTGACTCCCTCATTGATCATCTCCCTACCACCATCTTAAGACACTACTCCCATATTCCTAAACCCCACCTTATCAAAGACTGTCAAAAATTATCGACTTTCAATTCATCCCAATTTAACTCTATTCTCCACAACATAGATTGGTCCATCCTAAAACACCTCCCCCTAAACGATGCTGTAAGCACTTTCAATAGCATCTTCATGAGTACTCTAAACTCCTTAGCTCCCACTAGGAAGATCAGAGTAAAATCAAATCATGCTCCCTGGCTCTCCAAGGAGACTAGATCCCTTATGAAACAAAGAGATAGTGCTTGGAAAACCTGGACTAAAACTAAACAATCACCTCTCCTTCAAAAATACAGGCAACTGAGGAACCTTGCAAAAAACCATACAACTGACAAAAAGTTACACTATAGCTCTGCTCAGCTTAACAACAAATCCAATCCTCGAAAATTTTGGGTAACTCTCAACAACATCCTCTATCCTGGAAAGTCCTCTAATCCCTCCCCATACCCTAACTCTTCCTCTCAGGAAACAGCTACCTTCCTGAATAAACACTTTATCTCTTACATCCAAAATCTGGTAACCTCTAAGCCAAACCCTACTTCGACACCTACCCCTCCAAGTCCCACTAACACAACTTTGTTTTCATTTGAGCCAGCTCCCATTACTTACAACAAATCTCTACTACTCAAGCTAAAACCTTGCTCTCCTTCACTGGAAATCTATCTCCTACATTCCTCAAACTTGCTGCTGACTCAATTGTCTATCCTATATCTATACTAATTAATTGATCTATTCTGGAATCAACTGTCCCCACCCTTTGGAAATCTTTCTTTACTATCCCTCTTCATAAAGGTTGAAACTCCACTGACCCCTCAAACTAATGACCCATTGCCATTTTGTCTCCCCTCTCCAAGATATTAGAAAAATGCAATCACTCGCAGCTTCTCAATCACCTCCTCACGCACCACTTACTTACCCCTACCCAACATGGATTTCATCCTCACCACAGCGCTACCGCTGCCCTCCTCTCCTTCACTCATATTATTGGAGAGGCCCTAGACAACAATAAACTCATTTCCTGTCTCTTCCTAGATTTCTCCAAAGCCTTTGATACTATCTCTCATCCTCTACTACTATCCAAACTCGCAAATCTCCACCTATCCCCTGCTGCACTTGCCTGGTTTAATAGTTACCTATCTGGCAGGTAACAATCTGTCAAATGGCAATCATCCTCCTCACCTTTCCTTCCCATCTCCACTGGTGTTCCCCAAGGCTCCATCTTGGGACCCCTTTTGTTTAACATCTTCACCAATGATCTTTGCACCTCATGCAAAAAATCTTCTCTTATTCAGTATGCTGATGACTCTACACTTATATCCATCTCAAATAACATTCCTGAACTACACTCCCTGACCCAACAAGCCCTACTATCCACTGAACAATCGCTCTCTCACAACCTATTGATCCTAAATCCCAAAAAGACCAAACTTCTACTTTTCCTTTCCCGTTCTTTTTCTCATCACAAAACCTCCTTTTTTATTACATCTTCAAACAATACAACTATCCAACCTGACACCCACACAAAACTCCTAGGGGTCATTATCGATGATGAACTAAAGTTCAACCTACACATACTCCAGTGTATAAAAAAAAATAGAAACTAGGTCTGCTATATCAGAACAAAAAAATTCTAAAACCTGAATCTAGACTTACCCTGGGCCAGGCACTCCTCCTCCCCTCCATCTCATACTCTGCCCCAGTTCTTATCAATATCCAGGCCTCCACTCTAAACAAACTCCAACAGACTTACCATAAAATAGCCAGATTCATTACTAACTCCCCATACAACTCACACCACTGCATTTCTTTAAACTCTCTTCAATGGCTTGAACTTCCCCAATTTCTGCTATCTTATTAATTTCATATGCTACACTCTATTCTTTATAAAACATCCTTCTGTCCATCTCTATCTTCCTTAGTCTCCTTCTACATCCCATCCCAGACCCTCCATACTTCTAACCAACAATTACTTGATGTCTACCACCCAAAAAGGTCAGTAGGCAAACTACTCTACAAACACTCCCTTGACCATGCTTAGAATAAACTTCCCTTTGACTTACGTTTGATCTCCCACACCTCACACTTTAAAAATGAACTAAAAGCTTATTTTCTCAATTACAGGACCTGCCCTTGCCATGACCTCACCTAGTCTTCCTTACCTTTATGTACCCTCAAAAGATCCATACTTAGCACCTCATTACACCTCTCTCTCCAATGTGTCTAATATGCATTTGCATAATTTTATACAAACAAAGAACTTTATTGTTGACCTATTGAACTATATCAATGTAAAATTATGTTACTAAGCTTTTTTTGAATGCAACTTTAACTTTATGCATGTAACCCAACATATGTGAATCTTTTTGCTATAACTACTATTATATCAATATTGTTTAAAATTGTACTTGTTTAAAAATGTACTACTGGAGCTTTTCTCCTCAGGTCTCCACTGAAAATTGGCCACACGCCCAGTTGGACAAACCCAGTTAACAAATGCCAATAAATAAATACTAGTCTTCTGGTTTTAGAATTTGCACTATTCTTCTTACATCCTCTGAGTCTGGCTTTGTTTTGTCTTTTATTACAATGTAACACATATTTCAGACATTTTTGCTCCAATTTTTAACCCATCTTTAGATATACTTTAACATTAAACTGTCTCATATAGTGTATCAGCTGCATCGATATCTTGTCTTGATTTACTTATGTCTGACTCCACACTAAGAGACCATCAGTTATAGTCACCACAACATCTAAGCCCTCAACTACTTGTGCTGCTACTGTTTGAAATAATGTTGGTGCACATGAGATGTCTCACAGAAGAATCCACATGCTTTGGCTTCTGAGAGACATAATCTTCACAGATTGGTGCTTTCTTCATCTTATTTTACTCATAAGAATTATTGGTTTGTATCTAACATAAAAGATGAGTTATCATTTGATGCAGCTGAGATGACCTCCTCAGCTGCAAGTACTGGGTAATGCTTCTGTTTTATTCACATTGTGGATCTCTACAAATGTGAATTGTGTTGTGTTCCACAGTAATGACAGTACTAGTCACCTGTTCTGTGGGGGTCTGCCTGTTTCCTGATGACCCTCCTGATGACCCTTAGGCTTTCTATTTGCTTCAGTTCTTGCTCATTTTAACTCCTCACTGCTTCTGGTACTTTCCATATGGCATCTGTTACTGGCACAACAATCAGGCTTACTTGTGCATAACCTTATTTTTTGAAAAGCTACCCAACCCTGTGTAGAAATCATTGTAGTCATTCAAAATAACGTTGTTAAGGTACTGTACTGTACTTTATTCAAGAAAGGTCTGAAACTGTGCAGCTGTTCCTGTGCACATCTGTTCTCTGCTTATACATTCTAAATATGTCTCACCATGCCTAGCTATAGAACAATCAAATAGCCCAAAATACTGTATTGATTAACTTCCTGATGTAGTACTATTATTTGAAAGTGGATTATATAATTTTGTTTGGGTACACTACCTCTTACCACTGTCAAGTTTACTGACCCTAAGTCTCTGATTACTGCATTCCCACTGCCAAATTTATTACTGCAGTATGCAGAAAAATATGCAGTCTCATGCATCTTGTTTTTTTTTTTTTGTTTGTTTTATGGCAGAGTGCTATGCCTCATCAAACAGACCACATAATCTCTAAATATACTACCTTAAATACAACACATTGGAGAAAAGAGAGTATTCTGTTTCCCTGATACTTTGCAGACTCAAGGAGACATTACAGTAACCTAACACTTATTGACAGTGGCTAGAAGAATGCCATCCTCCATAACCATAATACTCCTGTATCTGTTCTTTACTATCATTAGGTTTCCTCAATGACTGGTCAAACCTTCCCCTTCAAAACTGTAGAGCAACCCTCCTTTCATTTTGGAGCCATATGTTTGTTGTTTGATCATATTTGGTTAAAACCTTTTGGACTTCTGAAAGGCATAGCAATGAATAGGTTCATAGGTTCATACTAAGCTAACTGCCCTTGTGAGTCATTTTAAGTTTAGTTTATATCTTATCTCTTGTGCCACCTTCTCCCTGCACCTTTATGCTTAAACAGGCAAAATTAGGCCACCCACCCAACCCGTACAATAATACAAAATCATACCTCTCAACCTCTGACAGCAAGAAGTCTGGACAATGCCTATAATAATGGGGAGACAACGGCCCAAAACTAGAGACCAATTTTAAATATTGCTCTTATAAACTTAGAAAGTCAACAGAATAATAGGACTTGTGTTAGCATACATTTTTTGAAGGATATGATGTATGAAATTCAAACATATATCATTATTTAGTGACTTCAATCCTTACTGATTTATCAGAAAACCACAAATTGTATGAGGAACAGACCAAAACTATTAGACAAAAATCATCTACTGAGACCGCAGTATAGCCTTCTTTCTGCAACTAGGGTCCTCCTGGAGTGTCATGGCTTTGGTACATTCATAGTTGTTTTATAGTAGCTAGACAGAGGCACCAGTAATGTTACACTCCACACAACAAGCATCTAAAATCTTTGCTTTTTTTTCTGCCCTGAATTTTGTAGTAATTCATGTTGTTTAATATTTGTTGGACTTTATACAAAGTTAACCTTAAATATACATTTCTTATAGGTTTGGCATGCAAAGAGTACACTGTCCCTCTCCTTGCATTGTCTGAACATAATCTGTACATCTAGAAACTGTTATATGCACGTGTATTTTGCTCTATGCTTGTTGAGAGGCGTAAAATTCAAACACATCCTGTCAATGCTATTGTCAGTGTTGCATTGCTCATACAGTGTCAAACTCTGAATTCACCCACTTCATTTTGAAAGCATCATTGACCACTACTGGGTTGTTATATAGATCTGTTCTTAGTATAAAATTTGTAAGTCACCCATAGATATTTTGCAAGTTCAAGGGATCATTACAGGGATATAACAGGTATTCTGAACATTATGTGTTTACTACTAAGTCTGAGTAGCAAGTATTTTTTCTGTAAGTTTATGGTATTTAAATCATGTTTACTGTATATTGCCTTACATCTGTTTGCAGTCCTGTTTATTTCTGTAATACATTATTCTGAAATAGTATATGCTGAAATAGTTTACATAATAATGTGAGCTGTCTGGTACTTCAGTAACTTGTACTACTCCTTCCCTTGTGACTTACTTTATCATTATTTTACATAGTAGCAACATTTTGAGCACTTTCATGCTCTTCTGCATCATCCTACTGCCTTCTACCCTGTGTACCGAAGCATCATCAGGACTTCCAGCTTCTACTTATCTTCTCCCAGCAATCAGTATACATACAATCTGGGGCGAACTGTGGAAACTTTGGGCATCCAAGGGGTCTTGCCATCATCTTCAGCCTGGGGGTTAATACTTATTTTTATGACTTACCCATTTCTCACTCACCCTTTGAGAGGACTCACTTGAGGGGTGGACATGCAATGGAGACGTTTTCTGTTTTGTCAATGTCTGCAGCAGCTCAGGCAAATCCTCACCCTTAGTAGCAGCATTTCTGTTTATATAAATCCATAAAGATGTGAAGTGCTGTCAACTAAGCAGTATTTAGTTGGTTGGTTGGTTGACTGGTTGGTGGTGATGGCTTATGTCTGATGTGTGGATGAAGTCTCATGATTCCTGAACTGCTACTTAGCAACTGGCTGCATCTGCAGCTATTTTAATCTACCTTCTCTAGATAGCTATTTCAAAAAACTACCTTGCTAAAACTTTTGTTTTTTTTCCTTCTTTTAAGTCTCTGCAGTAGCCAGGTGAACACTTCCACCAAAACTTATAGCACAATCCTGATTTTCATTTGGATCCCACTTTTTGTTGCTTGTCAGTATAGCAACCTCTGCTACTTCCTAAGTATTAGTACTGAAAGACAAAGAATACTGGTTTAGCAGTTATCAGTAGGGCTATATCTCTTTGAAGAATTTTTCATTGGTTATATCCCTTTAGATTGCATTAGCACTTTTGTTCCATAACTGGTGTCCTCCTTGAGTGTCACATCAAAAGTAACTTTTGGATATGTTTTATAAGCTACTCATTACTGACTTCAAATTATTATGACCTATTGTACAAAATAGGTGATATGTGTTCTGTCCAGCCTTATTGATTCAGATTTATAGTACTTAAAGTTCAAAATAGTAGAACAGAAGGTGGTAAATACCAAGCAGAACAGTTGAATAACAGTCATTAAGCTATTTCGTCCAACTATGTAAAGGACTTCTTCAGAATGTCTAACATAAACCAAATCACTGTTTAAATGGGAAATAGAACCATCACATGGCAAACATACCTGTTGCCCAAAAGAAATACCTGTTGCCCAAAAGAAATAAGTACCTAAAAAACTACAGCTTAAGGTAATACCCATTGGTTTAAAACATGAAATCATACAAAAACAGATCTGGCTTAATCACAATCACATAACTAAAAGCAACACACAAATTAGAATTTATGGACTTTAAATATTATAAGCCCTCCTTTTCAGCATACAAGTAATATTGATAGCATCATTTAAACCAGGTGGACAGTGTGCTGCAAAATAAATCTGCCACCAAACTTCTCTACATTCTGTACATTCCAGATAGTTTTCCCAGTCACCCACAAAAGGACTAAGCTCAATTTTTTTTTAATACTGTAAAAAGAGACTTGTTGTTAATAACACAATTAATACTATGATTATTTAAAGCATTTTTACAATTCTTTATTCTTATAGCATAATCATGCTCATTCATATGCTCCCTTAAAGAACAAGCAGCCTTAGCTATATAAAAAGCACTTTTATGTTGAAAAGGAGGGCTTGCAATATTTAAAGTCCATAAATTCTAATTTGTGTGCTGCTTTTAACTGTCTGATTGTGTTTAAGCCATGTTTGTTTTTAATATAACTTTCCCCGGGATTCAAGAAGCTGAGCACAAGGACAGTTTTAGCCTTGCACTGAGCGCCCTCACTACAGATGGCACAGCAGCGCCATATGAATATGTATGAGGATGCGCCACTGCACCCTCAACATGCACAGGAAATGCGTGCGAGTGCAGGGGGCATGTACAAGTTCTCTACGGAGGCGTAAACATGCCCCGACACTTGCAAAACCTACTATGCCTACTAGTAGAGCCCGCCCCTAATAGTAAGTCAGTAATTCAGTGTCCATGGATACCAAAATGTATGCTATGCATACAAGAGTGTCCATGAACAATGAAATAAAATCGAAGCATTAAACACACAAGTACATAGTGGAATGTTGAGCCCTGTCCCTAGAACTTTCACAATTAGATTCCCTTTGTCCCTATTATACATTTGAATTGCTGCAATATCGAAGGTGTAAGCAAAGCACGGCATGTCTGCACATCGCTGCCCTCCGCTGAGCGTAGCTTACACATCATATTCATTCAAATAGAGAAAAACATGCAGAATCAATGTGAATGTCAATAGTGTAGTGTTTAGAGCATCCGCCTAAGAAACAGGCATTCACTGTTTGAGCCCAACAATAGCACATATCATTTTCCATGTGAAATTAATGTTGTTTTGCCATAAAACCGACATAAGAGTATTGCATGAGATATTTAACTTAAATATCATTCAAGCAAAGTGGCACTGTCATAATGAATAAGGTACTAGTAAGCAGGTGTAAGCACAAATAAGCAGCAGTAAACACATGTAAGTACCAGTAAGCAAGTCTGAGTGCACTTGCGTGGGTCTAAGCAGTGCCCAGCATAGGAAATGTATATAAGTATATACAGATATATAATATATAATCTATGTATATATATATATATATATATATATATATATATATATATATACATAACAATAAAGCATACAAAAGGAATGAGTAGGGAATCAACAGCAACCCCAGTATTATATAGTGCTGTCAGCGTATGTCATATCCAGCTGGGCAGGAGTGAGCAAGGCACTGTTACTCAGACCACAGGCAGGATATTACCAGTGGGAGTAACATTGTTAATTTGCTAAGTCTACTTTACACAACCATTACACAAGCAAGGGCAGGTATGTTCAAGGACTAAATGGTGGGAGAGCCTGAGAATACATGGGTTGGGACAACCTGTTGGGACAACAGGTAGCGTACATCCTTCTAAGTTGGGAACTGCCGACTGAAGGCCCAGTGTCTGTTATTCTAAAAGTGTATTAGTTCTGGGTTAAGAACTTGCGCATCAGGCCAGTTATTTTACATTAAGAAGGTTTGTGGTCTGCACTCTTGTGGGAGGAGAGGCTAGGTTCTGCTCTTCTGAGCTGGGAATTTCTGGTTAAAGGCTTTTTGCACATGATTACTTGAACTGTTTCTTTCTGAAAACAGTACGCCTTGTTTGCTGTAGCATAGACTAGATTCAGGCCGGCTGGATCTAGCTTTGTTTGTATAACTTGTGCACTGATCCAGGCCATCTTTTTTGGAGAAGGTTTCTCTGTACCCTAGTGGCAGGACTGTGCAGTTAGAACTTGTCTGATTGAAGACTGCTGGAACAGGGCTCAGTTTTAAGCTTTTTAACTGGTTAATTGGGTAAAGTGTTTTGATTGTATCTGCTCTATTTTCTGAAAAAATATATATCTATACTTGTTTGTCGCCTTTCTGAACTAGTATAGTCCAGTTTTCATGTTATTGCTGAATTCAGGGCTGTGTTACAAGTTTCTGTGTTGCCATACCTTACTTGGATAGAAGGAAGTTTCTTTGTTCACCTGTGAGAGAGAGGAACTTTGAGCAGGCTATCTGTCCCTGGAGGAGTGGTTTCAGCCCATAAGTTAGTAGTTTATTGGCCTTTTTGGACTAATTTTGATTGTATCTGCTCTATTTTCTGAAATAAAAATATATATATATACTTGTTTCCCACCTTTCTGAACTAGTATAGTCCAGTTTTCAGGTTATTGATGAATCCAGGACTGTGTTACAAGTTTCTGTGTTGCCATTACCTTACTTGGATAGAAGGAAGTTTCTCTGTTCATCTGTGAGAGAGGGGAGCGTTGAGCAGCCTATCTGTCCCTGGAGGAGTGGTTTCAGCCCAGAAGTTAGTAGTTTATTGGCCATTTTGGGCTAATTTCTATCTCTTTCACTTCCCTGCTATAAAAACCTCATTTGCACAGTTTTTACGATTGTATTCCGCTCAGCAAGTGCCTTCCAGGTGTTCTGCAGAGTTTACAGCAGCAGAGAGACAAAAGAGTGACTTTAGAGTGATTAAGTATCACTTTTCTACTTTTCTTGCTGTCTTAACTAATTCTGCCTAAAACACCAGTTTTTTTAGCGAATCTGTGATTTAAAAAGTTTGTTATTGTATACATCTCAGCACAGCTCCTTGTGGTGTCCTGCAGAGTGATACAGGCAACAGAGAGACCCAAGAGAGACTTTTCCAGATTTAAGTATTTTTTTCTCTGTTTTTTTTTTGCTCCAACTGCCTTTTCCCGGCTAAAAAGTGGATTTCTAAGTGATCTGTGCTTTAAAAAGTTTAAATTGCATTTGCATTCTGCTTTTTACAGTTTTTGCACTTGATTTATATCAATTTAAGTCATTTTTGTATTGTATAACTGTTGTAGGCAGCACACTAAAGTGTGCTAGCCTGTTTATAGCATTTACAATGTTTTCTGTGTGTTTTTCTGCTGTTTCCTGAAAAAAAAAAAAAAAAAACAAACAAAAAAATATTCTCTTTTCCCACCTTTGCTGAACTAGATTAGTCCAGATTCCAGGTTTTGCTGAATTCCGGACTGTGGTATAGTTTCCTGTGTGCCCATATCCTTACTTGTATAGGAGGAAGCTTCTCTGTTCACCAGTGAGAGTGGGGAGCTTTGAGCAGCCTATCTGTCCCTGGAGGAGTGGTCTCAGCCCTGAAACTAGTAGCTTATTGGCCATTTTCGGTCAATTCCTATCTCTTTCAGTTTCCCTGGTTAAAACCCGCATTTGTGCATTTTTGTGCCAGTATACAACTCTTCAGAGCTCCTCGTGGTGTCCTGCAGAGTGATAGGTTCATAGGTTCATAGGTTCATACTAGGCTATCTGCCCGAGGGCATTTATAAGCCTAGCCCATCGTTTTGTGGCTTACGCCACCCCTTTAGTATGGGGAACTATACCCATTATTTTGCTGTGCCTCTGTCGAGCAGTGACACTGAGGTAATTCCTGGGGTATATCTGCGATCTCCCATCCATTGGTCAAGATTTCTCTTGAACAAGGCCAGCGAGGTGCTCTGCCTCACATGTACCGGGATTTTGTTCCACAGCATTGGGAGTCTTTGGGTGATGAATCTATCCCTCCAGCACGTCCTATTAATAGCCGTGTCGAGGTTTAAGTCTCCCGCCCTTGTGGCTCTGATGGATCTAGATTTTTTGAGGTGAAGCATATTCATCAAATCTGGGTTTGACATGGCCTTCTATGTTAGGCATAGGTCACCTCTGAGCAAAGTAAGTTTACTGAATAGAGCTGGAGTTCTTTCAGTCGGGCAGCATAGGACAGATTTTTGAGACCCTTTATCCTTTTGGTGAGGAACTTTTGTGGCCTCTCCAGCTGCTGCAAGTGTCGGGTCAGATACATTCCGAATGGGGCATTGTACTGAATCATTGGTCTGATGAGTGATGAGTAAAGGGAGACTATGACCTCCCTTGATCTAGATGAGAATCCCTTCATGATAAGGTGGGCAATGTAGAAGGACTTCCTAACTACTTTAGCTACATGGGTGTCGAATGACAGACTACTATCAACCTGGGTCCCCAGGCATACAGGCAACAGAGAGACCCAAGAGAGACTTTTCCAGATTTAAGTATTTTTTCTCTGTTTTTTTGCTCCAACTGTCTTTTCCCACCTAAAAAGCGAATTTCTAACTGATCTGTGCTTTAAAAAGTTTAAATTGCATTTGCCTTCTGCTTTTTACAGTTTTTGCACTTGTTTTATATCAGTTTAAGTCGTTTTTGTATTGTATAACTGTTGTAGGCTACACACTAAGGTATGCTAGCCTGTTTATAGCATGTATAGTGTTTTCTGTGTGTTTTTCTGCTGTTTCCTGAAAAAAACAAAAAAAATATTATCTTTTCCCTCCTTTGCTGAACTAGATTAGTCCAGATTTCAGGTTTTGCTGAATTCAGGACTGTGGTATAGTTTCCTGTGTTGCCCATATCCTTACTTGTATAGGAGGAAGCTTCTCTGTTCACCAGTGAGAGTGGGGAGCTTTGAGCAGCCTATCTGTCCTTGGAGGAGTGGTCTCAGCCCTGAAACTAGTAGCTTATTGGCCGTTTTGGGTCAATTCCTATCTCTTTCAGTTTCCCTGCTTTAAAACCCACATTTGTGCGGTTTTGCACCAGATACAACTCTACACAGCTCCTCGTGGTGTCCTGCAGAGTGATACAGGCAACAGAGAGACCCAAGAGACTTTTCCAGATTTAAGTATTTTTTTCTTTGTTTTTTTGCTCCGACTGCCTTTTCCTGCCTAACAAGTGAATTTCTAACTAATCTGTGCTTTAAAAAGTTTAAATTGCATTTGCCTTCTGATTTTTACAGTTTTTGCACTTGTTTTATATCAATTTATGTCGTTTTTGTATTGTATAACTGTTGTAGGCTACGCACTAAAGTGTGCTAGCCTGTTTATAGCATTTACAGTGTTTTCTGTGTGTTTTTCTGCTGTTTCCTGAAAAAAAGTTCTCTTTTCCCACCTTTGCTGAACTAGATTAGTCCAGATTTCAGGTTTTGCTGAATTCCAGACTGTGGTATAGTTTCCTGTGTTGCCTGTATCCTTACTTGGATAGGAGGAAGCTTCTCTGTTCACCAGTGTGAGTGGGGAGCTTTGAGCACGCTATCTGTCCCTGGATGAGTGGTCTCAGCCCTGAAACTAGTAGCTTATTGGCCATCTTGGGTCAATTCCTATCTCTTTCAGTTTCCCTGCTTTAAAACCTGCATTTGCACGGTTTTGCACGATTTTGCGCATAGCGCAGCATCGGGCAGCGCCGCTTAAACAGGTTTAAACTATTCCCGGCTCCATGAAGTCTGCTCTTCACTTTTTCCCTTAGAACTGTTCTAAATCTCAAAATAAGCACTCTATTTTCATTCTAAAGCCCTGCAGTTGCTCATATAAGTAATCTTATAAGTAAGCACTAATAAACTAGAGCACTACACCCTCTTATACTCCCTTTAAGTACTTGGCTCTCTATTGGTCCTTTTTGATCAGTCAAAAAGTAGTTCCTTATACTATTCTGGCTGTCCAAAAGTAAGTTTTGGGTTTACTCTCCAGTCCAGCTGGTGAATCTGGGAATCTTGAGGCAATGTTACAACTGTCTTATGTACACAAACCACCCTCTCCTCCTCCCAACAAGCTCAAATATATGTGAGAGATGCAACTATATAGCCAAACTGGAGGCTGAGCTCTCTCAACCCAGTACTGGAGCAGTCAGTCAGGAGGAGAAGGCCACCACACACACCACAAATCCAGTCTCACATAGACCTATTGCAACAGCAAACCAAACACATAAACACACAAAAACATACTCGAAGGCTCTAAATAAAAATCTGCCCAAGCAGCAGAGACCTCCAAAGCAGACTTCCAAGCAACTGCTACCCCACAGCAATACCCACATATCACATAGTTCACAAAGTCAGTGTGCCACACAGTCACAGCCCTTAAGGCTAAACAACACACCTAATACACTTGTAATAGGTGACTCTATTGTCAGACACACTGACGTCCCACTCACCAGGCTGATCAAGGAGAAGGTCACTGTAAGCTGCCTGTTGGGTGCCAGGATCTGCCACATGACACAATCACTCAGGCCACTCCAAAGCAAGTACAAATATGACTCCGTCATTGTCCATGCTGGTGTGAATGACCTGAGATGTACCTCCCTGGACTACATGAAAACAGACATAGATGAGCGCTCTGATCATGTAGCCCAGGCCGTTATGACCCTGACCTTGAGTAGCATCTTACCCTCACCAAGAATGATGCCACAGTATAAAGACAAAATGATCAATTTTAAAAAATGGCTAAAGTATTGGTGTCATTCAAAGGGGATCCAGTGTCTGTCAGCCTGAGATGACATGCTCGACAAGCCACGTTGCTTCGCTAGGGATGTCTTGCACCTGTCACCCCTGGGCTTTCGAATACTGGCTCAGGCTCTTCCCACCCCCATAGTGCCTTTTTTAGGCAAGGCTCAAAAGACAAACCCACCTCCATAGACAACACAAGGAAAAAGAAACTAAGGGTAATGCTGCTCATCGCCAGAAGTCTAAACCTCAAGATACATGCACTCAAGGCTCTCCTCAGTATGGAGAATATCGATATCTGTGCAGTAAGAGAAACCTGGTTCAAGGTTCCGAGAGCACCCCAGCACTACCAGGTTATACCTCATACCATGCTTTTCAGCCCCAAAACTTGGACCGAACCACAAAAGGAGGGGGAATATCCATATTCATCAAAGATACCCACACCTCCAGGTTAGTGGCACTGCACGAAGCATCGGAGACTATCCATGTGCAACTAACAGTGGGCAAAACTGCTTTTCAGTTTGTAGCCTGCTGCAGACCACTCTCTCAAACTCAGGAACCCCACTCGGCTTTCCTGAGAACACTGGAGAATATGAAGGTCTCTCCAAACACCATCGTATTGGGTGACTTCAACTACACAAACATAGACTGGGAGCATTACTGAAGCCCCAACACCCTCGCCCAACGGTTCCTAGAATTTATAAACTCAAATGCTATGGAACAACTGGTCACCACTCTCACAAGAGGGGAAAACATATTGGACCTGATCATCACCAACATGGGGACTCTATGTTCCATACCAGAGGTATACCCCTCATTGGTAAGATCTGACCATAAATTAATCTCACTGGACATCCATATCCCGTCCCCACCCCCACCCAAGGAAACCACGGTGAAGAACTTCTCAAAAGCAAACTTGACACTTCTCAAAACCAAAGTGGAATCCTTCAATGGCCCCGGGCCAGTGGAAAATACGGCCCAAACTGCAGAATCCTTTACAAATGCATTCTATGGACACCTACAGGAATGCATGGATCATGCTATCCCAAATAAAACCAAGACTCACTCCTCCAAATGCAGGAGATCTGTCTGGTGGACCCCAGCCATAAATAAGCTACACAACAGAAGGAGGAAGCTACTATATGATAGAGCAAAATCCCAAAAAGGGAAGGCATCTCTGATCAGTACTAGCAAGAAACTACGATACCTCATAAAATCATCTAAGGCCAGCTTTGAAAGAAAAATTGCACAAGACGCTAAAGATAATCACAAGGCTTTCTTTAGTTATGTCAGGAACCTGGGTGGCAACTCCCAAATATGCTCTGAGTTGGTGCAAAACGACAAAAAATACACTGAACCCACAGCATTGCCAACATCCTGGGAGACAGGTTCACTGCAAACTTCTCCCCCCCTTCCCCCACAAAAGAGCAAATGTCTATCCCAACAGAGTGCAGCCTCCCTGACATCACAGGTGCACAGATGAGAGCTGTCCTCTCCAAAGCAAAAAACACAGCATCAATGGGACTGGACGGTGTCCCGGGCTGCATCTTACATGAGCTCCAAGAAGAACTGAACCCTCACATAAAGTCACTGTTAGATCTCAGCCTTACTACAGGATATGTACCCAAGGAATGGCATACAGCAACAGTGGTCCCACGCCACAAAGGTGGTGCCACAACAGACCCCGGAAACTATCACCCTATAAGCCTGACTAGCCTGGTCTGCAAAGCTATGGAGTGTATCATCATGGAACTCATAAACAAAGACATTGGGAACCTCCAAACACTGGATCCTACCCAATTCAGCTTTGTTAAGGGCAGATCTTGCCTCTTGAACCTGGTCAACTTCTTTGAAACA